>NC_091982.1:183943750-184243750 GCF_044704955.1 Pristiophorus japonicus | reverse complement strand
GACCCTGGTGAGTTCCCTGTAAAAAACAGGCAGCCCCTGGATGGCGGTCCTGACCCCCCCCAAGCTCACAAACAGGAGCTGCGTGTCATAGTTGAGGCCGTGCTGCTGGCGGAAGAAATACGTCGCCAGCGCACGCCACCTAGGAGGGGGCTCGACGTAAAGGTATCTCTGCAGGATCTGAAGACGGAAAGTCGCGAGCTGGGCGCTGACGCACACCAACGATCGACCGCCCTCCCTAAGCGGGAGACTCAAGACCGCGGCAGAGACCCAGTGCTTCCTGTTGTTCCAGAAGAAGTCCACCAGCTTCTTCTGTATCTTGGCGACAAACGCAGGGGGAGGGGTCAAAGTGACCAGCCGGTACCACAGCATAGCAGCCACCAGCTGGTTTATGACTAGTGCTCGACCCCTGTAGGACAGCACTCGGAGCAGTCCTGTCCAGCGCCCTAGGCGAGCGGCGACCTTGGCCTCCAGCTCTTGCCAGTTCGCCGGCCAGGCTCCCTCGTCGGGGCTAAGGTAGACTCCCAAATAGAGGAGATGGGTCGTGCTCTAGGCAAAAGGCCTGAGCTCCTCCGGCAGGGTGTCCACCCGCCACTGACCCACCAGGAGTCCCGAACATTTCTCCCAGTTGATCCTGGCGGAGGATGCGGCCGAGTAAATCTCCTGGCACTCACGCATCCTCCGCAGGTCAGCGGGATCCTCTATCGTGAGGAGCACGTCATCGGCATAAGCCGAGAGGACGACCTCTACGCCCGGCCCTTGCAGAGCCAGTCCCGTCAACCTCGTCCGCAGGAGGCTCAGGAAAGGCTCCACGCAGATGGCATATAACTGGCCAGACATGGGGCATCCCTGGCGCACCCCTCTCCTAAAGCGAAGGGGCGTCGTCAAGGACCCGTTAACCTTAATCAGACACTCCGCGGCAGCATACAAAAGTCGGATCCGGCCGACGAAATGCTTCCCGAACCCAAAAGTGCGCAGAGTTCCGAACAGATAGTCGTGATCCACCCTGTCGAACGCCTTCTCTTGGTCAAGAGATAGAAAGGCGACCGACAGACCAGCCTCCTGGGAATGATGGATGAGGTCCCGGACCAGATGGGTGTTATCGTGGATTGTCCGGCCCGGGACCGTGTAGGACTGGTCGGGGTGGATCATGTGGTCCAGCACGGTGCCAAGGCGAGCAGACATCACCCTGGCGAAGATTTTGTAGTCCGTGCTGAGGAGCTAGTAACACATGTGGCTAATTGGGAATCCAGATGTGGCTAATTGCATTTCTGATTAGTAAACTAAAGTGAGTAATGGAAACTGTCATTCTGCTTTTTGTGCCTTTGTTGGTGAAATAGTATGATAAAAAGCAGAGAGTGCAAGTGCTTTTGATCATTGTGAGTGCTTTACTTCATTGGTTACTGAATGGGGGTAGATGTTTGTTAAGTAAATACACACATGCGAAGTACATTTGTATTATGTGATTCTATGTATTTTCTACTAAGTTATTGCATGTGGCTAAAACAGTGTCACACTAGCTACATCTGTGGCAAGTCAGCGATTTGTAATGGACAACACTGGACTAGAGATATTGGCAATAGGCCAAGAATGACCCTCTCAGACAGGATAAATTAAAGTGCATGGTTCCTCGTGAGAGACCAATAAGTTGCTGAAGTTGGGGGAAAAGAATAGGCGCAAGCCTTCATTGATGGGTAGATAAAGCCATAAAAAAGGCCACTAATCTTTTGGGCTTTATAAATAGGGGCATAAAATACAGTAGCGAAGTGTTCATGATAAATTTGTAATGGAGTAATTTGGATATAGTTGGAATGCCATATGGAATTTTAGATGTGCCATGTTAGAAAGGACATTAAAGTCATAGAAAGTGCATAACAGCAACAATTTGCATTCATATAGCTCCTTTAATGTAATAAAATGGTCTAAGGTACTTCACAGGAGCATTACCAAACAAAATTTGACACCGAGCCACATTAAAGGGTATTAGCATAGGTGACCAAAAACTTGGTCAAAGAGGTAAGTTTTAAGGAGCATCTTAAAGGAGGAGAGAAGGAGAGGTCTAGGGAGGGAATTCCAGAGCTTAGGGCTGAGGCAGCTGAAGGCACGGTCACCAATGGTGGAGCAGTTAAAATCGGGGATGTACAAAAGGCTAGAATTGGAGGAGCACAGAGATCTATGAATGGTAGTAGGGCTGGGGGAGGTTACAGAGATAGGGAGGGGTGAGTAAGGGATATGAAAAAAGGATGTGAAATTTTAAATTGAGGCGTTGCCGGATTGGGAGCCAATTGTAGGTCAACGAGCACAGGGGTAATGGGTGAACAGTGCGAGTTAGGATGAACAGTGCGAGTGGGCAGTAGAGTTTTGGATGAGTTCAAGTTTATGTAGAGTGGAAAATGTGTAAAGAGTTAACTTTTATACTGTTAATTACCAAGTTCTGATCCTTGCCAAAGCTTGATTTTTTTTTTGCAAAGGCCTGTCTGTGCAGAAGCTTGGTCTTGCAAAAGCCTGTGTCTATTTTACATGAAAATGCTTTTGTGCTTGCATCAGATAACATTCGACTTCGTTATCCAATTATAAAGTTTGGGAGAGAAGAACATTGTGATTTGCAGACTGTTCGACTGCCTGGGCCAGAGATCAAGCGATATTAAGTTAAAGAAGTGGCAAGAGAGTACGTACAGGGGGAAAAAATTGGGAGGGACCCCAGAGTGGGGAGGGGGAACAGACTGGGTGGCAGCGATGCAAGCCCCCAAGAAACAAAGTATAAAGGGGGCTGCACAAACAGAAAAAGATGCAGAGACAGAAGACCCAGAAGGAGAGACAAAGGGGAACTCAACAATCAACGCAAGCTTCTCTGTCCAGTGTTGACTGGATAATATGAGTCTTCTTTGATGCTGTAAACTATTGCTTAAATACCGTAATGTGTTGATTTTTGTCGGTTGTCAATTCATTGTCATGGTAACCAATTGGTGTCAACTCAAATCATTCAGAACGATATGACAGGGTTGCTCACCCTACAGATGGGAGGCAGGCCAGGAGAGCATTGGAATAAAGTCCAGAGGTAACAAAGGCATGGATGAGTGTTTTAGCAGCAGGCGAGTTGAAGCAAGGGCTGAATCTGGCGAAGTTACAGAGGTAGAAATGGGCAGTCTTAGTCATGGAATGAATATGTGGTCGGGAGCTCATCTCAGGATCAAATAGGACCCCAAGCTTGTGAACGCTCTGGTTGGGCCTCAAACAGGGGTGCCAGGGAGAGCAATGGAGTCAGTGGCTAGGGAACAGAGTTTGTGGTGGGGATTGAAGACAAATGGCTTCGGTCTTCCCAACGTTTAGTTGGAGGAAATTTCGGCTCAAGCAGTGTGATAAATCAGAGACCATGGCGGGGTCGAGTGTGGTGGAGGTAAGGTAGAGCTGGGTGCCATCAGCGTACATGTGGAACCTGAAGTTGTGCATTGCATAGATTCATCAGGATGATACCAGGGATAAGAAGCTTTGGTTATGAAGAGAAGTTTGAGATATAGGGAGCTGTATTGAGAGAGAGGGTCTGTGAAGGAACACCATTTTAAAGCTCCACATGGCTGTCTGAAACCTCCCAAATAAGTAGAGTTAAATTGAACTAAGAGTGTTCAGGAGTGTTCAAGAGACTATAAAATACATGGTGTCAGAAGCGGAGACTTCTGATCTTTTGTCGAATGCATCACGACCAAAATATTGGAACTGTAAGACTTTTTCGAGCTGATCGAAATTGACGTTAAGCAGTGCAGTGCAGGACATGCTTCCTACACATTGCGTGTGGAACCGTGAAGGGCAATAAATAGTCATAAGCTTGTAAAATAATCTAGAGGCATTAGTAAAGTAAACTTAAAGTGACATAAGTTATTGTAGAGCCTCGATTGAAAAAGTATTTCTACAAATACATGGGCACGATATTTTACTATTAGACTTGTTCTAGTCCTTTGGGTATTTGAACTGTATACATGTATGTGACAAACTCAAAGTCCTAAACTGTAGCGAGTTGTACAGACCACCATGGTGCCAATTCCCGCGCACATCCCTCTCCCAACTCCATTGCAGGTGACTGGTGATTTGAAAGCCAACTGGAAAAAATTCAAACAGTTGTAGGACAGCGATGAAATTATCATGAATATTGTAGAAAAACTAGATAGAGTTAGGGTTGCAATGTTTATCACTGCCATTGGCAGAGATGCCCTAGATATCCACAATAATCTTCCCTAAAAATCAGAGGAAGACAAGCAGGAAATTGAGATTATTTTGAAGATCTGGGAAGAGCACAGTAAAGGTAAAACCAACATCTTCTTTGAACGGTACCAGTTTAACAACTGTGTACAAGGGGACGAACGATTTAAGAGCTATCTCGTGAAAGTGAGAGAGCTAACATCATCATGTGATTTCGGCAATTTGAGGGATGATTTCATCAGAGACCGCGTAGTCTGTGGAATATCTGATAACACTCTGCGTAAGAGGCTGTTGCAAGAATCAAGCCGAACACTCAATAAATGTGAGATGCTCTGTAAAGCTACAGAGACCACAGTTGCGCAAATGAAATCCATGAAGCTCACTAAAACAGACTCTGAAGATGTCAAAGCTGTCAGACAGAAACCCCGACCCACAAAGAAAGAATTCACAGACAAAGAGTTCATGGACAATTGCAGATATTGTGGCAAAAGACATGAGCTGTTAAAAACTAAATGCCCAGCATATGGGAAAACCTGTACAAGTTGCGGCAAACAAAATCATTTTTCTCAAAAGTGTAGGCACAATGGATCGAGGCAGAAGTCTACACATAACCCTAAATATCAGGGCAAGCCAAAAGTTCATGCACTATATGAAGAGAGTTATGATTCTGATTTTGAAGTCATGAATGTAAAGATGCTTGGTAAAGTTGATCGCACAATCAAGGACAAAGCTGACAGAAAGTATCCTAACAAGATCATGGCTCCTTCTCCATTAAAGGTCAAATGGTAAAAATGCAAATACATTGTGGAGCCACATGAAATGTGTTGCCTCTTAGATACTTACCAAAAGGCTTAAAGATAAAAGAATCTAAGACAATACTGTCACTATATGACAACCATGCAACCATTCCAGCGGTAGGGACTTGTAATGTCCACTGGAAAATACAAAGAACAAGCAAAAGTACATTGTGCCCTTTGTGATCATTGAGGACCAAAGTGCACCATTGATTGGCTCACGCACTGCTCAACAGCTACAACCGATAACAGTGCAGCATCAGAATATCACGGTGGTAAATGAGACATGCAAATCGCAAACTACGAACAAGGCAAACGTCTCATTAGCGTCAAAAACTAATGTCAACAATGCGTATCTGGATGTGTTTAAGGGACTTGGACACATGCCAGGGACAATTCATCTTGAACTTAATGAATCAGCGATACCAGCTGTAATGCCACCCAGACGGGTGCCAATAGCGATCAAACAAACGCTAAAAGAGTAATTCAATCGTTTAGAAAAATGACAAATCATCACAAAAGTGGTTGAACCAATGGACTGGGTATCCAGTCTAGTGACTGTACAAAAACCAAATGGAAAGATACGAGTATGTATCGACCCTCAACATCTGAACAATGCCCTGAAACGTGGGCACTATGCACTTCCTGTGATCGGTGACATCTTGCCACAGTTGTCAAATGTAAAGGTCTTCACTAAAGCAGACTGCATGGAAGGTTTCTTGCAATGTGAACTAGACACAGAGTCTTCCTACCTCATGACCTTCCAGACTCCATGGGGATGATATCGATATAATAAAATGCCATTTGGCATCAGTCCTGCCCCGGAAATCTTCCAGCAGAAACTAGACCAGAACCTCCAGGGTCTAGATGGAGTCTACAAGATTGCAGATGATATCTTGATCACTGGACATGGTGAGACACTTAAAGAGGCCAATCACGATCATGATGCAAATTTATGCAAATTCATGCAGAGAGCGAAACATCAAACTTAACTTTGATAAGTTCGAGTACAAGAGCTCCCAAGTGAAATACTTGGGGCACATATTGTCTAGTGATGGACTCAAAGTTGACCCAAGCAAAGTGGTCACAATCAACGAAATGCAGAAACCACAGGATGTCACAGATGTACAACGATTTGTCAGCATGACAAACTACCTCGCAAAATTTTTGTCAGATCTTTCAGACCTCAGTGAGCCTCTGCGATGGCTTACTTATAAAGACACGGTCTGGAAATGGACTGAAGAACAAGACAAAGCGTTTGAAGCTATCAAACAATGCGTGACAGATTCTCTGGTGCTCAGGTACTTTGACCATAAACTTGCAATCAAAGGTCAAGGAGATGCTTCGAGCAAGGGTCTTGGTTTCGTCCTTCTGCAACAGGGACAACCAATTGCATACGTGAGCCGAGCGCTCACTCCAGCAGAAACGCGATCCTCTAAAATCGAAAAGGAGCTGCTTGCTCAAGTCTTCGGAATGGAACAAAACCATTAAAATGTATATGGTCGCAGGATCACGCTATGGACAGATCATAAGCCTTTGGTTGCTATACGACACAAGCCGTTATCTGCAGCAACCAAGCGACTACAATGTCTGCTCATTCGGCTCAACCAATATGACATCGAAATAAAGTATCAACCAGGAAAAGAAATGTACCTAGCAGAAACCTCTTGCACTCATACCTCAAAAACGTGGAGTGATCACCACATGGTGGACTTTCTCCCACTTTCGAAACAAGGACTGACTACCATACAATGCGCAACTGCAAGCGACTCCACACTACAACTGCTCATACAACAAATCACGGCCAGAAACAACACATGAATGCCCGAATCGCATGCATACTTCAAATTTCGTGATGAACTCACAACACAAGATGCCAGAGTCTTCAAAGGCTATTGTTGTGTCATACCAAAATCCCTGAGAACTGACATTCATCAGCGACTTCATGCTGCTACTACAGGCGTCGAGAGCACTCTTCAACATGCCAGAGAATCCGTTTACTGGCCAGGACTGAACAGTGACATAAAAGACTATGGGCTTATTGCCCAAAAATGGGCATTATTTCTGGTGAGGGCATTAAAAAATTTGTTTTCAGATCACTGGCTTCTCGCCCATTCTCAAAACACCTAGTTTATATTTTAGAAAATGGACGTTACCGCGAGCGATATGAAATGGGTGGTAGCATTACATTCTTTTGACCTCCTGCCGTAAAGTGTGGCCGTCCTTAGCAACAGCATGGCAACTCTCGATTCCCGCGATTCTGGAGGTCAAGGGTATTCATGACATGCACAGAAGAGGAGACAGAGAGAGAGGGAGCTCAGAGGAACTGAAGGCGTGGCTGGGTGTGGTATGGCTGCTTTGGGAGGAAGGAGGGAGACTTTAGAGCTTCACAGCAAGTAGGCAAACAAAAATTAGCTGTTACCAGCCACATATTTGCCCGAATTTGGCCTATAATAGAGAAAGAGGAGGAGGCATCATAGCATGCTGTGGTGACTGACGCTGGAGAGAGCAGTGAGGTGGGAGAGGAGCACATTGGAGGCCGCAAAAGAGCCAGGAGGTTCTCGGACAAGGCAAATGCCGCCCTCCTGCAGGAGGTCGAATTACGCTGGGGTGATTTGACACAGGGAGGGCATGGGAAGCTCACCCCAAAGGCCTACCAGAGGATATGGACCGAGATAGCAGAGGTGGTCTCGTCAGTGACAAACGAGGTGCATGAGGGCAACCAATGCCACAAAGGATTGAATGACCCTTGTGGGATCCGCAAGAGTAAGTATTACATTGATTTACATGTACTTATGTATTTATATAATTTGATTTGTAACAATCATGAGTGACTATCAGCAGATGTGAGGTCTTGCACTTTTACCAGGAATATTTTACTCAAAGCCTATGGTCACGGTGTATGTCTTTAGGTAAAGAATGATAATAATCATAATAATCATAATTACATCTGTCGGTTATGTATTGTAATCAGTCGCTGTGACAGTACCTAGCAATGATATCACGCAATGATCTCATGCCATGTCGTCCTGTCACCTTTTACAGAAGAAGCTATCGATGATGAGGTCCGTGCAGAGGCGAAAGGGTGGGGGGGGCACCAGTCCTGTAAGAATAAAAGTGTTTATTAATGACTAAAATTGATTATGTGTATGTATAAATGTTAAAAGTGTAGATTAAGGCCTGTTTGTGTTGAGATAAAATGGAAGCCCACAGATTGCCAGCATGGACTCAGTTTTGTAAGAAACAAAATGAAAGCCTCCAGAGCTGCCGCATGGGTTTTGTGTATTGGAAAGCCATTTAAACTAATCAGAGATGGCTGAGCCAGACCAGACAGCCACATGTGTGAGGAGAGCCAATAAGGAGCTGCCCTGGAGCCAAGATCCAATCATGAGGCTTTCTGACGACAATGGTCTTGAGGAATATAAAAGCGCAAGCCAGGAACTTTTCTCCTCTCTCTTCTCTCGCTTGAACACCCGGCACGAGACATCCCTGAAGACCAGCTAAAACAGCAAGCCGTGTGTCCAAACCAGCCAGCAAAAGGGACGTTATGTATATCATTCATTATTATAACCTCATTGTAGCTCTATTATAACATAATTGACAACTGTTGGTAATGTGCATGTGTGTGTCTTTTTAGATAACTGATCACTGCTGCTAATGTGCATGTGTGTATGTTTTTAATAAACTCTTCCAATTGTTTGGAAAGAATTGTCTCACTGTCAAATATAAGCCCAGAGAGATTCAGAAATCTTATAAAATTGATGGAGAATGTGGGCAACTGGCGAGACAGCTTTTTGATGACAATGTGAGTTTGATGGCTACCTGGAGCAGATGTTCAGAGACTTTTTTGTACTGGGCATTGGCCACGAGACCATCCTATGAAAACTTTTGACTGTAGAGACACCAATCCTCAGTAAGGCTATTGCGATAGCACAGACGTTTATGTCCACCAGTGATAACACCAAACAAATCTCTCAGCACACAAGTGCTAGCAATGTTCATAAATTAACTGGAACTGTGTTTGCGAGCAGAAATGTACAGGGCAGAAACCACGAGTCTGCAACTGCCAGCAGGCCTTAGGTGACCCAGATGACTCAGAGTCCGCAACAAAGGATGAATGCAAGGCACTTCACACCTTGTTGGCGTTGTGGAGGCTTCCATTTTTCTATTCATACCGCTTCAAAGGATATATTTGCAAGAGCTGTGGAACAATGGGGCACGTCCAACGAGCTTGCAGACAAGCTGCAAGCTCTGCAAAACCTGCTAACTACCACGTGGCAGAGGAAGATCAGCCCATGGTGGATCAATGCAATTTCGAGCCTCAGAGAGAGGAGGCAGATGCTGAAGTACACGGGGTGCACACATTTTCGACGAAATGTCCACCTATAATGCTAAATGTAAAATTGAATGGCTTATCCGTAGCCATGGAACTGGACACTGGCGCTAGCCAATCCATCATGAGTAAAAAGATGTTTGAGAGACTGTGGTGCAACAAGGCACTCAGTCCAGCCCTGAGCCCCATCCACACGAAACTGAGAACGTACACCAAAGAGTTCATCACTGTCTTGGGCAGCGCCATGATCAAGGTCACCTACAAGGGCACGGTGCATGAACTGCCACTTTGGATTGTCCCGGGCGATGGCCCCACACTGCTTGGAAGGAGCTGGCTGGGCAAACTCCGCTGGAACTGGGATGATATCCGAGCGCTATCACATGTTGATGAGGCCTCATGTACCCAGGTTCTTGACAAATTTCCTTCCCTTTTTGAGCCAGGCATTGGAAGCTTTTCCGGGGTGAAGGTGCGGATCCACTTGGTCCCAGAGGCATGACCCATTCACCACAAGGCGCGAGCGGTACCTCACATGATGAGGGAGAGAGTGGAAATCGAGCTGGACAGGCTGCAACGCGAGGTTATCATCTCCCCAGTGGAATTCAGCGAGTGGGCCAGCCTGATTCCTCCAGTACTCAAAAGTGATGGTGAGGTCAGGATTTGTGGCAATTATAAAGTAACTATTAATCGTTTCTCGCTACAGGACCAATGCCCGCTACCTAAGGCAGACGACCTATTTGCGACGCTGGCATGAGGCAAGACATTCACCAAGCTCAACCTGACTTTGGCCTACATGACGGAGGAGCTGGAGGAGTCTTCGAAGGGCCTCACCTGCATCAACACGCACAAGGGACTGTTCATCTACAACAGATGCCCATTTGGAATTCAGTCGGCTGCAGCGATCTTCCAAAGAAACATAGAGAGCCTACTCAAGTCGGTACCATGCACGGTGATTTTTCAGAATGACATATTGGTCACGGGTCTGGACACTGTCGAGCACCTACAAAACCTGGAGGAGGTCCTCCAGTGACTGGATCACGTAGGGCTGCGACTACAGAGATCGAAATGCGTCTTCATGGCAACAGAAGTGGAGTTTTTGGGGAGAAAGATCGCGGCGGACGGCATTCGGCCCACAGACGCCAAGATAGAGGCTATCAGGAACGCGCTCAGGCCACAGAATGTCACGGAGCTGCGGTCGTTCCTGGGACTCCTCAACTATTTTGGTAACTTCCGACCGGGGTTAAGCACTCTCTTAGAGCTCCTAAATGTGATATTGCATAAAGGCGAGAACTGGGTATGGGGAAAAAAACAAGTAATTGCTTTTGAGAAACATTTTATGCTCCAACAAGCTGCTTGTATTGTATAACCTGTGTAAAAGACTTCTGCTAGCATGTGATACGTCGTCATACGGAGTCGGGTGTGTATTACAACAAGCTAACGTTGCGGGGAAGTTGCAACCTGTCGCCTATGCCTCCAGGAGCTTGTCTAAGGCCAAGAGGGCCGACAGCATGATTGAGAAAGAGGCATTAGCGTGTGTGTTCGGGGTAAAGAAAATGCATCAGTACCTGTTTAGCCTCAAATTTGAGCTGGAAACCGATCACAAGCCCCTCATATCCCTGTTCGCTGAAAACAAGGGGATAAATACTAATGCCTCAGCCCGCATACAAAGTTGGGCACTTGCACTATCAGTGTATAACTATACCATCCGCCACAGGCCAGGCACCGAGAACTGTGCGGATGCTCTCAGTCGGCTACCATTGCCCACCACGGGGGTGGAAATGGCGCAGCCTGCAAACTTGTTGATGGTGGCGCAGCCTGTGGACTTGTTAATGGTCATGGAAGCATTTGAAAATGATAAATCACCTGTCACGGCCCGCCAGATTAGGACTTGGACCAGCCAAGATCCTCTGCTGTCCCTAGTAAAAAACTGTGTACTGCATGGGAGCTGGGCCAGCATCCCCGTTGAAATGCAAGAGCTAATCAAGCCGTTCCAGCAGCAAAAGGACGAGCTGTCCATTCAGGCAGACTGCCTGTTGTGAGGTAACCACGTAGTGCTACCCAAAAAGGGCAGGGAGACATTCATCTGGGATCTCCACAGCACACATCCGGGTATAGTAATGATGAAAGCGATAGCCAGATCCCACGTGTGGTGGCCCGGTATCGACTCTGACTTAGAGCCCTGTGTACAAAAATGCAGCGTGGGTGCTCAGTTGAGCAACGCGCCCAGAGAGGCACCACTAAGTTTGTGGTCCTGGCCCTCCAGACCATGGTCAAGGATCCATGACGACTACGCGGGCCCGTTTCTCGGTAAAATGTTCCTGGTGGAGGTGGATGCTTTTTCAAAATAGATTGAACGTGAAATAATGTCGGGAAGCACCGCCACTGCCACCATTGAAAGTCTGAGGGCCATGTTTGCCACCCACGGCCTGCCTGACATACTGGTCAGTGACAACAGGCCATGTTTCACCAGTGCCGAATTTAAAGAATTCATGACCCGCAATGGGATCAAACATGTCACCTCGACCCCGTTTAAACTAGCCTCCAATGGGCAGGCAGAGCGGGCAGTACAAATCATCAAACAGAGCCTTAAACGAGTCACAGAAGGCTCACTCCAAACCCGCCTGCACCGAGTACTGCTCAGCTACCGCACGAGACCGCACTCGCTCACAGGGGTGCCCCTGGCTGAGCTACTCATGAAAAGGACACTTAAAACCAGACTCTCGCTGGTTCACCCCAACCTGCATGATCAGGTAGAGAGCAGGCGGCAGCAACAAAATGTAAACGATGGTCGCGCCACTGTGTCACGGGAAATTGATCTGAATGACCCTGTGTGTGTGCTAAACTATGGACATGGTCCCAAGTGGATCGCGGGCACGGTGATAGCTAAAGAAGGGAGTAGGGTGTTTGTCGTCAAACTCGACAATGGACAAATTTGCAGAAAGCACCTGGACTAAACGAGGCTGTGGTTCACAGACGGCCCTGAACAACCCACTGCAGACACCACCTTTTTCGAGCCCACAACACACACCCAAAGGATCAACGACACCACCCCGGACTGGAAAATTGAATCCATCACAGCCAACAGCCCAGCAAGACTAAGCTCACCCAGCAGCCCTGCAGGGCCAACAACACGCCAGCCCAGCGAGGGCACAGCCAACACACCAGAACAGACATTTGTACCGAGGCGGTCCACCAGGGAAAGAAAGGCTCCCGACTGCCTCACCTTGTAAATAGTTTTCACTTTGACTTTGCGGGGGAGTGATATTGTGTATCTGTAAAGCATGCACTCCCATGTTCCACCACCAGGGAGCGCATCCCCTGCAGTCCCAAGCATCTCTTGGGAGCACTGTATATAAGCCGGCCCCTAAGGCCTGTTCCTCACTCTAGAGTGTCTTAATAAAGACTGAGGTCACTGTTACTTTAACCTACCTGAGTGCAGTCTCATCTGTGTTCGGAACACAATAGCTTGCATTAAGAGAAGTCATTCAGAAACCACATAGGGAAGTAGATCACTCCCAGTGTCAACTAGAAATAGCGAGGCTAAAAAGTATGTTAGGGGAGCAGCTGGCATTGGTATCCGCAATAACACGGTGAGCCATAACAGAGACAGCAGAAGGGGAAAAGGGGGAAACAGATTGGTAAGAGGAAGGAAGTCAGTATAATCCCAGGAGAGTGGTGTCAAGTGGGATACCTTGGAGACACTCGTATCCGTAGTAACTGCTTCTTCACGACGTAATGCACACGGCAACATCACCAGTAACCACGCCGACTCACGGCCCATATCTGGCGCTGATGCCACGGCGTGTAGTCACAAGTTGGGGCCCATTAATGATGGGGACGACCCACTGGAAGTTAATAGGAGGTGGGCAAATTTCAGGAGGGATCACCCCGAGTTAGAACAGAGAGACTTAACACGAGTCCTTTTTTTGGCCTGTTCCACTTCCCTAAAAGATATTCTGCCAGAAACAGTCCTCCAGCCTGCCGCAGCGGCCGATGTACTCATGACCGAGATCCTAAACCATTTAGGGATCCGTAACTTGAACATAGCGGCTCTGCTTAATCAGATCAAGCAGCGCCCAGAAGAGACCCCTAGAGCCTTCAGTAATCGCCTGTACGATATCTATCAACGTACGCAGAACCAGGCACCTGCAAATGCTACAGTAGGAAAGAATTAGAAACAATTTAAAACGATGTTCCTGACCCAACTCCACCCTTTAGTTAAAACCACCCTGGGCATAGCCATGAGGCCCACCAATCAGTGGACAGATATAGAGACCAATGCTCAAAAAGCCCGGGAGATGGTAAAAGACCAGTTAAAGGGGAAGTCACCACCCACTGCAAATAAACCAGTGTCAATGGTGGAGGGATCTCGAAACTACCCCTTTAAGGGGTAGTGCTTTAATTATAAGAAGGTAGGCCACCTAGCAAAATACTGCAGCAGACCCAGACCAGCACCGAACCATGATGCAACGCATAGATATCTCCCGAGGGATGAATCCAAGCCCTCTGGGACAGATCAAAGATGAGATAAATTGATAACCCTTATACAAACCCAAATTGCCACGGGTAGAATGCAAAATTATTTACCGGTGCACGTAATCAACAATGCACACTCATTAGAGAGACCCATTCCAGGATCAACCCTAGGACAGGTTCAGCCCCCAAAGATTGGTCAGAAGTGGGATTCCGACATGATGGTAGCGGGAGACCATAGTCCGTATTGTCTTAAAAGGGGGCAGCAGCAGATTATGCTTATCGATACTGGCTCAGCTGTTACCATCATCCACACCCCATACCCTGAACGCCATGCGGTGGCGGGCAAGGGTTGTATGACCCTTAAAGGGTTTAATGGTGATACAACCACCGCGGATACAGGGAAGGCCACTGAACTTTAGTTGGGAGGCCTCACCTGTAAGGTCCCAGCACCTATGCTGATGACCACCCCCGACGGAAGGGGAATTTTAGGGACTGATGTGTTGGATCAGTATGGCACGATGATAGATTATATTCAGGACTGTGTTTGGATGGCATTGGGAGGTAAGGCAGAAGTGATAGAAATTTCAAATGCTCACTCGGTTTCTGCTATTAAAAAGCCATCTGAGTATGAACCTCCGGGAAGTGAAAATGAAGCTGTGGCAAAACGAATTCAGGAACACCTAGCGGTGTTTGCCACGTGCAAGCATGACTGTGGAAAAATGGCAGGCGAGGAATCTATTGAGGGATCTCCCCCACTCATTCACTAAACAGTACCCCATCCCAAGGGAGAGTCACCCTTACATCCGAGACACCATAAAATCCCTAGTCGAGCAGGGTGTTCTTAGGACAGCCACTTTGACGACCAATTCACCTGCATGGCCAGTTAAAAAACCTGATAGCAGTTGGCGACTGACTATTGATTACAGAAAGTTAAATTCTGTAACACCAGCCTGCTCACCGGTAGTAAGAGAAACTCCTACCATATTATCTCAAATTCCTGCTGGTTCCAAGAACTTCTCGACCCTCGACATCACCAATGGATTCTGGAGTATCCCTGTTAAAGAGGAAGGCCAGTACAATATTGCATTCACATTTGAGGACCAGAGCTACACCTGGACATGCTTGCCTCAGGGGTTCCACAATGCCCCCACAATATTCCATAAAATAATGGCCGCAATTTTCTCGCCCTACCTGCTTGCTGCAGTACATAGACGACCTACTGCTGGCAATCGACAGCATGGAGGAGCATCTGTCCCTTTTGCACGAACTTTTGACATTGTTGGCTCAGGCGGGACTAAAGGTGAATCCCCATAATGCTCAATTAGTAAAAGAACAGGTCACCTTTCGAGGAGTGTCCATTTCTCCAGAGGGATCATCCCCCCAACTCTCACAAAGTGGAGATAATACAGCGACTGCAATTACCCACTTCGAAAATAGCACTACGATCATTCTTGGGTTTGATGGGGTACCAAAGGAACTTTATCCCAGGCTTTGCAGAGTGTGCAAAGCTCCTGTATGATTTAATAAAACTGCAGGGTGATGACATACGCCCAGCATGGACTGATACCCACACCCAGTCTGTGGCTAAATTAAAAACTGCAGTGATACAGGCCGCATGTCTGATCTCTCCTGACCCCACGCAACCCTTCCATTTGGAGGTCGGGGCCACAGAGCAAAGCCTCACTGCAGTTCTGTGCCAAACGCGAGCTGATCGACGACAGCCCATTACATATGTGTCTCAAATCCTGCAGGGGGCAGAAGATATACCGCATGCGAGCGCCACCTACTGGCCGTCTTCTGGTCGGTACATCACTTTACCTTTATTACTGGTTACAGGCTACAATCCTGTACAGCGGACACACACCGCTGAAACTACTGATGAAACCTGGAGATTCGCTAGTTTCCTCGCAGCGCCTCAGCAAATGGGTATTGGAATTTATGGAAAGAGACATTGATACCATTTCCACACCCACCACATTGTTGCCACAATTTCTGATCTATGAGGAGGACCCGCATGAATGTCCATTATCCCTGATTAACTTTGAGACCCATCATGTGCAGAAAGAGCCCATGCAGGGTGCCCCAGATAATATGTCCTTACTGTACAGTATAAATGCACATGAGGCCCATACTTGAGAGAAAGTCACTCTATGACCTGTTACCTTTATTACCAAGAGCTCAGGAGACTGAAGGTGGGTGGAGCTTCCCCTTTTGTACCGGAAAGTCCAGGTTAGGAGTGTCTCCCACAAGTTCGCCCCCTGTGGTCAATGTTCTCAAGGTGTACAACTTAGTTCAGCTTATACATGGGTTACAATGATAGTTGAATACATGACATCATCTCCCCCCCAAAGTCTTATTGGGATCACAGGTTAAGTCTCTCTGGTGGTTTACGCTCCCTTGTCGAGCACCTGAGTTGGGGCTCCGATTGTTGGGCGCTGGCCTGAGTGTCTGCTGTTTGCGGTGCCTCAGGCCTATCTGGACTGCCCACAGTGACTGGGCTCTCCTCCACTTGGTTCCGGTGTTCGGTCACCTGTGGTGGAGTAAACTCTATGTCGTGTTCTTCCTCTGCTTCTTCTATGGGGTTGCTGAACCTCCTTTTAGTTTGATCCACGTGTTTGCGGCAGATTTGTCCATTGGTAAGTTTAACTACCAAAACCCTATTCCCCTTTTTGGCAATCACAGTGCCTGCAAGCCATTTGGGCCCTGCAGTGTAATTAAGGACAAAAACAGGGTCATTGACATCAATACATCGCGCCCTCGCATTCCTGTCATGGTAGTCACATTGTGACTGACACCTGCTCTCAACAATTTCTTTCGTAATAGGGTGCATAAGGGGTAACCTGGTTTTGAGTGCCCTTTTCATTAGCAGCTCTGCGAGTGGAACCCCTGTGAGCGAGTGTGGTCGGGATCTATTGGCCATCAGGAGGCGTGATAAGTGGCTTTGTAGGGAACCCCCTTGGATTCTGATCATCCCCTGTTTGATTATCTGCACTGCTCGTTCTGCCTGGCCTTTTAAGGCGGCTTGAACGGTGCCGTTCTGATATGGTTGATTCCATTGCCTGCCATGAAGTCCTGGAATTCCGTGCTTGTGAAGCACGGGCCAAGACGTCCAGTAGACCATGGGCGGCGAACATTGCCCGTAGACATTCTGCCGTGGCAGAGGATGTGCTTGAATTTAAAATGGCACACTCAATCCATTTGGAGTAGGCGTCTACTACAACCAAAAACATTTTTCCCATGAAAGGACCTGCGTGGTCCACATGGATGCGTGACCATGACTTGGCGGGCCAGGACCAGGGGCTAAGGGGGGGCTTCCCTGGGTGCATCTATCCCTGGCCACCAAACGTGTGACCTGGCAATTGCCTTCATCAAGACAATGCCCAGGTACTCATTGTGAAGTTCTCTGATAAACACCTCTCTGCCCATCTGGGGCATGACTACTCGGTTTCTCCACAGTAGGCAATCGGCCTGAATCGAGAGTTCATCCTTGCGCCTATTGAACGGTTTAAACTCCTCAGGGCATGCCCCGAACGTGGCTGCCCAGTCCCCATTCAGGACACATTTCTTAACTAAAGACAATAGCGGGTCTTTATTTGTCCAGACTTTAATCTGACGGGCTGCCACAGGTGAGCCTTCGCTTTCGAAAACTTCAACAGCCATGATCATCTCAGCATCATGTTCAGTTGTCCCCTCAGTGGTGGCTAGTGGGAGCCTGCTGAGTGCATCAGCGCAGTTTTCAGTGCCCGGTCTGTGCCGAATTATGTAGTCATAGGCAGCTAAAGTAAGTGCCCACCTCTGAATGTGGGCCGATGCATTCGCATTTATGGCCTTGTTGTCGGCCAAAAGGGACGTTAGGGGTTTGTGATCTGTTTCCAGCTCAAATTTCCTGCCAAATAGGTACTGGTTCCTTTTTTTTTACTGCATATACACATGCTAGTGCTTCCTTTTCTACCATCCCATAGCCCTTTTCTTCCTGGGACAGACGTCTGGAGGCATAAGCTACCGGTTGTAACTGACCATTGGCATTCACATGCTGCAACACACACCCGACCCCATAGGATGATGCATCACACGTTAAAATGAGTTTCTTACACGGGTCATATAACGTTAACAGTTTGTTGGAGCATAACAAGTTGCATGCTCTATCAAAAGCCCTTTCCTGGCTGTCCCCCCAGACCCAATCGCGACCTTTGCGTAGGAGCACGTGTAGCGGCTCTAACAGCGTGCTCAATTTGGGAAGAAAGTTGCCAAAATAGTTCAGGAGCCCCAGGACCGAATGCAGCTCCATCATGTTACGGGGTCTGGGTGCTCTCTGGATTGCTTCCGTTTTGAACGCAGTTGGTCTGATCCCGTCTGCTGCGACCCTTCTCCCCAGGAATTCTACCTCTGGAGCTAAGAAGACGCACTTTGCCTTTTTCAGTCGCAGCCCTACCCGGTCCAGACTGCGTAGCACCTCTTCCAGGTTGTGGAGGTGTTCTTCAGTTTCGCGACCCGTGATGAGGATGTCGTCTTGAAAAACCACCGTCCTTGGAATCGACTTTGAGGAGGCTTTCCATATTTCTCTGAAAAATCACGGCGGCCGAACGAATCCCGAACAGACATCTGTTATACTAAAACAACCCCCTGTGTGTCATGATGGTGGTCACCTTCTTCGACTCACTCACCAGTTCCTGGGTCATGTAAGCTGAGCTCAATTTTGTAAAAAAGTTTGCCACCCGATAGCATCGCAAAGATGTCCTCCGCTCTCGGTAGCGGGTACTGGTCTTGGAGTGACACCCGATTGATGGTGGCCTTGTAATCAACACATATCCTGACCGACCCATCCGCCTTGAGCACCGGCATGATTGGGCTCGCCCAGTCACTGAATTCGACTGGCGAGATGATGCCTTCCTCAGCAGGCGATCCAATTCGCATTCTATCTTTTCCCGCATCACTTACGGCACCGCCCTGGCCTCATAGTGTACTGGCCTGGCATCCGGGTTTATGTGAATCACTACCTTGGTCCCCATGAAAGTGCCGATGCCGGGTTGAAATAATAGTCAAATTTGTCCAGGACTTGTGAGCATGATACTCGCTCCACAGAACAAATTGCATTGACATCGCCCCATTTCCAGTTTATGACAGCAAGCCAACTCTTTCCCAATGGTGCGGGACCGTCCCCCGGGACAATCCAGAGTGGCAACCTGTTCTCTGAATCTTTGTGAGTAATGACTACCATGACACTGCTTCCACCGGAATGATCTCCTTTGTATATGTCCGTAGCAGTGCGTCAATCGGCAATAATTTTGGCCTCCTGGCCTTGGACACCCACAACCTTTCGAACTGTTTGATACTCATCAGGGACTGGTTGGCCCCCGTGTCTAGCTCCATTAATACTGGGATGCCATTAAGGAGCACTTTCATCATTATCGGTGGCGTCCTGGTGTATGAACTGTATACGTGCTCCACAGGAACTCGCTGAACTTCAGCTTCCAGCGATTTCCCCCAGTATTCATTTGGCCTCATAGGGCTTACATTGGGCCCGTCCTCCTCGTACATCAACCTGGCTGCTGTCTTCCTGCACATACGCGGCAAGTGACCGCTGACGTTGCAGTTTCTGCAGGTATATTGCTGATACCTGCAAGCTCTGGCTGTGTGTTTGCCTCCACACCTCCAGCATGAGCTGGAGGCCCCATTGTTGGAAACAAAACATCCATTACCAGTCGATCGTTTCTGTAACTGTCCTTAAGCGCACCATTAACAGGTGTTGATGGCCCCATTACTGGCCGCATTGTCCATTGTGATGGCATGAATCACCGTTCAGCTAGCCATTGTCTCTGTTGAATTCCCCCTTTGGGTTCGACTGCATGCTCGGGCATGTCCGATTGCCCCTGTCTGCCTAGAGAACTGTGTGCCACGTTAACAATGTTGACTCCCTGGTTGTTTGCCGCATTTGAACCAAGATTTTTGCCATAAATCATTCTGGTCTCTTCCTCCCCTGAGATAATTGTCTGGGCTATCAGAGCCGCCACTTCAAAGGTCAAGTCTTTGGTCTCAATCAGTTTCCTGAAAACCCCAGCATGCCCGATGCCCTCAATAAAAAAGTCTCGCAGCATCTCCGCTCTGCATGCATCTGGAAACTTACATAGGCTCGCCAGTCGCCGGAGATCTGCCACGAAGTCTGGAACGCTTTGCCCTTCTCGCCGCCGGTGCATGTAAAACCGGTGTCTCACCACGTGCATGCTGCTCGCGTGTTCCCCGATCAACTTACGAAGCTCTTCGAACGTCTTGTCCGTCGGCTTCTCTGGCGCTAGAAGGTCCTTCATCAGGGAGTATGTTCTGGATCCACAAACCGTCAGGAGATGAGCCCTGCCTTTGTCGGCCGAATCCTGTCCCAACCATTCCTTAGTGACAAAACTTTGCTGTAGTCTCTCAATAAAGTCGTCCCAATCATCACCAACACAGTACCTCTCTTCTGTGCTGCTAATGACCATGCTCGCGTGGTTTAAATCCCAGTTTCTCATCGCCAATGATATGTCCTTACTATACAGTATAAATGCACACGAGGCCCATACTTGAGAGAAGGTCACTCTGTGACCAGTCACCTTTATTGCCAAGACCTCAAGAGACTGAAGGTGGGTGGAGCTTCCCCTTTTATACCGGAAAGTCCAAGTTAGGAGTGTTTCCCATAAGTTCGCCCCCTGTAGTCAATGTTCTCAAGGTGCACAACTTAGGTCATCTTATACATGGGTTACAATGA
This sequence comes from Pristiophorus japonicus, assembly GCF_044704955.1. Taxonomy (NCBI): domain Eukaryota; kingdom Metazoa; phylum Chordata; class Chondrichthyes; family Pristiophoridae; genus Pristiophorus; species Pristiophorus japonicus. Next base: position 184,223,220 of record NC_091982.1, on the reverse strand, counting down.
TAGTTGAATACATGACAAATACGTTGCACAATGCTTACCATGCCTGCAACACAATCCTCCCGCATGCACTAATCGAGCCTTGCTTCAAAGTACACCCCCACCTCAAGGGCCATGGACTCACCTCCAGATAGACTTCATTGGGCCACTTCCACAGGCACAAGGCAATTTTCAGCATGCCGTAGTGGTGGTGGATCAATTCACTAAATGGATCGAAGCATTCCCCTGCTGCTCCAACACCGCAATCACCGCAGCCAAAACACTATTGAATCATGTGTTTTGTAGGTGGGGAGTACCAGTACAAGTGGACAGCGAGCAAGGTTCACACTTTACCGGTAACATTTTTTACCCACCTGCAGGAAATGTTCAGGATAAAACACAAATTACATATTGCTCACCATCCCCAATCATCCAGAGGGGTAGAAAGGGGGAACAGGACGCTCAAGTTAATGTTAAAAAAAATTGTGCGCGGACCACCCCACTCAATGGGCTAACATGCTGCCAATGTGCTTAATGGCAATGAGGTCCACACCTCATAAAACAACAGGGGTCTCCCCATATCAGGCCATGACAGGGAGGCTCATGAGAACACCAGGCCAGCTAACACTAACAGGGATGAGTCCCCTGACAATGTGGCTGGAACAAGTGGTAGATCACACTGATCAGATCAATCGATTTGTGGCCACCAAATTGGGGAAGTCAAAAAGACAACTTAAAAGGTACTTTGACAAGAAAGTACGTCCCTTTGTAGACTGGGTGTTATGTAATGAGAAAGGATTAATTAGCAATCTCGTTGTGCGAGGCCCCTTGGGGAAGAGTGACCATAATATGGTGGAATTCTGCATTAGGATGGAGAATGAAACAGTTAATTCAGAGACCATGGTCCAGAACTTAAAGAAGGCTAACTTTGAAGGTATGAGGCGTGAATTGGCTGAGATGGATTGGCGAATGATACTTAAGGGGTTGACAGTGGATGGGCAATGGCAGACATTTAGAGACCGTATGGATGAATTACAACAATTGTACATTCCTGTCTGGCATAGAAATAAAAAAGGGAAGGTGGCTCAACCGTGGCTATCAAGGGAAATCAGGGATAGTATTAAAGCCAAGGAAGTGGCATACAAATTGGCCAGAAATAGCAGCGAACCTGGGGACTGGGAGAAATTTAGAACTCAGCAGAGGAGGACAAAGGGTTTGATTAGGGCAGGGAAAATGGAGTATGAGAAGAAGCTTGCAGGGAACATTAAGACGGATTGCAAAAGTTTCTATAGATATGTAAAGAGAAAAAGGTTAGTAAAGACAAATGTAGGTCCCCTGCAGTCAGAATCAGGGGAAGTCATAACTGGGAACAAAGAAATGGCGGACCAATTGAACAAGTACTTTGGTTCGGTATTCACGAAGGAGGACACGAACAACCTTCCGGTTATTAAAGGGGTCGGGGGGTCTAGTAAGGAGGAGGAACTGAGGGAAATCCTTATTGGCCGGGAAATTGTGTTGGGGAAATTGATGGGATTGAAGGCCGATAAATCCCCAGGGCCTGATGGACTGCATCCCAGAGTACTTAAGGAGGTGGCCTTGGAAATAGTGGATGCGTTGACAGTCATTTTCCAACATTCCATTGACTCTGGATCAGTTCCTATGGAGTGGAGGGTAGCCAATGTAACCCCACTTTTTAAAAAAGGAGGGAGAGAGAAAACAGGGAATTATAGACCGGTCAGCCTGACATCGGTAGTGGGTAAAATGATGGAATCAATTATTAAGGATGTCATAGCAGTGCATTTGGAAAGAGGTGACATGATAGGTCCAAGTCAGCATGGATTTGTGAAAGGGAAATCATGCTTGACAAATCTTCTGGAATTTTTTGAGGATGTTTCCAGTCGAGTGGATAAGGGAGAACCAGTTGATGTGGTATATTTGGACTTTCAGAAGGCGTTCGACAAGGTCCCACACAAGAGATTGATGTGCAAAGTTAGAGCACATGGGATTGGGGGTAGTGTACTGACATGGATTGAGAACTGGTTGTCAGACAGGAAGCAAAGAGTAGGAGTAAATGGGTACTTTTCAGAATGGCAGGCAGTGACTAGTGGGGTACCGCAAGGTTCTGTGCTGGGGCCCCAGCTGTTTACACTGTACATTAATGATTTAGATGAGGGGATTAAATGTAGTATCTCTAAATTTGCGGATGACACTAAGTTGGGTGGCAGTGTGAGCTGCGAGGAGGATGCTGTGAGGCTGCAGAGCGACTTGGATAGGTTAGGTGAGTGGGCAAATGCATGGCAGATGAAGTATAATGTGGATAAATGTGAGGTTATCCACTTTGGTGGTAAAAACAGAGAGACAGACTATTATCTGAATGGTGACAGATTAGGAAAAGGGGAGGTGCAAAGAGACCTGGGTGTCATGGTACATCAGTCATTGAAGGTTGGCATGCAGGTGCAGCAGGCGGTTAAGAAAGCAAATGGCATGTTGGCCTTCATAGCAAGGGGATTTGAGTACAGGGGCAGGGAGGTGTTACTACAATTGTACAGGGCCTTGGTGAGGCCACACCTGGAGTATTGTGCACAGTTTTGGTCTCCTAACCTGAGGAAGGACATTCTTGCTATTGAGGGAGTGCAGCGAAGGTTCACCAGACTGATTCCCGGGATGGCGGGACTGACCTATCAAGAAAGACTGGATCAACTGGGCTTGTATTCACTGGAGTTCAGAAGAATGAGAGGGGACCTCATAGAAACATATAAAATTCTGACGGGGTTAGACAGGTTAGATGCAGGAAGAATGTTCCCAATGTTGGGGAAGTCCAGAACCAGGGGTCACAGTCTAAGGATAAGGGGTAAGCCATTTAGGACCGAGATGCGGAGGAACTTCTTCACCCAGAGAGTGGTGAACCTGTGGAATTCTCTACCACAGAAAGTTGTTGAGGCCAATTCACTAAATATATTCAAAAAGGAGTTAGATGAGGTCCTTACTGCTAGGGGGATCAAGGGGTATGGCGAGAAAGCAGGAATGGGGTACTGAAGTTGAATGTTCAGCCATGAACTCATTGAATGGCGGTGCAGGCTAGAAGGGCCGAATGGCCTACTCCTGCACCTATTTTCTATGTTTCTATGACACTCAGTAATGATTATGGGAAAAAGAAGCTGCCTTTGAGCCCAGGTGGTGGGGACCGCATACGCTTGTAAACCGATTGAACCCCGCGGTTTACTTGATTCAGTTACCGGGGTAAAAGGGTGTTAAGTACAAGAAGTGGTTTCACATTAATCAGTTAAAAACTGCCAAAGAGTAAATACTTCACTGATCTTGTTTCCCACAAACCATGTCACGGATCCTCACGATTATCAGGACGATACTGGCCAAGACCGAAGCCGAGGGCAGATGGAGAAGCAGGAGCTGCAGCATGACTCACGAACATCAGCAATGTGCTTCAAGAAGCGACGGTGCACTGAAGATACGGGAAGGGGAGAGTCTCCGTTGGAGATGTTATCGGACTGTTATTAAATCTCCTACACCTTACGAGGTGGGGACCAAGTCAGGCCACCCACTTTTCTTCCTCTCCCTCTCAATGCTTACGATATATGAGGGGTCAATATGGATATTTCCCCCTCAAGATGGAGAGTTTGTAAGAATAAAAGTGTTTATTAATGACTAAAATTGCTTATCTGCATGTATAAATGTTAAAAGTGTAGATTAAGGCCTGTTTGTGTTGAGATAAAATGGAAGCCCACAGATTGCCAGCATGGACTCAGTTTTGTAAGAAACAAAATGAAAGCCCCCAGAGCTGCCGCATGGGTTTTGTGTATTGGAAAGCCATTTAAACTAATCAGAGATGGCTGAGCCAGACCAGACAGCCACATGTGTGAGGAGAGCCAATAAGGAGCTGCCCTGGAGCCAAGATCCAATCATGAGGCTTTCTGACGACAATGGCCTTGAGGAATATAAAAGCGCAAGCCAGGAACTTTTCTCCTCTCTCTTCTCTCTCTTGAACACATGGCACGAGACATCCCTGAAGACCAGATAAAACAGCAAGCCGTGTGTCCAAACCAGCCAGTAAAAGGGACGTAACGTATATCACTCGTTATTATAACCTCATTGTAGCTCTGTTATAACATAATTGACAACTGTTGGTAATGTGCATGTGTGTGTCTTTTTAAGATAACTGATTACTGCTCCGAGAGATTCAGAAATCTTACAAAATTGACGAAGAATGCGGGCAACTGGCGAGACAGCTTTTTGATGATTCTTTTGGACAATTGGAAATCTCTGGAGTTGCAATTTTAACCTGTGTTGTGATTATAATGGAAACAATTAAACGGATCGGGAGTTGCGTCTTAGGGGAGCAGTCGCCTCGATAGTTTAAACTGTTTAAGTGGGGTGGGTTGGAACTGTTTAAGTAGGGACCCACCAGTAGTTATATTCAAAAGACACAGGATGAAGGGATCGGTCATGGACAGAAAGCCAACAATAAAAAGTAATGTTGAGCTAGGTTATCAGGAGAGGTTGTCCAAAAAGCTCCCGATACAAGATGCAGAAAAGTTAAGGGCACAGGCACAGCACAGGGTAGGCCTGCATCATGTGGGGAGATGCTGGAAATTATACAGGAGAGGGTAGATAGGGGATAGCTGAGATCAAAAATCTTACAGTCCCCAGCGACATCACAGTGATGGAGGAGCGAGTGCTCACACTCGTGGGGAAGCACCCCCGGACAGCCACGGATGCATCTGCAGACCTTGAAGTGATGCCATGTGAGTAACGCTTACACCATTGCATCATGTAAAGTTTATAGATGCCACACCCATTCATATCCAAACAATCATATAAGATATGATGATTTCTAAAAGTGTCGTAGAAATAATGCTGGCCAAATGAAAATCATTGCAATGCACAATGTGTTGATGGTCATGAAATGTGATGTCTGTGATGATTTTGATAGCTTTTGTCATGCATATGCTGTGTGCAGTGCTGGACTCACCTTGTCACCCTAGCACCCCCTTCTCCTCTAATATCCTCATTTGTGTTTTGCAGCTCAACCAGCAGCCTGGCCCTAAGCAAGACCACAGAGGCCAGAAGGTGGGGGCGCAGGCAGGAGTTGGTGGATGATCCTACTACATCTGGTGCTAAGGAGCTCCGATTCTCATCCGTCAATCCGCTGGGTCTGTTCTTGATGGACCTGCATCGCCACTCTCCAGAAGCCATTCCACCCAAGGCCATCTAGTGGTCCTCCAGTCATTCCCGCCTCCACTCTGGAGGTACCGGCCCCAAGCACCACTCCACAGGGCACTCCATTTGTCTCCAGGATGGCACTGACCCCACGGAGACTTCGTGGACACCACTCAGAAAAAGTGGTACTGTTCTGAACAAATCACAGAGGTGTGGGCACCATTATTCAAATCGCAGGTCACTTCATTCAAAAGACTGCTTCAACTTCGGAAGAGTATGGATTGACACTGGAGTTCTTCTCAGGTGAAGTGACCATCTCAACATACATATTTTCAGACTCTGGACTATTGGGGGTTTACTGTAGGTGTATTTTAGTGAGGAAATTATTGCTTCTGATCAATTGCTATTATACTTTCATTGAAATGGGGTCAGCCATTTCTCAGATTAATACGCAGATGCTGCAGAGTGTAAATGGCTCAATGTCTAATGCACATCATTATGTGCCCAATTTAAGACGTGCCAGAATGAGGAGGAGGTCAAGACCATACACACCCCGCACTTAAAGGGACAAGAGGTCTTACCTTGACGTGTCCGAGCACACCTGTCTTCGGAGACTGCGCTTCCACAAGGTGGTGATCAATGAAATATGTGAGCTCATCAGGCCACATATGCAGCCTGCCATCAGGACATCAGTGTCAGTTGAGGTCAAGGTCACCGCGGCACTGCCTTTCTATGCGTCCGGTTCCTTTCGGGCCTCTGCGGTCGAGATTTGCCCTCTGTCTCACCATGCCACCCATCGCAGCATTAGACAGGTCATGGAGGCCCTGTATGCGAGAAGGATGGACTTTATCAGCTTCCACATGACCATGGAGGCTCAGACTGACAGGGCTAGAGCATTCTACCGCATTGCTAAATTCCCCAGGATGCAGGGAACAATACAGTACACTCACATCACCATGCGGGCACCTTCTAAGGACCCAGAGCTTTTTCGTAACAGAAAAGGATTTCATTCCCTGAGGGTCCAACTAGTTGTCAACCACAACCAGATCATAATGGCAGTGAATGTCAAATGTCCGGGCAGCTTCAATGAGGCTCACATCTTGCGTGAGAGCACTGTCTCTGACATGTTTAAGAGTCAGCCACAAGGACAATACTGGATGCTTGGTGATAACTGATATGCCTAGCCACCTGGCTGATGACCCCGCTGCGTGACACCCACACCGGGGCCGAGAAGCGATACAACCGGAGCCACAGAGACACATGCAATGTGGTCCAGAAAACAATAACTGTGCTTAAGCAGCGTTTTAGATGCCTGGAGCACTCAGGAGGGGAGCTACAACCATCATAGGAAGTCCCTCGGAATCATGGAAGACTTGCTTCCACTCTTAGCATGAGTTCTTAGGTGGCTGTACAGTCCAATATGCGAACCAAAGTCTCTGTCACAGGTGGGACAGATACTCGTTGAGGGAAAGGGTGGGGAGGGAGCCTGGTTTACCGCACGCTCCTTCTGCTGCCTGCGCTTGATTTCTGCATGCTCTTGGTGCCGATACTCGAGGAGCTCAGCGCCCTCCCGAATGCACTTCCTCCACTTAGAGCGGTCTTTGGCCAGGGACTCCCAGGTGTCAGTGGGGAGGCTTTGAGGGTGTCCTTGTAATGTTTCCTCTGCCCGCCTTTGGCTCGTTTGCCATGGACGAGTTCCAAGTAGAGCGCTTGCTTTGGGAGTCTCGTGTCTGGCATGCGAACTATGTGGCCTAACCAGCAGAGCTGATCAAGTGTGGTCAGTGCTTCAATGCTGGGGATGCTGGCCTGGACGAGGACGTTAATGTTTGTGCGCCTGTCCACCCAGGGGATTTGTAGGATCTTGTGGAGCCATCACTGGTGGTATTTCTCCAGTGACTTGAGGTGTCTACTATACATGGTCCACGTCTCTGAGCCATACAGGAGGGCGGGTATTACTAAGGCCCTGTAGACCATGAGCTTGGTGACAGTTTTGAGGGCCTGGTCTTCAAACACTGTTTTCCTCAGGTGGCCGAAGGCAGCACTGGCGCACTGGAGGCGGTGCTGGATCTTGTCGTCAATGCCTGCTCTTGTTGATAGGAGGCTCCTGAGATAAGGGAAGTGGTCCACGTTGTCCAGGGCCACGCTGTGAATCTTGATGCTTGGGGGGCAGTGCTGTGCAGCGAGGGCAGGCTGGTGGAGGACCTTTGCCTTACTGATGTTTAGCGTAAGGCCCATGCTTTCATACGCCTCGGTAAATACGTCGACTATGTCCTGGAGTTCAGCCTCTCGGTGTGCACAGATGTAGGCGTTGCCCGCATATTGTTGCTCGACGACAGAGGTTGGAGTGGTCTTGGACCTGGCCTGGAGACAGCGAAGGTTGAACAGCTTCCCACTGCTTCTGTAGTTTAGTTCCACTCCAGTGAAGAGCTTGTCAACTGTGAGGTGGAGCATGGCAGCGAGGAAGATTGAGAAGAGGGTTGAGAAGAGACCCTCGCGGTTGACAGTGTCAAAGGCCTTTGTAAGGTCGAAGAAGGTCATTTATAAGGGCTGGCGCTGTTCCCTGCATTTTTCCTGCAGCTGTCGCGCTGCAAAAATCATGTCCGTTGTGCCCCGGAGGGGACGAAATCCACACTACGACTCCGGAAGGAGCTCCTGGCCACAGGGAGAAGACGGTTGAGGAGGACTATAGCGACGACTTTCCCAGTGGTTGATAGCAGGGAGATTCCTCTGTAGTTGTCGCAGTCGGACTTGTCCCCTTTTTTAAAGATGGTCATGATCACTGCATCTTTAAAATCTCCCGGCATGCTCTCCTCCCTCCAGATGAGAGAGATGAGGTCATGTATTCGCGCCAGTAGTGCCTCTCCGCCATACTTCAGTGCCTCAGCAGGGATTCCATCCGCTCCCGTAGCCTTGTTATTTTTAGCTGTCTTATGGCTTTTTCTACCTCTTGCAGTGTTGGATTCTCACTGAGGTGGTGGTGGGTAGCATGCTGCGGAATCAAGTCGCGAACACGCGAGTGAAAGGCAGAGTCTCGATTGAGAAGATCTTCGAAGTGTTCCTTCCAGCGGGCCCTGACTGCCTCAGTGTCCTTGATGAGTGTTTCACTGTTCTTGGCCAGGAGTGGGTGGGGCCTTGGGAGTTTGTTCTGTATGTGACCTTGACTGCGATGAAGAATCCTCGCACATCATGGCTGTCAGCCAGCTGCTGTATCTCCTGTGCTTTCTCCATCCACCACCTATTCTTTAGGTCCCGGGTTTTTTGTTGGACCTTAGCCTTTAGCCGTCTGTAATGTTGGTTTGCTGCTCCCGAGTTGGGTTGCTGTTTAAGGCTTAGAAATGCCCTGCACTTGAGTCTATTAGTTCTTGAATCTCCTGATCATTCTCATCAAACCAGTCCTGGTGTTTCCTGGTTGAGTGACCGAGTGTCTCTTTGCAGGCACTGGTTATGGAGGCCTGGAAGGCAGACCAAGCGCTGTGGGCATTCTGCGCCTCGGGATCGTCAAGGCACGCCGGGTTAGCTGTGATGCGCTGGCTGTAAAGGACTCTCTTAGCTGGGTTCTTAAGTGCCCCAGCATTGACTTTTTGGCGACACTACTTCTGCTGCCCCCTTCGCTTTGGAGCAATGTTGATGTCAATGATGAATCGGATTAGGTGATGGTCCGTCCAGCAGTCGTCAGCTCCTGTCATGGCACGGGTGATGTGCACATCCTTGCGATCCCTGGATCAGACGATGACATAGTCGAGCAGGTGCCAATGTTTGGAGTGAGGGTGTTGCCACAATGCCTTGTATTTGTCCCTCTGGCGGAACACACCCTGAGCAAGTAGCTAAATTCGTAGCCGTGTGCTCCATGCTGCACAACCTGGCGATCAGGAGGGGACAAGAATTGCCAGAAGGGACTGATGGTCCACCTCAGGAGAGAGGAAGAGGACGACGAGGAGCTGGACGCTGACCTAGGACCAGACAATCAGGCTGGCTATGCAATCATGCCCACAACCCTCTCCAGACCACAGGAAAGGGCCCATGATGGCTACATAGCTGCAAGACTCTTATGTTAGGAGCTCATAACTGCACAATTTGCCTGAAAGAACATTGCTGTGAGTGACAACACTGACACACTGCAGTGTGTGTGCAGCTCAGACATCAATGGTGCCAGTTAAACTTTAAGTTGATTGAAGTTGAGTTTTATTTAATGCTTTCATGTTAAGGAATCACCAGTGTGTAATGGTCCAGCTATCTGAGACAATTCGGAACGAGGTTATGTTGAATGAAAACATTTTTATACGAACATTGGTCTGAAATCACAAGTATCACGACCAAAATGTCTGAATGTAAAGGGGCTGCAGGAGGGGTCAAAACTAAAAATCATGGTTTAAAAACTAGTATTAAAACACTCTACCTAAACGCACGCAGCATTCGAAATAAAGTAAATGAGTTGACGGCACAAATCATTACAAATGGGTATGATTTGGTGGCCATGACTGAAACGTGGTTGCAGGGGGGCCAAGACTGGGAATTAAACATACAGGGGTATCTGACGATTCGGAAAGATAGACAAGAAGGGAAAGGAGATGGGGTAGCTCTGTTAATAAAGGATGATATCAGGGCAGTTGTGAGAGATGATATTGGCTCTAATGAACAAAATGTTGAATCATTGTGGGTGGAGATTAGAGATAGTAAGGGGAAAAAGTCACTGGTGGGCGTAGTTTATAGACCCCCAGATAATAACTTCATGGTGGGGCGGGCAATAATCAAGGGAATAATGGAGACATGTGAAAAAGGAACGGCAGTAATCATGGGGGATTTTAACCTACATATCGATTGGTCAAATCAAATCGCACGGGGTAGCCTGGAGGAGGAATTCATAGAATGCATACGGGATTGTTTCTTAGAACAGTATTTTACAGAACCTACAAGGGAGCAAGCTATCTTAGATCTGGTCCTGTGTAATGAGACAGGAATAATAAACGATCTCCAAGTAAAAGATCCTCTCGGAATGAGTGATTACAGTATGGTTGAATTTGTAATACAGATTGAGGGTGAGGAAGTAGTGTCTCAAACGAGCGTACTATGCTTAAACAAAGGGGACTACAGTGGGATGAGGGCAGAGTTGGCTAAAATAGACTGGAAACACAGACTAAATGGTGGCACAATTGAGAAACAGTGGAGGACTTTTAAGGAGCTCTTTCATAGTGCTCAACAAAAATATATTCCAGTGAAAAAGAAGGGCGGTAAGAGAAGGGATAACCAGCCGTGGATAACCAAGGAAATAAAGGAGAGTATCAAATTAAAAACCAATGCGTATAAGATGGCCAAGGTTAGTGGAAAAAAAGAAGACTGGGAACATTTTAAACGACAGCAAAGAATGACTAAGAAAGCAATAAAGAAAGGAAAGATTGATTACGAAGGTAAACTTGCGCAAAACATAAAAACGGATAGTAAAAGCTTTTACAGATATATAAAATGGAAAAGAGTGACTAAAGTAAATGTTGGTCCCTTAGAAGATGAGAAGGGGGATTTAATAATGGGAAATGTGGAAATGGCTGAGACCTTAAATAATTATTTTGCTTCAGTCTTCACAGTGGAAGACACAGAAACCATGCCAGAAATTGCTGGTCACAGGAATGTGGGAAGGGAGGACCTTGAGACAATCACTATCACTAGGGGGGTAGTGCTGGACAGGCTAATGGGACTCAAGGTAGACAAGTCCCCTGGTCCTGATGAAGTGCATCCCAGGGTATTAAAAGAGATGGCGGAAGTTATTGCAGATGCATTCGTTAGAATCTACCAAAATTCTCTGGACTCTGGGGAGGTACCAGCGGATTGGAATGCAGCTAATGTAATGCCTCTGTTTAAAAAAGGGGGCAGACAAAAGGCAGGTAACTATAGGCTGGTTAGTTTAACATCTGTAGTGGGGAAAATGCTTGAAACTATCATTAAGGAAGAAATAGCGGGACATCTAGATAGGAATAGTGCAATCATGCAGACGCAGCATGGATTCATGAAGGGGAAATCATGTTTAACGAATTTACTGGAATTCTTTGAGGATATAACGAGCATGGTGGATAGGGGTATACCGATGGATGTGGTGTATTTAGATTTCCAAAGGGCATTCGATAAGGTGCCACACAAAAGGTTACTGCAGAAGATAAAGGTACGCGGAGTCAGTGGAAATGTATTAGCATGGATCAAGAATTGGCTGGCTAACAGAAAGCAGAGAGTCGGGATAAATGAGTCCTTTTTGGGTTGGAAATCGGTGGTTAGTGGTGTGCCACAGGGATCGGTGCTGGGACCACAACTGTTTACAATATACATAGATGACCTGGAAGAGGGGACAGAGTGTAGTGTAACAATATTTGCAGATGACACAAAGATTAGTAGGAAAGCGGGTTGTGTAGAGGACACAGAGAGGCTGCAAAGAGATTTAGATAGGTTAAACGAATGGGCTAAGGTTTGGCAGATGGAATACAATGTCGGAAAGTGTGAGGTCATCCACCTTGGGAAAAAAAAACAGTAAAAGGGAATATTATTTGAATGGGGAGAAATTACAACATGCTGCGGTGCAGAGGGACCTGGGGGTCCTTGTGCAAGAATCCCAAAAAGTTAGTTTGCAGGTGCAACAGGTAATCAGGAAGGCGAATGGAATGTTGGCCTTCATTGCGAGAGGGATGGAGTACAAAAGCAGGGAGGTCCTTCTGCAACTGTATAGGGTATTGGTGAGGCCGCACCTGGAGTACTGCATGCAGTTTTGGTCACCTTTCTTAAGGAAGGATATATTAGCTTTGGAGGGGGTACAGAGACGATTCACTAAGCTGATTCCGGAGATGAGGGGGTTACCTTATGATGATAGATTGAGTAGACTGGGTCTTTACTCGTTGGAGTTCAGAAGGATGAGGGGTGATCTTATAGAAACATTTAAAATAATGAAAGGGATAGACAAGATAGAGGCAGAGAGGTTGTTTCCACTGGTCGGGGAGACTAGAACTAGGGGGCACAGCCTCAAAATACGGGGGAGCCAATTTAAAACCGAGTTGAGAAGGAATTTCTTCTCCCAGAGGGTTGTGAACCTATGGAATTCTCTGCCCAAGGAAGCAGTTGAGGCTAGCTCATTGAATGTATTCAAGTCACAAATAGATAGATTTTTAACCAATAAGGGAATTAAGGATTACGGGGAGCGGGCGGGTAAGTGGAGCTGAGTCCACGGCCAGATCAGCCATGATCTTGTTGAATGGCGGAGCAGGCTCGAGGGGCTAGATGGCCTACTCCTGATCCTAATTCTTATGTTCTTATGTTCTAAAAACACCCCACCCCCACCCACACCACACTTTTTCGACCATTGACATTAATCAAATGTTCAACATGTCCAGCAACACAGAATACAAATGCAAAGCAGGAGGATGGCCCCCTCCCCTCATACATTACAACAAATTGCAGACACCGAGATGGAGATATAACACAGCCATCACCTGCGGACATGCACCTCACTTTCCTTCCCCCCTTCCCTTACTTCTCCCCACCTCTACCCTTCCCCTCCTTGCTCCACAGTGCCTGGCTGAGGAGCTCCTCAGGCGGTGCGTGTTTGGGGGGGATGAAGGCAGAGGCGGTGGTTGGATGGGTACGGGAGCGGGGGGTGCTCAGGCGGGAAAATTCTCTGATCCAGAAGCAGGATGTTGGTCCTGCCTCTCATTTGTCGTTCGCAGTGGTGGTGCGGAACCGAGGGGTGGAGTGCCGCTCTCTGGGACCACTGGGAGGCCTGTGCCAGCAGTGTTCCTGGCTATCGCCTCCGGGGCCTCCGCTATCCGCGGAATGTACTCAGTCATGGTGAACAGCTGTTGGGATATGCCCCCGAATGCATCGAGGATTTGGTCACCAATGTCTACACTCCTCCTGGACAACTGTACCATCTCTCCACTCTCATATGGTGCTCGTGGAACAGACCTGCCGCGTCCACGAAACCTCCGTGAGATCGGCGCCATCCTGGGGACCTGGGGACAAATGGAGTGCCCTGTGGCGATATGCTTGGGGTTGGTACCTCCAGAGTGGGGGCGAGAATGACCGGAGGACCATTAGATGACCTTGGGGTGGAATGGCTTTTGGAGCGTGGCGATGCAGGTTCCTCGAAGTTCGCGTCTCATCCGTAGAGAACAGACCCAGCGGATTGACGGGCCAGAATCGAGCTCCTCAGCACCAGATGTAGGATCGTCCGGCGAGTCCGGCCCCGCATGTGCACGACAAAAGCACCACCGCTATCAAAATCCTCACAGACATCACATTTCATGACCATCAACACATTCTGCATTGCAATGATTTTCATTAGACCAGCATTATTTATAGGACAATTTTAGAAATCATCTATTATATATGATTGGTCGGATATCAGTGGGTGTGGCATCTATTGACTTTACATCACACAATGGTGTAAACTTCTCTCATGTCGCATCACTTCAGGGTCTGCAGATGCTTGCGTGGCAGTCCAGGGGTGCTTCCCCATGAATGTGATCACATGCTCCTCCATCTCAGTAATGTCGCTGGGAACTGGTGGCACCCCACCCGTTCGACTCTGCATGGACCTCATCGTCAATAGCTTCTTCTGTAAAAGGTGATGCCAGTTCGTTGGATGTATTCGGGAGGGAGTTAGATGTGGCCCTTGCGGTTGGGGGAATCAAGGGGTATAGAGAGAAAGCAGGAAAGGGGTTCTGAAGGAATGATCAGCCATGATCTTATTGAATGGCGGTGCAGGCTCGAAGGGCCGAATGGCCTACTCCTGCACCTATTTTCTATGTTTCTATGTTTCTATGTAACAGGACGACATGGCATGAGATCATTGCTTGATATCATTGCTAGGTACTGTCACAGAAACTGATACAACACATAACCGACACATGTAATCATGATTATTATGATCATTATCATTCTTTACCTAAAGATGTGCACCGTGACCGCAGGCTTTGATTATAACATTCCCGGTAAAAGTGAAAGACCTCACATCTGCTTACACTTATGACTCTTACAAATAAAATTATATAAATACATAAGTACATGTAAATAAATGTAATACTTACTCTAGCGCATCCGACAAGGTCGTTCCATCGTTTGTGGCATTAGTTGCCCTCACGCACCTCGTCACCGATGAGATCACCTCTGCTATCTCAGCCCATATCTTCTGGTAGGCCTTTGGGGTGGACTTCTCATGCCCTCCCTGTGTCAAATCACCCCAGCATAACTCGACCTCCTGCAGGAGGGAGGCATTTGCCTCGTCCAAGAACATCCTCGCTTTTTTGCGCCCTCCAATGTGCTCCTCTCCCAGCTCACTGCTCTCGCCAGTGTCAGTCTCTAAAGCGTGCTGTGTCGCCTCCTCCTCTCTCTCCATTACAGGCACTGTTATATATGTAAGCACTCTAGTGATGACTCCATGAGGCAAGGTATTGTACTTGAACTGTTGTGACCTTAGTCCATTTATTTTAGCTCCCTGAGTGAGGATGCAGTGAGTTGAGCTCCCTTTTATACTTGGTTACTTGCAGTGTGCAGGTGACCCTTAGGTCTCCACCAGTAGCACCCTCTGAGGATACATTCGGTGGTCTAATGTTACAGTACATACATTATGCATACACAACATCATTCCATCCTAAGTCTTGTGCCACTGGCTTTTGCACTGTGTGCTTTGGCCTTCGACTAGAGTGCCCTAAGCCCTTGCACTTACTGTGCTTGAGAATGGCTTTCTCCCTGTCGACCCCTCCCAAGTCCTTGTTGCCACGACATTGGGGAAATGATCAGCAGTGGGTGGTTGGAGGTTGTGGTGAGGGTTGGGTGTGATCCATGTGTGTTCATGGCTACAGACATCCATTTTCCCCCCCATACATGGACCATGTGGGGCTCGACATCTGCATTGACATACATGTACAGAGAATGACTGATAGGATTAGTTATATCACTGTTTTGTGTTCAGCAGTGATGGAACAAATACATATTACAGGTAAGGTACATATGTGGTATTTCAGTCTTGCTCCTGGGGTGTGGGTGCAAGTGGGTGAGGACGCTCATTCCGGAGTAACCGGACTGTGCCCCCTTGTCAGCTGGGTGGGCTTGGATTGCTCACCTGACTGTGTCTCAGGGCCTTTGCTATTGCTTAGTGGTGGGCAGAGCCACCGGAATGTGTGGTCTCCCTGTCCTCCTTTGAGGGCTGCAGGATCTCCTTGCTGCCCTTCAGCGGCGGTGGGAGTCTGGTCATCCCAAATCCCGTTGGGAGGGCCGGAGAGTGCTGGCCTTCTGCTCCCAGTGCTGGCCCTGGTGGCCAGAGGGTTATGATCATTCTGGAGCAGGGTGCCAGTGGTGGTGCCTGTGCGGTCCATTGATCGCTGGCGCTGCAGTGGGTATGCTCCCACTGTGTGTGTGGCCATACTCCCTGGGGCATCACATTGGTACCGGAGGCGCAGGGTACATGATCGGGTAGCCCGCTGGACCTGGTGCTTCCCATGGGAGGTTGCCCTTAGCTTTGTCGGCGTGCATGTAGAACCTGGCATCACATATAATTTCATCATTAGCATTCATGATACATTGGCTCTGACCGCAATCACCCAACTCGACATTGTTGGTTGCGTTTACAAATTCGCATTTGTCAATTACAGCACTTTCCTGTGTACTATCAGCATCTCTGTGCAGGGTTACATTTAGATACCTGTATTTGTTAATTACATCTTTTTCATTAGTATCACCAGCATCGCTGTTCAGTGGTACATTTATATACTCGCATTTGTTGATTACATCTTTTACATTAGTGTCACCGGCATCGCTGTACAAAGAATGGAACTGTCCCTTTAAATTGTGCTGGGTTGCCAGTCTCCTTTAAAAGGGCCTTGCAATCTTTACTCCAATCTGGTTCACTGCTCGGCATCACATGTTGCTCCCTCAATGCTGCCCCTTGTGGTCTGGTCACGGCCATCTTGATTTCAGGTGCTTCACCTCGTGGTGCGGGCGCCATCTTCTTTCTCTCCACGAGGTAGGCTGCGGTGATCCTTTTCTCCCCAGGTTCTGCCACGGAGGCCGGGAATTTACCTTCTGCGCTAATCTTCCTTCAGAGTCCTGCCACTTGAGCCTGGAAGGTGAGGTCTGGTCGTTTGGGTTGGATCATCTCGCCGTTGAGTTGTGCAGCCTGTGTCATCGCCACTTAGTCGAGTTGGACGGTAGGATTTTCAGATTTTGGGGCTGCATAGGACATCAAACGCTGGGGCCTGGAGGCTTTCCCAGCTCCAACAGATTTGGATTTACTTCATCCATCTTCTTCCCAGCAGCGTTGGACCATCACCAGCAACGATCCACAAAGGTAGCTTGTGCATCGTGCCACCATGGGACACCTGGACATCCATGCTGCCAACAACTGGAATGGTGTCTTTTGTGTAAGTGAGCAGCTTCGCCTGGATTGGGAGCATTTTGGGTCATTCAGCGGGATTGTCCCAGAGTTTCTCGAAGACCGTTTGATTCATCAGCGATTGGCTCGCCCCTGTGTCGACCTCCATCGAGACTGGGACATCATTGATTTCTACTTCCATTTTCTATGGGGAACTCTCGGTGGAGCAGGTATACACTCCATACACCTCTTCCAGGGGCTGAGCTGCTTCATAGACTCGCTCTTCATCTTCATCAGCGCTGGAGATCAGCCAACTCTTCAATGACTCGGTGAGTAACATTTCTTTTACACATTTGCTGGAGATGGCCTTTAGTGTTACAGCCTTTGTGAGTAATGTCTCTGTATTGGCACTGGTAGGCCCTGTGTATTCCTCCACAGCGCCAGCATGGGGCTGGCTGGTTGGCCCCATGTGGCAGACTCAGGATTGCGGGACTCGGGGTAGCAGCCTTGCCTCTGAAAGGCGCCATTCAGATCACTGTACTCATCGGGTTAGAGTCCTGGTGGTGAGTCATCATCCTCTTGGAATCGCAGGCCGAAATCATGAATGCCTGGCTCACTTTAATTGCCTTATGCAGGGTGGCTGTAGTGTCCGCAGAGAGCAGCTTGTGGAGGAGGCCCTCGTGGTCAATTCCAATAACAAAGATGTCCCTCAGTGTTTCAGTGAGGTGGTCACCAAAATCACATGGTGCAGCCAATCGTCTCAGGTCTGCAGCATATTTTGCGATTTCTTGGCCTTCGGGCCGCCAGTGGGTGTAGAACCGGTGTCTGGCTGTGAGGATGTTCTCTTTAGGTTTGAGCTGCTCCTGTATTATTGTTATGAGCTCCGCATATGTTTTGGTTGTCGTCTTCGCTGGGGCTCGCAGGTCCCTGACGAGGCCATGGACCGTGGGCTCACAACTGCTGAGCAGGATAGCTCTGTGCTTATCAGCCAGCGAGGTTAGTGTGTCTCCAGCCAGGTCGCTCGTGATGAAAACGTGTTCGAGCCTTTCCACAAAGGCATCACAATCTTCTCCATCAGCGAATTGTTGAAAGTTGCTTAGGCTAGCCATGTTGCGTGTGGAAATTCGTAATCTCATCGCCAGTTGTTATATATGTAAGCACTCTAGTAATGACTCCATGAGGTAAGGTATTGTACTTGAACTGTTGTGACCTTAGTCCATTTATTTTAGCTACCTGAGTGAGGATGCAGTGAGGTGAGCTCCCTTTTATACTTGGTTACCTGCAGTGTGCAGGTGACCCTTAGGTCTCCACCAGTAGCACCCTCTGGTGGTACAGGTATGGTGTATACAATGCGAGGATACATTCAGTGGTCTAATATTACAGTACATATATTATGCATACACAAAAGGCAACAAATTCGGGAAAATATCTGGCTGGTAACAGCTAACTTTTGTTTTCCCTATTTGCTTTAAAGCTCGAAACTCTCCCTCCTTCCTCCCAAAGCAACCACACCACACCTACACATGCCTTCACTCCCTTTCAGTTCCCTCTCTATCTGTTTCTTCTTTTGCGCATATCATGATGACCTTTGACTTCCTGAATCGCGGGAATCGAGCGTTGCCATGCCATTACTAAGGACAGCGATACTTTACGGCAGAAGGTCAGAGAGATTTAAAGTTACTGCCCATTTCATATCGCTCGCGGTAACGGCCAATTTAAAAAATGGAGACTAGGGGCTTTGAGAATGGGCGACAAGCCGGCGATCTGAAAACCATTTTTACCGCCCATGCCAGAAATTCCGCCCATTTTATGGCGATCTGCACAAAAGTGTAAAATCTAGCCCTATGTTTTAAAGAGTGAAACAAGTAACACCGGGAGAAAGAATCAATAAGACAAAGTTTTGTTGTTGTTTGTTAAACTTGTAGTTGTTCACTACATATATTTATAAGAAGTTAACTACACGTTTATATTGAAGCTATCTTTAATTCATTTTTGTTTCTTATGAAAGAAACGGTGTAATAAGATAATGTATAGGGCCTTCTAACTAGGAGGTATAGGAAGCTTTAATAAGAGAGAGGGTCTGTGAAGGAACACCATTTTAAAATTCATTGAAGGTGCAGTAGCACAAATCCTGTGTAAAAGCGGGGTAGTGCTCTTGGGGGTGCTGGAGAGGTTGGAAATAATGAATGCAGCCTTTATAAAGTCAAGAATGTCATGGTGGTGTGGGGGGTGGGGGGAGGTGGGAGGAATTGAAAAATCCGCAATCGTTGGGGGGGACGGGGGGTGTGGGTGGAGGGGAGGTGTAAGGAGGAAGTCCGAGGCAGGGGAGGCGTGAGGTATCCTTATGGGGATCAGGAGGAGGAATACTTAAGAAATTAAAAAAATAAATAACACTTACCTGTAGGCAGGATCTCCTGTAGCCAGAATCCAGCTTTCACTGGCAGATTTGAGACACTTGGGCATAAATTCGTCTCAGGCAGTGGTGCAAAACGGGCGGTATCAGATTGGCTGCCCGTTATACACAGCGTCTGATATTCAGCTCTATTACAGTCAATGGAGTTAAGTATCAGGCACTGCCTATAACGGGCGGCCGATCTCATACCACCCACCTTGCACCACCCCCGAGATCAATTTCTACCCAGGCCTTAGTCAGATCCACTGTAAAAATGGTGTGCACCTCTTGATAACATCTGGGGAAGCAACATTTCCCTTTAAATTAGACCCCGCTCCTCTGGTGTGAGCAGCCTTCCTGTCCCTCATTTTCAGACTAGTTAAAATGGTGGGGGGTTTGGAGCTCATCAGGAATGCGGCAAGAACCATACCCCTCCCTGCCCCCAGCTCACACTATTCCCACCGGGCAGGGGTTTTAACATTTCCCCTCTAGAGTCTCAAAGAAGGGTGAGGGGAACAGCTAACCTACCTTGCCCATTGTGGTGAGGTTGTTAAACGTGTTCCTGCATGGCAAAGAAGTCCTGGGTTCAGGAGGTAGCAGTCGCTTGGCAGAGCTCCAACCTCCAACTTCAAACAGTCGCTCCTGCTCTGTATCTCTGTTACAAGGACATGCAGGTCTGGTTCCCTGGAGTTTGCTGCTTATTTGTTTGATCGGGCTGCCATCTTTGTCACCCAGGTTTGCCTCCTTGCTCCAGCGCTCCAGTAGCAGGTTATATATACACTTGCTGTACAAGGTATCCGTTTCTTCTCCAGCTATCTTCCAGGCCCCACACCGAACAACAGTTCTGTTGGAATTTCAGGCTCACCATTTACTCTGAATATGAATGGGGTTTAGCATGGATGGGAAATTAAACTTTAGCTTCAAATAGTCTTTACTAATGTTTTTTAACTATCTATTTGATCTACTGGATGCCCCTGTGGCTCTCCTCATGGTAGGACCTTAATGATTCAGTCTTAATGGGCATTTAAGCTTTTATTTTTGAAAGTGAGGTTAGCATGACAGTCCAAAACTCAATGCTTGACTGAGAACTCTTGCAATGATACAAATAACTCATTTTCAAACCATTATAACACAGAAGGGGGCTAAATTGGATAGATCCCGAAAACTGGCGTGGGGATCGCAATGCGCGATTACCCCATGCCCCTTCGTTGCAATGCAGTCAGCACGGCGCCTTCATGCTGCCTGCTCATTATCATGATTTCTGCATTCAGCCAGTGCTCTTGATTGGTTGCATGCATTAGCAGGGGGACCAAAATTATAACTTGCTGGCATTACTTACACCAAGCCTGCACTGCTTAAAGCTAGCCTGCACCTCATAAAGGGGAGGAGCATTGTGGCTGGAGCAGGTGCTAGAAGTTTTTTGTGAGCTGAATCTGACCTGGGAAAGAGAGAAGAATAGCTGAACCTGGGAGAGAGCGGGCACCAAGGTTTTCCAATGCTGCACTAGAGGGCTTGGTGGAGGAGGTGGAAGGGAGGAGATATATCCAGCATCTGCAGCAGGGTAAGAGGCCCTTTAGACACATGGTGAGAAGGCAGCAGAAGTAGATAGCCACGGAAGTCAATGCCAAGAGTTTAGCTCCGAGGACCTAAATGCAGAGCCACAGGAAGTTTAATGACCTCACATTAGTGGTCAAGGTCAGTGAATGCATCTTCAAATGCCATATCCTACCAACTGCACCACTAGCCTCAGCCACTGCTCAATTCACCAGACCCCCATCACTCACCTCCCAACAATCTCTATCAATCAGGACTCATACCTAACATTCTTATGCTACACCTTACCCTCACACACGGAGATGGTGCTGGCCATTATCGGAACAGCCATTGGCCTGAATCCATTAAAGATGATGGTATCCTCAAATGTAATCTTTCTTCTCACATCCCACTTCCCCCTCATCCCACAATCTCTTCTGCCTTATAAGCTGTAGATGATGTAAGCAGCACTTCTTACTTTCCCCTCTTCCCTCACCTTTTGCTTTCACTGCTCCAATGGAAATAATCTCAAGATCTCAAGCTTCTCTTCATAACCATACCATCTTTGGTATCATCCTGATGAATCTATGCTATGCACAACTTCAGGTTTCACATGTACACTGACCACACCCAGCACTACCTCATCTCCATCTCTCTCGATCCCTTCAATGTCTCTGATTTGTCAGACTGTTTGAACAGAAATTTCTTCCAACTAAACATTCAGATACCCAAGAATGGCAACCTGCCCATGAAGTGGAGGAAGACCAAGAAGACAGAGAAGGTGAAGACAAACTGCCATTCGATTTCACACTCGCAGCTATCAGCTCAGATACTAACACTGCCTGTATCTTAAAGGATATCATAGAGGTGGGATCTGCACATCGTGAGATTCTCACTTGTTGGAGATGGTCCTTATCTGGCACTTGTGTGGCGCAAATGTTACTTGTCACTTATCAGCCCAAGCCTGAATGCTGTCCAGGTCTTGCTGCACGCGGGTTTGGACTGCTTCATTATCTGAGGAGTTGCAAATGGAACTTAACACTGTGCAATCATCAGTGAGCATCCCCACTTCTGACCTTATGATGAAGGGAAGGTCTTGATGAAGCAGCTGAGAATGGTTGGGCCTAGGACACTGTCCTGAGAACCTCCTGCAGCAATGTACTGGGGCTGGGATGATTGACCTCCAACAATCACAACCATCTTCCTTTGTGCAATTGAGGTTGAGGTTACTGGTATTGCACCCGAATTAGTTCTTCACGTACAGCCCGGGCAGAAAGGGGCTGTCTAGGTTGCAGCCTCCCTTCCTCCTACACCTATTCAGCTTCCTCCTTCGCCTTGTCCTCCTCCTCCCTCTCTCTTCTAGCAGTTTGTCCTGCTCTGCGTGGCCTCTGTTCATTCTCTTGTTCATGCGCAATTCCAAGAGGAAGTCCTACGAGTGCACCAATATCTGGGAGCAGCTCGTTTATGCAGAAACCTTGAAGTCAGCAAAAAGTACTTCAGCACTTGCCACACCTCTCCCTGTAGACTTTTGAAACCTTGAAACAACTATGGTACCAAAAATGTGTAGAATTGTAGCAACAGCCAGAAGAAATCAACTAAGCTGTAAGTAGTTGATGATCCCTTTAAATAGCACTGGTTTCTTCATGGTGCTCAATGCGTGTTCAGCTGTGCGACCTTGAGAGGGCATCAGCTGCAGCATGGAGCTCCAAAATGGCAGTGCTGGCGGCAAATCAGCGCTGCACCTGTGAGTAACCTGATTTTAAATCATTGAAAATTACCTTAAAAATGTATACTGAACCATTTACTAGTTTTATTAGTGTACATTAGTCAGTTTCCTCGTAAATTAAATATGTTTTAACATGCAAAGGCTTTTAAAAATGTATCGACTAGTGCGTGTGCACCTAATAAAACCAGCTCAATTTGAAGAGCCTCTTCAAAAGGCCGCAAACGGGCGCAATTGGCAGAAACTCAGTGTCACCGTTATTTCAATTTGGGGGCGTGGCCTTTTTGTGGGTTGGGCCAGCTTCAGGTAAATTAACTTTAGACCACGTTAAAGATTATGGAAACTCGATTTACACTTGACGTAACTTACATTTAAATTTCCCAGATATTTTGCTCTGTTCAACCGATTTCATCTATTTTGCTAACACAAACTAGCAGAAACTCTACCCTATTATCTTTAAAGTACGCCTAAGCCTTTGACACACTGAAGTATAAAACAAATATTTGATTATCTGACCAAGAGGGATTTGGATTGCAAAGTAAGAATATTGTAAGTCACCCTGAATTGTATAACCAGAAGTTTTTATCGACAAATCAGCCATTTTCAGCATCAAGAGAAAGGTGTGTTTTTATGTGAGAATCAGTTTTCTGAGTTTTATCTAGTTTTGCACCGGCTTGGTAGACACAATGCCCTGAAAGTTCAAGTGGCCATTTGTCCTGATGATGTGCTGCAGGGATGGGACTTTTATCAGCAAATTCACTCCGCGCTGACCTCACTGTAGAATGCGAGGTCAGCTCATTTGCATAATCCACTGGTGTTGGCTGAGCTCAACGCGGGAGTTATGGGGTTTGAAATTTCTGATGCAGCTTTTAAAGAGCCAGGAATGGCTGAAGATTGTAGCAGCAGACTAGCAGAGAAACAGGCAGATAATGAACATTTTGCAAGACTCAGTTAGTTAGTAGGTAGCTGTAACAGATGGCTCGTGTGAGATTTGGGGGAACTTTTAAAGAATGTCAAGTGGAGGAGTAGACAGAGATAGCCAAAGAAGAAGGCAGGGCATTAGAAAGAGGTAAAAGATAATAAGGTTCTAATGAGGCTGACTTTCAAATGCTCCAAGATGAAATGCAGCATGACTGCTGAGAATGACTGCTGGGACCAAATGGAAGGATACTTAAAAAAATGTCTTCATTCCATTTGGAGGGAGGTGGCACTGGCACTGAATACAGTGCCTCCCACGCCTAGAACTAGGAACATGGGTCCATAGGACATAGGAACAGGAGTAGCCTGTTCCGCCATTGAATTAGATTGTGACTAAGTTGTGCCTCAATTCTGTTATCCCTTGATAGAATCATAGAATCATAGGCATTTACAGCATGGAAGGAGGCCATTTGGCCCATCGTGTCCGCACCAGCCAACAAAGAGTTATCCAGCCTAATCCCACTTTCCAGCTCTTGGTTCGTACCTTGTAGGTTACGGCACTTCAAGTGTACATCCAAATACTTTTTAAATGTGGTGAGGGTTTATGCCTATACCACCCTTTCAGGCAGTGAGCTTCAGACCCTTTGTGGGCTCTTGTATTCTATGCCTCGGCTAATAAAGGCAAGTATTCCATATGCCTTCTTAACCACCTTATCTACCTAGCCTGCTACCTTCATGGATCTGTGGACATGCAGTCCAATGTCCCTTTGTTCCTCTACACTTCTCAGTGTCCTACCATTAATGTGTATTCCCTTGCCTTGTTAGCCCTTCCCAAATGCATTACCTCACATTTCTCCGGATTGAAGGATACTCTTACCTCATAAAAATTTCAATTGATCTCAGTCTTAAAAAATGTAATTGACCAACATGCACAGAATTTTGAAGGAGAGAGTTCCAGATTTCCATTTGTCTTTGTATGAAATAATGCTTCCTGATTTCACTCCAAATTGGCCTGGCTCTAATTTTAAGATTGTGTCCCCTTGAATCTGGATTTCCCCACCAGAGGAAATAGTTTCTCTGTATCATCACCATGAAATCCCTTTATCATTTTAATCCTCGATTAGATCACCCCTCAACTTTATAAATTCAACAGGCGCAGCCGTAAACGGCGAAAGTTGGGGCTAAAAACGGTAGCGCAGCGAAAACAGTAAGTTTCACATATCACTACCGTTTTCGCCGATAAACCCCGAAAGCCATAAATCCATTGTCTTTCACCAATAAGAAAATATTCCCATTTGTCCATCTTGGACCTAAAGTGGATGACCTCACACTTCCCCACATTGAACTCCAACTGCCAAAGTTTTGCTCACTCACTTAATTTGTTTATGTCCCTTTGTAACTTTCTGCTCCCAACTTAGTGTGCTTCCTAACTTAGAGTCATATTCAAATATACAACTCTGTATTACTTCATTCAAGTTATTAATATGTATGATATTAAAAAAAACTGAGGCCCCAGTGCTGGTCCATGGGAAACACCACTTGTCACATCTCACCAATCGGAGTATATTCCCTTTATCCTGACTCTCTGCCTCCTCCCATCCCATGTCACAAGATTACCTCTAATTCCATGCCCTTTCATTTTTTTTAATAATCTATTGTGCGGAACCTTATCAAATGCTTCTAGAAATCCATATAGGTAACAACTATAAACACTGCCCTATCCACCATGCTGGTGACCTCCTCAAAACGTTCAACTGGATTAGTCAGACATGACCTACCCTTCACAAATCCATGAAGTCAATAGAAAAGAGAATCGGGCAGGGTGCAAACCTGACTGCTGATTTGTTATCGGCAAATTGCACAACCACCCAAGACGACTTTATGCACCTCTGTTCCTGCCAAAACAGCTCTGTATTTAAATATAGAAGCCTCCAAGTTCCATATTCCAAGTCGAAAGGCCAGACGTGCAATGGGCCAGGTCTTTGAAAAAATCCTACTGGAACTCTTGAATATATCAGAAATCGTCGAGAATAATTTGTAGTGGCCACATCGATGTGGACAAAGATATTTTCCAAATTATCCTCATGATTGTTTTGACTTCATTGCAATCATGGCTTTGCCTGGCAGCTTGGCTTCTGCCATAACTAACAGAAGGTATGGCATCTAAATTATACAAAAGTTCTGTGCAACACATGTTATAGAACTTTTAATGTGATTGGGAGAATAAACTGTTTTGGGTAGCTGAAATCTGGCAGTGTATTCATCACAGCGCAGATGTTTGCAACTTGATCTTTCCAATGTTATCCAGGTTTGGTCTTGTTCTGTTATGTGTATGTATGTGAAGGCATGGATGTTTAATGCTCCGACAACCATTATCACCCATGCTCAGACTGGAATAATACTTGTATTCAATATATATATTAAATGTGTTATATTCATACAGATTCTAGGATAAGAAGGTCAGATCGATCCTCCCTATAACATCTTGAGCCTAAGAATCTGAACAGTGTGTGTCCCACTTGAAATTATCATTTGTTTTTTGAGTATTTTACAGAGTTTCTGTAACTGAGGTTCTGCACAGTGCTTAGTTTATAACTTCCTGTGACTATCCTAGACTAAGTGCTCATAAATAAAGAATCTATTCAAAAAACAAGCCTGTGCTGCAGGCAGAGTTTGACTTCACAGCAGAACTGTCATTTTTTATTAAATGCCAGTAATCTCCCAAATCTGCATTTATCTACCATGTGTCACTAACTCCAAGGATCCAGTTTCTCCTGTGGTGCAGTAACAAATAACCAATATCTTAAACAAAAATTCCAATGTGGCTTTTCTACTGCATGTTTGCAAATAGAACCTGAATTTGAATTTAACATTGCTCAGGGGTCATTCAGTGGTTTTATGATTTGGTAAGAAATTCTGTTTTGAAACAGTGCTAAATAAATTTCAATTCTATCAGCAAATTAGGCAAAGCACCTGTCCGAAAAAAGAGGGCAGTCCGATAGAGTTATAAAATCTGACATAGCCAAGTTTTGACAGGCTTTTTCCCCATTCACAAAAGCAAGAGAAATTCCAATATCCTTATGTTTATGTCTCAGGAGCAGTTATTGGAGGAGGGGGGGGGGAGGGGCAGGCTGGAGAAAGATGCATTCAGAAATGCATCCCTGATAGCCCCGTTGTACCTATGTCTATTGCTGAGATCAAGTGTAGGTCCATCATGGAGGGATTGATTACACAAACGGATGAATGCATGGAATGGATTGCCAAGGAAACAGTGAGGAAAAAATTCTATCAGCAAATTCAAGAGAGTCTTGGATAAGTAGCTGGCAAAAAAATGAATATAGAGATATGAGACATCAGCAGCAGCCAGATGGATTACAATAATCTTTTCCACTCCTATACATTCCTATTTTCCTGCATTTATTGGCTCCCAATCTACAATGTATCAATTTCAGAATCCTGGTCCTCATCCCTAAGTCTTGTACCAGTCTATCTTTGCAACCTTCCCCAGTTCACACCCTCCATTCTTCTGATTCTGGTTAATTTGCACCTACCCCTTCCCTCTGCTCTGTGGCAAAGCACATCCTTGTACTTTTGAATTTCCTTCCTAATATCCATTTGCCTTGCTATATCTATCCCATCTTCAACACCCCTTCAAAACATCTCTTCGACCATGATTTCTGTCACAATGCACCTCGCAATGTTGTGCTATATTAATGGTGCTATCTAAGTGATAGTTTTTTTTTTATTGTTGCTGTGATTATAAATGCAGTAGGATTGTGTGGATTATTACAATGATATACAGAAGTATTAATGCAATCTTAATAATTAACTACTATAAACCAAGTCAACTTTGTTCTTTTATTTTATGATCCCACCAAAACTCCTGACTTGCATTAAGACTCTTGCAACCCCTCTCTATCTTCCATTATTCCACACATGCAACATGGATCACTTTCCATTTGCTTATGAAAATGGCCATTTGAGCAACAAATTTCATGGCAGAGGGCAACTACAGTACAGATTAAACTTCACCTTCGAATTGTACACTGACTGTGCCATAGTGTGTGTAGTGTTCTGTGATCTCAGGGTATATACAGTGAGATTGTTTGGCAGCTCCCAAGGTCAGAAACAGAAACTGAAAAATGAACTGAAATTTGTCTTTGGTTTATGTTTTCAAAAGAGATTCCATAGAAAATGGTAACAGCTGTTTCATCATCTTTACTTCACCAAGTGAGAAGTGTTCTTATACTTTCTTGTTCTTCAAATTAAATACATTCACATCTGCTACATGTAACATCTATCCAAAATCAGCTTTAGAAAACAATGATATGGAAAAATTATATTGTGGTGTTAGCTACACGAGAACTGCAGCACAACTGTGAATCTAAGGTCACAATTTTAGTTGGTTCAGATTTAATCACAATAAGCCACTGTAAAATGATTCTGTGCCTTTCCACTTGCAATTGAGGCAAATATTGTGAACTAACTTTCAGATGTTACATAAATGAAAACAAAAATTTATTAATAGCTAAATTTTTTTAAATTCTCAAAGCTCCCCCTGAGTTTACCCAATGAGTAGCAGAGCCATAAAGACCCGAAAGCTCTCGGGATAAATTCCTGTGCTGTGTTGAGTTATCTGACCTCGAGTAGGGTGGGGACACTATAAATTGGCTTCAGTGCCCATAGATTAAAGCTGGGGAAATTGGCAATGGTTTTTACACCTGATCACTATCCAGTGATTCGTACTGGTACTGCCCGTGCAGGGATGTTGGATGAGGTCAGGTTTGGGCACAGCTCTCATGCCTCTTCCATGTGATGCTGATTTTGTGAATGTATTTTGAGTGCACAACTAGTCTTTGTTGCGCCTGCTAATAAATGTTGAGACTTCTACTAACTGCGAGTTCAAACATGCAGTGGGAAAAATTACGTAACTAGAGAACAGAAATTGTTGCCTGGCTTTACAATGGAAGCAAAGTGTGATATCGAATCATTTTATGACAGTGCACATACTCGGGAAGTAGCATGGTTTGATCTTGATTGGTTGTAAAGCATTTTGAGATGTCCAGTGGTCGTGAAAGGCGTTATAATAATGCAAGTTTTTCTTTCTTTTTTGATTGTTGGAACTGACTCAGGGATGTATTAATATTTCGTACAAGGGGCAAAATCTCAACTTCCCCAAGCCCCACTGTAAAATGCTGTTTAGTTTCATGTTAGTAACATTCCCCGAAATGACTCATTATCTGCATGTGGCTCACCAAACCTTGAAACCCTTATTAATAGGTTGAACTTTAATATTCAATGTGCCTGCCCTGTGCAAACTCTGCACCACAACATTTTCAAACCTGATGATGGAATGTTTTGTACAGTCATCATCATAGGCAGTCCCTCGGAATCGGGGAAGAATTGCTTCCACTCTTAAAATGAGTCCTTAGGTGGTTGAACAGTCCAATACGAGAACCACAGTCCCTGTCACAGGTGGGATAGATAGTCGTTGAGGGTAAGGGAGGGTGGGACAGGTTTGCCGCACGCTCTTTCCGCTGCCTGCGCTTGATTTCTGTATGCTCTCAGCGACGAGACTCGAGGTGCTCAGCGCCCTCCCGGATGCACTTCCTCCACTTAGGGCGGTCTATGGCCAGGGACTCCCAGGTGTCAGTGGGGATGTTGCATTTTTTCGTGGAGGCTTTGAGGGTGTCCTTGTAATGTTTCCCCTGCCCACCTTTGGCTCGTTTGCTGTGAAGGAGTTCCGAGTAGAGCGCTTGCTTTGGGAGTCTCGTGTCTGGTATGCGGACAATGTGGCCTGCCCAGTGGAGCTGATCAAGTGTGGTCAGTCCTTCAATGCTGGGGATGTTGGCCTGATCGAGGACGCTAATGTTGGTGCATCTGTCCTCCCTGGGGATTTGTAGGATCTTGTGGCGACATCGTTGGTGGTATTTCTCCAACGACTTGAGGTGTCTACTGTACATGGTCCATGTCTCTGAGCCGTACAGCAGGGCGGGTAGTACTGCAGCCCTGTAGACCATGAGCTATGTACAGTATGTCGTAAATGGAGCCTTTTATCTAACACTCAATGTATCTAAAGATATGGCGGCGAAATTGGTCGACATATCGCCCTCTACCGCCTGCGTACCGCCGGCTTATTGCCCAAAAATACGATTTTGGTCAAAAAACACCTACATACCACTTGGCGGAATATTCATCATTGACATACCGCCAAGCGGTATGCACACTGTCCGCAATGCAGGACTGCCCGCATACCAACCAAAAAGTCTGATTTTTATCGCATATCGCCGACATACCACCAGAGCTGCATACCTTCCTGGAAAATATGGTTTTATGTGATGGTAAGTGGTCGGGAATAGGCGGAGTACATGGATCCGCCATTTTGGAAATTGGGAACTGTCAGCTAAAGCAGCACCTCTGTATTTCTGAGGTGAACAGTGACTTTACAGTGCGATTTTGACTGGAAAAGGTATATTTACTATTACTGAGTAACTTATTAAGATAGAAAGGCATTTTAGTTATTTTTTTTCAAGCATGGGACCTGTATTATTTCAGCCTATATTGCTAACAACCTGTCTAATGGAGGAACCAGATGTGAGGAAGTTTATTCAGCATAGTTATAAGGGTAATGGAAAGGGTCGCAGAATGATGATGATGATGAGGAGGAGGAGGCCTTACCCGCAAAGGATCTTCAGGGAGAAGTGTTCATACTTGGACCTGACCGATCGACAGTGTGTCCGAAGGCTGCGCTTCCGAAAAGAGGTCATCACTGAGATTTGCCAGCTCATTAAGGCAGACCTGCAGCCCAGAACCTACAGCATTACTGCACTCTCTGTCAAGATGAAGGTGACAGCGGCACTTTCCATTTATGCATGTGGGTCTTTTCAGGCATCAATTGGGGACAAATGCTGTATTTCTCAGTACGCTACTCATCGGTGCATTCGACAGGTAATCGAAGCACTGTATGCACACTGGATGGAATTTATAAACTTCCCAATGACCAGGGAGGCACAGAGTGACGGGGCTTTGGGATTTGCAAGCATTGCCAGCTTCCCAAGGTGCAGGGTGCTATTAACTGTACCCATATTGCCCTGCGAGCACCATTACAGGAGGCGGAAGTGTACTGAAACCGTAAGGAATTTCACTCCCTCAATGTGCAGCTCATATGCGACCATACACAGCGTATAATGGCAAAGAATGCCAACTTCCCAGGGAGCATCCATGATGCGTACATCTTGTGGAAGAACACTGTGTCTGATTGTTGAAGTCTGAGCCACAAGGTAAATGCTGGATGCTGGGGGACAAAGGGTGCGGCCTTGCCACCTGGCTCTTGACTCCCTTGCGGAACTCTCACACATAAGAGCCATAGAGCCACACGTAACATAATTGAAAAGACAATTGGAGTGCTGAAGCAGCATTTTCAATGCTTGGATTACTCGGGAGGCAGGCTGCAAAGTTTGCAATGGTATGCTGCATGTTGCATAATTTAGCAATCATGCGGGGACAGGAATTACCACAGGGGCACCTGAAGAGAGAGTGCAGGATACAGAGGAGGAAGAAGAGGACAATGAGGGACAGGAGGCTGACAAGGAGCTTGCAGTTGAACCCATGGCACCACTCATAAATGAATGCTTTGCTTGAATGTGGAGAGCTGCGTTTTGGGACCCTGATGACTGTTACCCCAAAAGTTTGACATTGTACAAGAGTGCTTAAATTCAATTCAAATGTTTATGTAAAAATGTAAAAAATATACAACAATTTCAAAACTTTGTAAAACTTACACCTATAAAACAACTGTAACAACTTTAATAACTTTAATAACAACTTTAACAAAAATTTTACAACTTTAATAAACTTTGACAAATCAAACTTCAATTACAACAAAAAGACCCTTTACTTTCCCTGCCCACACCCTCTGCACTGTCCACGCCCGTGTGCTACACCACCCTTGGGTCTATTTCCCCCTTTCTTACTCCTGCCCTTCCCTTTCCCAGTGCATGGACCTTCCCATGGTGGTACCAAGCCAACATACAGCACCGAACCCCAAGTGGCATTGCCGTCGTTGGGGTCAGACATTGCAGATGCAATAAATGGTGCCTCAGGAGAAGCTCGTGATGTGGAAGGCACGGCTTCAGGGCTGGAAGATGCTGGCAGCTCCCCACCCTCAGGTGCTGTCGACCCGACGACTGTGGCACGCGGGGGGGGGGGGGTTCCGCGCCGTGTCCTGATCCTGTTGATTACCACATGGCTTTGACGGCGTCGGCGGTTCGCTCCATCGCGGCGATCATATGCAACCATTCCTCCAACTGCCGCTCTGATGGAGCCACGACGTTTGGGGCTATTGACCTATGTCGACTCTGGCCTGTGACAGACGCACCATGTCCTGGTAAATGCCTATCTGTCATGCAACAACCGACCTTTCCGGCACCAACCTCTGTTGCTGCAACACTGGAGGTGCCTTGCTGCGCACAGCTTGGTCCGGCAGAATCAGAAGAGCCATGGGGGAATCACCTGAATATAGACTCGGTGGTGGAGGATGTTCCAGCTGTCCCACATGGAGCTGGTGTCGCCTCCTCCATCTCCAGCCCCAGCTCCAACTCTACTGGCTGCTGGATTAGCGGCTCTTCCTCTTCCTGTTCCTCTTCGTCTTCCTCATCTCTGCCAGTGGTGAAGTCAGGAGAGGGTTGGGTGACGCCAGAGGTGGAGGCAGTGGGTCTGTGGTCTGAATCATCCGAGTCTGGAAGTATAAAACAGCATTTTAAAAAGCTTGGCACCAGGGGAGGGGTCAGGGTTACATTAATACATAGTACAGTAACTTATCGCAGTCCACCACTGCTACAGTACTGCATTACATATCGGAGAATGACAATGCATATATGCATTGTGGTACATGCCCCCAACATTGCAGTACATCACATCAGGCCAACATTACAGTATAATAAACTTACATTACGTTACATCAGGCCAACATTACAATTACAGTTACATTACATGAGTGAGGTCGTGGATCGGATGTCTGTTTGGAAACCGGGGGCAAGTGCGTGGCTGTAAGGGCTCCGGGTTGTTTCAACGCAGGCAAGTGCCATGGTTGGGCCCCGAGCCTCGCACCTCCCCTGGGTCAGTCGCGGGCCCCGGTCTCGGCCCCACCTGGACATGGAGCCAACACAGAGCTTGCTTGCAGCCCGAGGCCCAGGCCCGAGCCAGCCGGAGAGATGTTCTATTTCCTCCTTTAGTCAGGATTCCATTATTTCTCCTTCCACTGTTAAGCTGACCGAAGGGACTCCGGGATCGGTGTTGAACTGACCGAAGGGACTCCGGGATCGGTGTTGAACTGACCGAAGGGACTCCGGGACCAGCGTTGAACTGACTGAAGGGACTCCGAGACCGGTGTTAAACTGACCGAAGGGACTCCGGGATCGGTGTTGAACTGATCGAAGGGACTCCGAGACCGGTGTTAAACTGACCGAAGGGACTCCGGGATCGGTGTTGAACTGACCGAAGGGACTCCGGGATCGGTGTTGAACTGATCGAAGGGACTCCGAGACCGGTGTTAAACTGACCGAAGGGACTCCGGGATCGGTGTTCAACTGACCGAAGGGACTCCGGGACCAGTGTTGAACTGACCGAAGGGACTCCGAGACCGGTGTTAAACTGACCGAAGGGACTCCGGGATCGGTGTTGAACTGACCGAAGGGACTCCGGGATCGGTGTTGAACTGACCGAAGGGACTCCGGGATCGGTGTTGAACTGACCGAAGGGACTCCGGGACCAGCGTTGAACTGACCGAAGGGACTCCGGGATCGGTGTTGAACTGACCGAAGGGACTCTGGGATCGGTGTTGAACTGACGGAAGGGACTCCGGGATCGGTGTTGAACTGACCGAAGGGACTCCGGGATCGGTGTTGAACTGATCGAAGGGACTCCGGGATCGGTGTTGAACTGACCGAAGGGACTCCAGGACCAGCGTTCAACTGACCGAAGGGACTCCGGGACCAGTGTTGAACTGACCGAAGGGACTCCGGGATCGGTGTTGAACTGACCGAAGGGACTCCGGGACCGGCATTGAACTGACCGAAGGGACTCCGGGATCGGTGTTGAACTGACCGAAGGGACTCCGGGATCGGTGTTGAATTGACCGAAGGGACTCCGGGATCGGTGTTGAATTGACCGAAGGGACTCTGGGATCGGTGTTGAATTGACGGAAGGGACTCCGGGATCGGTGTTGAACTGACCGAAGGGACTCCGGGATCGGTGTTGAACTGACCGAAGGGACTCCGGGACCGGCATTGAACTGACCGAAGGGACTCCGGGATCGGTGTTGAACTGACCGAAGGGACTCCGGGATCGGTGTTGAACTGACCGAAGCGACTCCGGGATCGGTGTTGAGCTGACTGAAGGGACTCCGGGATCGGTGTTGAACTGACCGAAGGGACTCCGGGATCGGTGTTGAACTGACCGAAGGGACTCCAGGATCGGTGTTGAACTGACCGAAGGGACTCCGGGATCGGTGTTGAACTGACCGAAGGGACGGACTCCGGGACCGGCGTTGAACTGACCGAAGGGACTTCGGGATCGGTGTTGAACTGACCGAAGGGACTCCGGGACCGGTGTTGAACTGACCGAAGGGACTCCGGGACCGGTGTTGAACTGACCGAAGGGACTCCGGGACCGGTGTTGAACTGACCGAAGGGACTCCGGGACCAGCGTTCAACTGACCGAAGGGACTCCGGGATCGGTGTTGAACTGACCGAAGGGACTCCGGGATCGGTGTTGAACTGACCGAAGGGACGGACTCCGGGACCGGCGTTGAACTGACCGAAGGGACTTCGGGATCGGTGTTGAACTGACCGAAGGGACTCCGGGACCGGTGTTGAACTGACCGAAGGGACTCCGGGACCGGTGTTGAACTGACCGAAGGGACTCCGGGACCGGTGTTGAACTGACCGAAGGGACTCCGGGACCGGTGTTGAACTGACCGAAGGGACTCCGGGACCGGCGTTCAACCGGCCGAAGGGACCATGCTGCCGTAATTTCTTCGAGAGGCTGGAGTTCCTACTACTGACTTACATCTTAAACTTGTAATCAACTTTTAAACTGTTAAATAATTTAGGAAAACTTTTATAACCTACAACTGATTTACATTTTAGACTTTTTAATCAACTTTTAAGCAACTCTTAATCTATTTTTTAAACTTTTAATCAACCTGAGTAACTTTTTAAACAATTTGGAAATACTTTTAAATTTTTAAACTTTTAAACAACTTGGAAACCTTTGGAGAAACTTTTAAATAATTTTGGAAACCTTGAAAGAAACTTTTTAAAACATCCCTCAGAGTGGAGAGCATCAGTTCAAACTGTCACAGGAGAGAACATAAGAACATAAGAACATAGAACATAAGAATTAGGAACAGGAGTAGGCCATCTAGCCCCTCGAGTCTGTTCCGCCATTCAACAAGATCATGGCTGATCTGGCCGTGGACTCAGCTCCACTTACCCGCCCGCTCCCCGTAACCCTTAATTCCCTTATTGGTTAAAAATCTATCTATCTGTGATTTGAATACATTCAATGAGCTAGCCTCAACTGCTTCCTTGGGCAGAGAATTCCACAGATTCACAACCCTCTGGGAGAAGAAATTCCTTCTCAACTCGGTTTTAAATTGGCTCCCCCATATTTTGAGGCTGTGCCCCCTAGTTCTAGTCTCCCCGACCAGTGGAAACAACCTCTATGCCTCTATCTTGTCTATATCTTTCATTATTTTAAATGTTTCTATAAGATCACCCCTCAATCCTTCTGAACTCCAACGAGTAAAGACCCAGTCTACTCAATCTATCATCATAAGGTCACCCTCTCATCTCCGGAATCAGCCTAGTGAATCGTCTCTGTACCCCCTCCAAAGCTAGTATATCCTTCCTTAAGTAAGGTGACCAAAACTGCATGCAGTACTCCAGGTGCGGCCTTATCAATACCCTATACAGTTGCAGCAGGACCTCCCTGCTTTTGTACTCCAATAAAAGTGGAGAGCACCAGCTCCAACTGTCAGAGGACGGGAGAGTGGAGAGCACTAGTTCCAACTGTCACAGGACGGGAGAGTGGAGAGCACCAGTTCCAACTGTCACAGGACGGGAGAGTGGAGAGCACCAGTTCATCTGTCACAGGACAGAGAGTGGAGAGCACCAGTTCATCTGTCACAGGACAGAGAGTGGAGAGCACTAGTTCCAACTGTCACAGGATGGGAGAGTGGAGAGCACCAGTTCCAACTGTCACAGGACGGGAGAGTGGAGAGCACCAGTTCATCTGTCACAGGACAGAGAGTGGAGAGCACCAGTTCATCTGTCACAGGACGGGAGAGTGGAGAGCACTAGTTCCAACTGTCACAGGATGGGAGAGTGGAGAGCACCAGTTCCAACTGTCACAGGACGGGAGAGTGGAGAGCACCAGTTCATCTGTCACAGGACAGAGAGTGGAGAGCACCAGTTCCAACTGTCACAGGATGGGAGAGTGGAGAGCACCAGTTCCAACTGTCACAGGACGGGAGAGTGGAGAGCACCAGTTCATCTGTCACAGGACAGAGAGTGGAGAGCACCAGTTCCAACTGTCACAGGATGGGAGAGTGGAGAGCACCAGTTCCAACTGTCACAGGACGGGAGAGTGGAGAGCACCAGTTCATCTGTCACAGGACAGAGAGTGGAGAGCACCAGTTCATCTGTCACAGGACAGAGAGTGGAGAGCACTAGTTCCAACTGTCACAGGATGGGAGAGTGGAGAGCACCAGTTCCAACTGTCACAGGACGGGAGAGTGGAGAGCACCAGTTCATCTGTCACAGGACAGAGAGTGGAGAGCACCAGTTCATCTGTCACAGGACAGAGAGTGGAGAGCACCAGCTCCAACTGTCACAGGAGCATCCAGTCGTGCCCCGGTAACTGCCCCCAAAAGAAGTGGAGTGTGGGAAATTGCACTCCGCTTCCATTGAGGGGCGGTAAGGCCAATTCTGCGGCGGGAGCAGGTCTTCCACGCTGGGGGCTAAAATTCCCGGCCCCAGATGGTTACCACCCCCAAGGTGGGAGCCTGTGCGGGGAGGTAGAGGGAAGTGGAGGCAAGACGGGGGCGGGGAATGGAGCAGAGAGTGGTGGAGGTGGGGGGCGGAGAAACCCAGGCCGGGGACGGAGCGGAGGTCTGGGGAGGGCGAAGTGTGTTGGAGGGACGGGCCTGGGGGCTCTGTGCCTCGGTGCGGGGAGTGTTCAGAGTGGGGTGGACGGGTTGACTGCGCGGGTGGCGGTTGGTGGATGTGGTGTGGTTGGCGTCGCGGGGGCGTGGCTCCGGGGTGGCCGGGGCTGGGGGCTCGACATCCGGGGGTGTTCGGCATTTGGGAAGGATTCTGACGGGACGGGGCAGGTTGTGTGTGGGGGGAGTGTTCCCGGTGTTGGGTGGGTCCGGAGCCGGGGGGGGGCACGCTCTTGGGATGGGGGGTGGGCTGTTTGGGGCTGGGATTGGGAGAGACTTCTACACTCGGGGAGTTGTTGGCCTGTGGGGTTCCCTGCCGCGGAGAGTTGTTGATGCCAGTTCATTGGATGTGTTCGGGAGGGAGTTGGATGTGGTCCTGCGGCTGGGGGTGTCGGGGGGTGTGGAGGGGGCGTGGGGGGGGTGGTGTTGGGGTGGGTGATCAGCCAGGATCTTGTTGAATGGCGATGCAGGCCCGAAGGGCCGAATGGCCTACTCCTGCACCTATTTTCTATGTTTCTATGTTTCTAACCCCGGCGGACAGCTGACCTTCCTAATGCCTGCCCCCCGAACCAAGCCTCGGGTCACCTAGCATCAAGGGCGCTACTCGGCGCCAAGCTTGCGGCCAACATCTCGCTGTAGGTAATTAGGCTCATACAGCAGTGCCTGGTCTCCAGACGTCTTGGACCCCCTTGCCACTGGACCAAGACCTTGCTCAGCTCAGCCCCTGTGATTGCCGATGAGCACATTAAAAGAACTCACGTACAGGCATCTTTCACTTCGTTAATATGAAGTTCGGGACCTGGAACGTCAGGACCTTTAATGGACAATTCTAACAGCAACAGGCCGGAACGTCGCACCGCCATAGTTGCCCGGGAACTTAGACGTTTTGACATCATCATCGTCGCCCTAAGCAAGACCTGGCGAGCAGGGGAAGGCTGGCTCAAGGAACATGGTGGAGGTTACACCTTTTTCTGGAAAGGAAAACCAGAGGAAGAACGCTGCCTTCATGGAGTCGGCTTCGCCATCAAAAATGAGCTGGTGGACCGCCTCAAAGCCTCCCCTGTGGGGTTAACGAACACCTCATGACTCTTTGTCTTACCCTATCCCAGAACCAATGCGCCACAGTCATCAGTGCGTATGCCCCAACACACGATGCAATGGATGAGACTAAAGAGGGTTCTTATTCCAACCTCGAGGCATCCCTGTCCCGCATCCCCGCAGGCGACAAATTGATCCTCCTAGGTGACTTTAATGCCAGGGTCGGCAAAGACACAGCCCTCTGGGGAGGGGTGATTGGCAGAGAGGGGGTAGGGCAAGCCAATTCCAGCGGTATCCTACTCCTGACAAAATGTCTAGAACACGCACTCCTCATCACTAACACCCTATTCCGCCAGAGAGACAAATACAAGGATTCGTGGCAACACCCTCGCTCCAAACACTGGCACCTGCTCGACTACGTCATCGTCCGAGCCAGGGATTGCAAGGATGTGCGCATCACCCACGCCATGATAGGAGCTGACGACTATTGGACGGACCACCGCCTAATCCGATCCATCATTGACATTAACATAGCCCCAAAGCAGAGGGGACAGCAGAAGTAGTGCCGCAAAAATATTAATGCCGGGGCACTTAAAGATCCAGCTAAGAGAGCCCGATACAGCCAGCGCCTCACAACTAATCTGGCGTGCCTTGATGACCCTGAGATGCTGAATGCCCATAGCACTTGGTCTGCCCTCCTGGCCTCTATAACCAGTGTCTGTGAAGAGACACTTGGTCACTCAACCAGAAACTACCAGAACTGGTTTGATGAAAATGATCAGGAGATCCAAGAACTAATAGATGGCAGCGCAGAGCAATTCTGAGCCTCAAGCAACAACCCAACTCGGGAGCAGCAAAGCAATGTTACAGACGGTTCAAAGCTGAGGTCTAACAAAAAACCCAGGACCTAAAGAACAGGTGGTGGATGGAGAAAGCACAGGAGATACAATAACAGGTCGACAGCCATGATACGCGAGGATTCTTCATTGCAGTCAAGGCCACTTACAGTCCAAACTCCCAAGGCCAAGAATGAGGAAACATTCATCAAGGACACTGAGGCTGTCAGGGTCCGATGGAAGGAGCACTTTGAAAACACCCTCAATCGAGACTCTGCCTTTGATTCGAGTGTTCTCGACTCCATCCCGCAGCATGTGACCCGCCACTACCTCAGTGAAACCCCAACGTTGCACGATGTAGGCAAAGCCATAAAACAGCTCAAGAATAACAAGGCTATGGGTGCGGATGGAATCCCTGCTGAGGTGCTAAAGTATGGCGGAGAGGCGTTGTTGGCGGGAGTACATGACCTCATCTCTCTCATCTGGAGGGAGGAGAGCATGCCGGGAGATCTCAGAGATGCAGTGATTCTGACCATCTTTAAAAAGGGGGCAACTACAGAGGAATCTCCCTGCTATCTGCCACTGGGAAAGTTGCCGCTAGAGTTCTCCTCAACCATCTTCTCCCTGTGGCCGAGGAGCTCCTCCTGGAATCACAGTGCGGATTTCGACCCCTACGGGGCACAACGGACAGGATTTTTGCAGCGCAACAGCTGCAGGAAAACTGCAGGGAGCAGCGCAGCCCTTATACATGGCCTTTTTCGATCTTACAAAGGCTTTTAACACTGTCAACTGTGAGGGTCTATGAAGCGTCTTCCTCCGTTTCGGATGCCCCCAAAAGTATGTCAACATCCACGACGACATGCAGGCCGTGATCCTTACCAACGGATCCATTACAGACCCAATCCACGTCCGGACCGGGTTCAAACAGGGCTGCGTCATCGCTCCAACCCTCTTCTCAATCTTCCTCGCCGCCATGCTCCACCTCACAATCAACAAGCTCCCTGTTGGAGTGGAACTAAACTACAGAACCAGTGGGAAGCTGCTTAACCTACACCGCCCTCCAGACCAGGTCCAAGATAACCCCAACCTCTGTCGTTGAGCTACAGTATGCAGACGACACCTGCGTCTGCGCACATTCTGAGGCTGAACTCCAGGATATAGTCGATGTATTCACCGAGGGATATGAAAGCATGGGCCTTATGCTTAACATCTGTAAGACAAAGGTCCTACACCTGCCTGTCCTCACCGCACAGCACTGCCCCCCAGTCATCAAGATTCACGGCGCAGCTCTCGACAACGTGGACCATTTCCCATACCTCGGGAGCCTCTTATCAACAAAGGCAGACATTGATGCGGAGATTCAACATCGCCTCCAGTGCGCCAGTGCAGCCTTCGGCTGCCTGAGGAAAAGCGTGTTCAAAGACCAGGCCCTCAAATCTACCACCAAGCTCATGGTCTACAGGTCTGTAGTAATTCCCACCCCCCCGCTGTATGGATCAGAGGCATGGACGATGTACAGAAGACACCTCAAGTCGCTGGAGATATATCACCAATGATGTCTCCGCAAGATCCTGAAAATCCCCTGGGAGGACAGGCGCACCAATGTCCTCGTCCAGGCTAATATCCCCAGCATTGAAGCACTGACCACACTCGATCAGCTTCACTGGGCAGGCCACATAGTTCGCTTGCCAGACATGATACTCCCTTAGCAAATGCTCTATGCGGAGCTTCTTCACGGCAAACGAGCCAAAGGTGGGCAGCGGAAATGTTACAAGGACACCCTCAAAGCCTCCCTGATAAAGTGCGACATTCCCACTGACACCTGGGAGTCCTTGGCCGAAGATAGCCCTAGGTGGAGAAAGTGCATCCGGGAGGGCGTTGAGTTCTTCGAATCTCAACGCCGAGAGCGTGAAGTGGTCAAGTGCAGGCAGCGGAAAGAGCGTGCGGCAAACCAGTCCCAGCCACCCCTTCTCTCAACAAATGTCTGTCCCACCACTGACAGGGTCTGTGGCTCTCATATTGGACTGTTCAGCCACCAAAGAACTCACTTCAGGAGTGGAAGCAAGTCTTCCTCGATTCCGAGGGACTGCCTATGATGATGACATTACATGACATGAGAGGACCGCAACACAGACTACATTTTATTCAACTTACCATCCCGTGTGAGTAGGTCAGCTCCAATGCCGGTGGTGGCACAGTTGCTACCCCCAACCAGGGACAGGGCACAGATCTCAATGTGAGTAAGAGGCTCCTGGGTTGTGGGTCCTCCCCCCGTGCGACGCTGATCGGCTGCTATTGTAGATGTCTTCTTCTGCAGAAAGTAAAGCAAAGTAAATCAATGTAAAAATCTTCAATCCATTTAACATTGCGCAGACACACACACACACAAAAAGCACTGCGTTGATCCTCTTGTCATTACCTGAAAAGCACGAATACATCGCCTTGACAAGATAAATAACATCATCCGTGTGACATTAAACCTATATTTACATGGTACATAACACATAGGGCGGGTGGGGGTGCGTAAATAAAACCATTTCTTACTCTTGCTACCCTCACCAGGTCGTTCCACCTCTTACGGTACATTTCCCCGATACATACCATCGTACCTTTAGAGGACACAGCCTCCCTAATCTCGTCCCATATTCAGTTGTACTCCTTTAGGGGGGGGCTTTCCCCAACCACCCTTGGTTTGCTCGGAGTACCTCTCTGTTATGTACTCCAGAAGGGCAGGTAATTCCATCTCATCGAAGGCAGGCGCCCTCAACCTCCCCTCCTTCTCGATGTTCCTGCGCTTGGATGTCTTTTTTAACATTGCCATATTCTTTGTATTTGTATGATTTTTGCTTTGTTAAATATCTGTTCTTAGTCTTCAAAATGAAAAATTATTAGTTGGTAGGAATATATTTGGTATTTTTCAAGTCATCATCATCTTCGTCAGTCCCTCGAAATCGAGGAAGCCTTGCTTCCACTCTCAAAGTGAGTTCTCAGGTGACTGAACAATCCAATACGGGAATTACAGTCTCTGTCACAGGTGGGACAAACAGTCATTGAAGAAAAGGGTGGGTGGGGAGTCTGGTGTGCCGCACGCTCCTTCCGTTGCCTGCACTTGTTTTTTGCACGCTCTCGGCAACAAGACTCGAGGTGCTCAGCGCCCTCCCAGATGCTCTTTCTCCACTTAGGGCGATCTTTGGCCAGTGACTCCCAGGTGCCGGTGGGGATGTTATCAAGGAGGCT
Organism: Pristiophorus japonicus; assembly: GCF_044704955.1. Lineage (NCBI taxonomy): Eukaryota > Metazoa > Chordata > Chondrichthyes > Pristiophoridae > Pristiophorus > Pristiophorus japonicus. The sequence continues at coordinate 184,181,829 of NC_091982.1, read as the reverse complement.
TTGAAGATGTCCTTGAAATGTTTCCTCTGTCCACCTGGGGCTTGCTTGCCATGTAGAGCACTTGCTTTGGGAGTCTTGTGTCGGTCATGTGGACAATGTGGTCTGCCCAGCGGAGCTGATCAAGTGTGGTCAGTGCTTCAATGCTGGGGATGTTGGCTTGATCAAGAACACTGACTTTGGTGTGTCTATCCTCCCAGGGGATTTTCAGGATCTTGCAGAGACATCATTGGTGGTATTTCTCCAGCGATTTGAGGTGTGTACTGTATATGGTCCACGTCTCTGAGCCATACAGGAGGGCGGGTATCACTGCAGCCCTGTAGACCATCAACTTATTGCTGGATTTGAGGGCCTGATCTTCGAATACTCTCTTCCTCAGGTGACTGAAGGCTGAGCTGGCGCACTGGAGCCGGTGTTGAACCTCGTCGTCGATGTCTGCCCTTGCTGGTAATCTTCATCATCATCATAGGCAGTCCCTCGAAATGAGTCCTTAGGTGGCTGAACAGTCCAATACGAGAACCACAGTCCCTGTCACAGGTGGGACAGATAGTTGTAGAGGGAAAGGGTGGGTGGGACAGGTTTGCTGCACACTCTTTCTGCTGCCGGCGCTTAATTTCTGCATGCTCTCGGCAATGAGACTTGAGGTGCTTGGTGCCCTCCCAGATGCACTTTCTCCACTTAGGGCGGTCTTTGGCCAGGGACTCCCAGGTGTCAGTGGGGATGTTGCACTTTTTCAGGGAGGCTTTCAGGATGTACCTGTAACGTTTCCTCTGCCCACCTTTGGCTCGTTTGCTGTGAAGGAGTTCCGAGTAGAGCGCTTGCTTTGGGAGTCTCGTGTCTGCCATGCGAATGATGTGGCCTGCCCAGTGGAGCTGTTCAAGTGTGGTCAGTGCTTCAATGCTGGGGACGTTGACCTGGTCGAGGACGCTAATGTTGGTACGTCTGTCGTCCTAGGGGATTTGTAGATCTTGCAGAGGCATCATTGGTGGTATTTCTCCAACGACTTGAGCTGTCTACTGTACATGGTCCATGTCTCCGAGCCATACTGGAGGCCGGTACTCCTATAACCCGGTAGACCATGTGCTTGCTGACTGTTTGAGGGCCTGGTCTTCAAACACTCTTTTCCTCAGGTGGTTGAAGGCTGCACTGGCGCACTGGAAGCGGTGTTGAATCTTGTCGCCAATGTCTGCTCTTGTTGATAATAGGTTCCCAAGGTGTGAGAAATGTCCAGGGCCGCGCCGTGGATCTTGATGACTGGGGGTCAGTGCTGTGCGGCGAGGACAGGCTGGTGAAGGACCTTTGTCTTACAGATGTTTAGCGTAAGGCCCATGTTTTCGTACGCCTCAGTAAATATCTCGACTATGTCCTGGAGCTCAGCCTCTGTATGTGCACAGATACAGGTGTCGTCTGCATATTGTAGTTCGACGACAGAGGTTGGGGCAGTCTTGGACCTGGTCTGGAGACGGCGAAGGTTGAACAGGTTCCCACTGGTTCTTTAGTTTAGTTCCACTCCAGCAGGGAGCTTGTTGACTGTGAGGTGGAGCATGGCAGCGAGGAAGATTTAAAAGAGGGTTGAGGTGATGACACAACCCTGTTTGACCCCGGTATGGACATGGATTGGGTCTGTAATGGATCCGTTGGTAAGGGTCACAGCCTGCATGTCGTCGTGGAGCAGGCGCAGGATGGTGACGAACTTTGGGGGCATCTGAAACGGAGGAGGACGCTCCATAGACCCTCGCGGTTAACAGTGTCAAAGGCCTTTGTAAGGTCGAAGAAGGCCATGTATAAGGCCTGGTGCTGTTCCCTGCAATTTTCCTTCAGCTGGCGTGCTGCAAAAATCATGTCCGTTGTGCCCCGTAGGGGACGGAATCTGCATTATGACTCTGGGAGCCACAGGGAGAAGACGGTTGAGGAGGATTCTACCGACGACTTTCCCAGTGGCTGATAACAGGGAGATTCCTATGTAGTTGCCGCAGTTGGACTTGTCCCCTTTATTTAAAGATGGTCACGATCACTGCATCTCTGAGATCTCCCGAAGTATGGCAAGTGGTCCATGTTGTCCAAGTCTGCGCCATGGATTTTGATGACAAGGGGCAGTGCTGTGTGGCGGGGTCAGGTTGCTGGAGCACCTTTGTCTTAGCGTAAGGCCCATGGTTTTGTACGCCTCGGTGAAGATGTTGACAATGGCTTGGAGTTCAGCCTCTGAATGTATGGAGACGCAAGCGTCATCCGCATACTGTAGTTCGACGACAGAGGAAAGCACGGTCTTGGATCTAGAATGGAGATGCCGAAGGTTGAAGAGGTTCCCACTGGTTCTACAGTTTAATTCCACTCCAGCGGGGAACTTGTTGAGCATGAGGTGGAGCATTGCAGTGAGGAAGATTGAGAAGAGGATTGGCGCGATGATGTAGCCCTGCTTGACCCCGGTCCGGAAGTGCATTGGTCTGTGGTGGATCCATTTTCAAGTAACTGCCCGTTGACTAGCTTGCTGCTCCTTCTCACTCTCCCTCCTCTTCAACTCACTGCGCATGCGCGGGTGACCCCTGACCCCTGAAATCACGGATAAAACGCTTGTGTTAAAAAAAAGGGGAAAAAGAATTTGCACATGTGCAGTTCCGTGCCGCACCGCCCATCGAGGAGGTAGTCGATCTGAATCGAATACTAGGATACATACCGCCCGATGCAAACCGCTGACATACCGGCGAAAACATTTTGACCAATTTTGTCCTCTTCGGTCTTGGTGGTATGCGGGCGGTGTGAAACGACATACTGCCGGCATACTGCCGAGAAATGGGTAAACCTTACACATCGACCAATTTCGGGCCCACCATAAATATACAGTAAGTGTTGCTACAAATGAAAATACAACATTGTAAAAAAAATGAATTCTGTATCACTGTTAAGTTAATGTACACTTCAGCTGATGATTAAAGGTAAAATTTAATGAAAATAAAAATATTCCAGCCATTCTATTCTAGCCTATTTGATTATCTTCTCTCACAGTATGTGGCAGCTATAGCCATCTGCCTCCCTTGATTTTCAGAAGCCATTGAGATGGATAAGTGCTCAGGACAATTATATATACAACTTGTTAATGATTTTATTGCCACTGAAATGAAATACTTCAAATAAAATGGCAGGAAACTCACTTTACCCAGACTCTCCTTTATTCAGCTGCAAATATGTATTAACTAGCTGTAATTGTAGCACAGTTTAGCAGCATTTAGGAAAACAAAGGCTGTTATTACAATTGGAAACGAGGCCAACTTAAAGGAATTTATACCTTATAGCTGATGACCCTAGTTAATGAGCAGGCACATAGATATGGAAATGTGTTCTTTTTGTCTGGAATTGGTTTATTACTTTCATAGGGAACACAAAAACATCTGCATTAAGCTGAGACCTTAGAAGCCACATTATTCTATTGTGTTGATGCAAATACAGAGTGGTTGTGGTTTACTGACTTTATTGGTGAGAAGCCTCAATGAGCTGAAGGAGTAACTTTTCAATTAGTGTGAATGGAATGCCTAAATGGCCTTTAATTTGCAGGATTTGGTTTCAAAGAGCTTAACATGTTCTCAAGGTGAAAAGTGCAAGAACCAGAATGATTGCATTGAAGAATCGTGTCTGTTAAAACTTCCAGATAATGGCTAGACTGTCAAATTATATTGTAATATTATCCGAGTTTGCAGTCACACTTTGGACTACTTCCTAATCCTACATCAACATGAAACTTTATTGAAGAAAAAATGCAGTTCTTCTAATAATTAACCATAATTGAGTTATAAATGCAGTATTCAATTACTTCATATAATTTAATCTACTCCTGATAATTCAATGCCATTTTTGCACTAAAATTTTGAATTAACCAGCATCGATAACAGAGCAAAGCAGGAATTTAGTGCTAAAAATTAATTATCATAATATGAACTAAATGACTTTCAATGAAAAGTAGATTTTATATGTTGCCTTGCTGATAAATATTGCCAGTAATTGCACTCTAATTCATGCCATGTATAATACTGATTTCAAAGAAAGAAATTGTTTCTGAATTCTAATTTGTTTCTAGCATTGTCGATAATTGATACCAAGTCTATTTTTGTAACTTGTTAACTATCCTGTTAAATCTTAAGAATTCCACTCCTTCCAAACCCTGAAATAATCTGTAATGCCTTGTTGACATCCAATCACCTCCAAAAAAACCTATATTAATTGTATAAGAACTATTGCTGATGAAAGATCCTTTTGTTGGTGGGCTGGGAGAGGGATAAGTTTGGCTTCAACACACACAAATGCAAATACATAAGGGATTCTCATCGATTCTTTCTGCTGTTCTGGTACAGGCTCTATTTGAGAATAAAGTAAAATAATATGTTTAAACTAAGATTTGAAAGAAGTGTTCTAGATTTTGAATACTGATTCTTAAACCTTCAAAATGATAACTGTATATGTTAACATTTTGGAACAGTCCTATGAAACCACTAGAAACTTTGAAAGAGACTTGCTAGAGGGGATGTAAGACAGATCTGATTGTAATGTTATTGACATGTTGCCTGAACACAAAAGTCTCATAAGCTTAAAGTTTTGAACATACAACTAAGTACAATTTCAAGATGTTTTTATCCTATGGCATCCAATGCTCAGATTAATCCTAAAATCGTTGCTTTGGCTGTTCCTGTGGACTAGATAAGATTTTTCACTCTAACTCTATTGTTCTCTCTGGTGTTAGCAGCTGTACGACATGGATAGTGACAAATGAAAATCTGATTTGTCAGGTCAGCTTGTGATCAGTGTCTGAGGTTTGTCCAACACAGCTTTCCTCTGGTGTTCTACATGTTCAACACACTCCCTTATTCCACTGTCAGTGTGTTGTAGCACTGGTCTTTTGTGTTTCTTTGTCCCACCGGGTCTTCCTGATCACACTATGTCAAACTCCAAACCTACAACCTCCTTTGTTTCAGCTTTTATCACATCCAGTAGACTATTTGAGTTTATTACCATTTTAATAGATGTCTTTAGAATTGGAATGGTGGGTTCAGTTGGAATTTAACATAATTGGAGGGCATAGCCTATTATTCTGTAACTTTGTTTTTAGGCTTAACCTTGTGTGGTGCAGAATAAAACTAGGACGGCTGCTTCACCCTTGGTTACTGGTGCTTCTAATCTCAGTCCAATCCTAGAGAAAACAGTGCAGGTCACATGAGTGTTTATTCAGTTTCATACCACTTGCAGCTTCAAACACTCTGTGAAGCTTTAAAATCTGAAAAATCTCCAGAATAAACACCAATCCATTTTATTCACATGTCCTGCGTACTTGCATCTAGCTTTGGTGCGTGCATGTCTGCTTCTCCTGTTGTGGCCAAACAAACACAAGCAAGGTTCTAAAGCGTGTTAAATCCACTTTAGATATGTTTGAATCAATGCAATTTGCTAGCGAGTTCTTAATAATCTCCTAAGGTTAAAGCATTTAGTATATGTGACACAAAATAATTTCAGATCGGTAAAAACTCAACATCCACTGTAGCAAAATCCTATCCCCTTCTCTTTCCTTTGTTTTATGAATTAAATGATATGATTCCCAGTGTGTGTGTGTAGTCCGAAGTCCATGCAGGCCCAAATTTAGAGGCAAGAAATCAAAATGCTTCTCTTCTCATTTTTGTAACTCGGGTGGTTCTTGTTTTGTTATGGTTATATGCCTTTACAATATATATGCATAATAAATGCAACCAGTATATCACTATGGCCGTTTTGTCTGGATGCTGAGATGGCAAATATGTGCATTTACTGCCCAAGTAAAAACAAACAATTTAACAATGTTATACAGGCAACTCTCGATTATCCGGGTCCCTCGGGGATTGGGCTATGCCAGATAAATGATTTTTCCGTTAGAGCAATTGACATTATAAAGTTAAAACCCGATGCCTTCCCGGGCCAAAAGGACACCGATGTCAGTGGCCCAATGCCTTCCCAGGCCGAAATTTTAAATCCCATTATAATGGTTTCCCGTTGGATCCGTGTGCGGATAATCGAGAGTTGCCTGTACATCCTAATTTTTCATTAGCAGTAAGTTAAATTATTCCACCGAACATTGCATTAAATCTTGCAACTGAAAAAGCTCAACAACTGAAAATGAATCACTTGACTGACCTTTGTAACCGACTCTGATTTATTTAACTTTTTGATACAGTACATTCCATTAAGATGCAAATTACATATCAGGAGTAGGAATTACCGACTTCAGTCAACGAATGAATTAAAAGGAAAGGGACAACTCTTGGCTTAAAAAAATATTTCCTTTTAACAATTGGTACTTCATCTGGACTAAAATTACCAAAAAGGAAACTTTCAAAAAAGCAAGGGGGTTGCAGAAGATTTCAGTAGTGCAGCCAGTATGGTAGCAGACTAGTAAAACAGAGACTGTAAGTTTAAATCCAACCATAGCCAGTTGGGAAATTAAATTTACAAGATAATTATGGATAAGGAAGGCCATTTGACTCATCTTAATTCAACCATCCAGAGAAATCTTAGCCTCCAATTGTTTATTGAATGATAATAACAAGGTTTTTGTCTCCGTCATTCTACCTGAAAGGTTATTCCACATGTCGATCGCTCTTTGTGTAAAGAAGAATTTCCTGGTCAGACAGAATCTTTCCCTTCTGAATCCATGCTGATGACTGTTGTTTGGAACATTGTTATACAGATGACCCTCAAACTTACTCCTGATATTCAGTTCTATTATTTTACATGAAATGGAAATGAGACGAATGAATCTGTAATTGCCTGAGTCAACAAAAATATATTCCAGTGAAAAAGAAGGACGGTAAGAGAAGGGATAACCAGCCGTGGATAACCAAGGAAATAAAAGGAGAGTATCAAATTAAAAACCAATGCGTATAAGGTGGCCAAGGTTAGTGGGAAACTAGAAGATTGGGAACATTTTAAATGACTGCAAAGAATGACTAAGAAAGCAATAAAGAAAGGAAAGATAGATTACGAAAGTAAACTTGCGCAAAACATAAAAACAGATAGTAAAAGCTTTCACCGGTATATAAAACGGAAAAGAGTGACTAAAGTAAATGTTGGTCCCTTAGAAAATTAGAAGGGGGATTTAATAATGGGAAATGTGGAAATGGCTGAGACCTTAAACAATTATTTTGCTTCGGTCTTCACAGTGGAAGACACAAAAACCATGCCAAAAATTGCTGGTCACGGGAATGTGGGAAGGGAGGACCTTGAGACAATCACTATCACTAGGGGAGTAGTACTGGACAAGCTAATGGATCTCAAGGTAGACAAGTCCCCTGGTCCTGATGAAATGCATCCCAGGGTATTAAAAGAGATGGCGGAAGTTATAGCAGATGCATTCATTATAATCTACCAAAATTCTCTGGACCCTGGGGAGGTACCATCGGATTGGAATGCAGCTAATGTAATGCCTCTGTTTAAAAAAGGGGGCAGACAAAAGGCAGGTAACTATAGGCCGTTTAACATCTGTAGTGGGGAAAATGCTTGAAGCTATCATTAAGGAAGAAATAGCGGGACATCTAGATAGGAATAGTGCATTCAAGCAGACGCAACATGGATTCATGAAGGGGAAATCATGTTTAACTAATTTACTGGAATTCTTTGAGGATATAACGAGCATGGTGGATAGAAGTGTACCAATGGATGTGGTGTATTTAGATTTCCAAAAGGCATTCGATAAGGTGTCACACAAAAGGTTACTGCAGAAGATAAAGGTACGCAGAGTCAGAGGAAATGTATTCGCATGGATCGAGAATTGGCTGGCTAACAGAAAGCAGAGAGTCGGGATAAATGGGTCCTTTTCGGGTTGGAAATCGGTGGTTAGTGGTGTGCCACAGGGATCGGTGCTGGGACCACAACTGTTTACAATATACATAGATGACCTGGAAGAAGGGACAGAATGTAGTGTAACAAAATTTGCAGATGACATAAAGATTCGTGGGAAAACGGGTTGTGTAGAGGACACAGAGAGGCTGCAAAGAGATTTAGATAGGCTAAGCGAATGGGCTAAGGTTTGGCAGATGGAATACAATGTCAGAAAATGTGAGGTCATCCACCTTGGAAAAAAAATCAGTAAGAGGGAATATTATTTGAATGGGGAGAAATTACAACATGCTGCAGTGCAGAGAGCCCTGGGGGTCCTTGTGCATGAATCCCAAAAAGTTAGTTTGCAGGTGCAGCAGGTAATCAGGAAGGCGAATGGAATGTTGGCCTTCATTGCAAGAGGGATGGAGTACAAAAGCAGGGAGGTCCTGCTGCAACTATACAGGTTATTAGTGAGGCCGCACCTGGAGTACTGTGTGCAGTTTTGGTCACCTTACTTAAGGAAGGATATATTAGCTTTGGATGGGGTACAGAGACGATTCACTAGGCTGATTCCGGAGATGAGGGGGTTACCTTATGATGATAGATTGAGTAGACTGGGTCTTTACTCGTTAGAGTTCCGAAGGATGAGGGATGATCTTATAGAAACATTTAAAATAATGAAAGGGATAGACAAGATCGAGGCAGAGAGGTTGTTTCCACTGGTCGGGGAGACTAGAACTAGGGGGCACAGCCTCAAAATACAGGGGAGCCAATTTAAAACCGAGTTGAGAAGGAATTTCTTCTCCCAGAGGGTTGTGAATCTGTGGAATTCTCTGCCCAGGGAAGCAGTTGAGGCTAGCTCATTGAATGTATTCAAATCACAGATAGATAGATTTTTAACCAATAAGGGAATTAAGGGTTATGGGGAGCGGGCGGGTAAGTGGAGCTGAGTCCATGGCCAGATCAGTTATGATCTTGTTGAGTGGCGGAGCTGGCTCGAGGGGCTAGATGGCCTACTCCTGTTCCTAATTTTTATGTTCTTATGTACTCTGTCACACCTTTTGAATATGGGCACCACATTAATTTGTTTCCAATCTACTGGTACCCATTGATTCCCTAATAATGATTTTCAATGTCTCACATACTACTCCTCCGTCTCTCTCAGCATTCTAGGATAAATACCATTTCACCCTCAGGACTTATTTGTTCTATGTCCCTTTCGCCTGTCTAGAACATCTATCTTATATATGGTGGCGGTTAATGGGCCAGAGTGAGTGTACCCGATTAGTTAGATTTTTTGCTGCATCCTTCGATTCAAAAACCCTTTGCCCTGTAAGTTGGTGGAAATGTGCACTGATAACAGCATGGTGAGGGCAATGCAGCATTTGGGACTTTTGTGAACAATGGGACCATCAATGTATCTCCTTAACCAATGAGATTTAAGGATTGAGAAATAAACAGAGGAAGGACTGAGAAGGAGGGTGAATTAGAGTGGGTGAATTCAATGTCAAATTAGGTACAGAATGAGAAATGAAGTGAGGAAAAGAATTATTGGATTAAGAGAGAGAGAAAAAAGACAGAAAGGAAAAGTAACAAAAAAGTTAAATTTTAAAATTTGACATTTTAAAATCTCCAACAAAACTTTGTTACCTAAAGGAATAAGACTCCACACTTTTAAATGTCCACTTTCTGGGCTAGTGAGGCTGATTGGCAGGCATTAATAATCATCATGCCTTTAAAAGTCAACACAATTTTCTGTGGCAAGTTTAATGGTCGGTTCATGTGCAAATGAAGCAACTTCATGAAACTCATTTTTTTTAAATTTCAAAATATTCTTTATTCGTATAAAAATTTGTACAGTACATTCAAAAGCAGTTCAGTACATTTAGCTGCAGTCAGCAATCCCATACATTACATTTAGGTGCTGACGGCAGTTCCATTCGATACATTTCCTTGCTTTTCAGTTCAAGTACAATTCGGTACAATATGGGATACATTGTAGTACATTCAACAAATTAAATTACATGTGTCACGATACAGTACACGGAATGGGTGACGGTACATTTACATTTTTCTTTTCAACTTCATGAAACTTATGGGGAGTTTAAAGGTGGCCGTCATTCACACATCGTTATACCTTCAGCAAATTCCAGCCCAATGATTATCCTTGTGATATCTTTGTTTGGAGAGGGTATGTTGCTCATTCATATTTTCACTTGTGAATACTTGCGAGGAAGTAGTCACTCAAAGGAAGTGAAATTGGTTTTGCGCAGCAATGCAAAACGAGCAATATCGAATCAACAGACCATTTTACAATGCACCCGACTTTCTTTTAAGAAAATAAGGCAGATTGTAAATATACCGATTCACTGTCACCCATTTTGTGTCATCGCCCTACATCAATTTCACCCTCAGAATATTTACTATTTTGTGCTCATCCTCAGTTTCAAGTCCAAGCCTGAGGATCAAGGTTGAACAATCATCTACCAAGACCTCAGATTCCAGTTAATTGCACATTATTTTACAGCTTAAACTGTGCAGAAATATCAGCCAAATGAAATGTACAGAAATAAATGGTAAAAACACATTACATAACATCATCATCATCATAAGCAGTCCCTCGAAATCGAGGAAGACTTGCTTCCACTCTTAACATGAGTCCTTAGGTGGCTGAACAGTCCAATACGAGAACCACAGTCCCTGTCACAGGTGGGACAAACAGTCGGTGAGGGAAAGGGTGGGTGGGACAGGTTTGACGCACGCTCTTTCTGCTGCCTGCGCTTGATTTCTGCATGCTCTTGGTGATGAAACTCGAGGTGCTCAGCGCCCTCCCTGATGCACTTCCGCCACTTATTGCGGTCTTTGGCCAGGGACTCCCATGTTTCAGTGGGGATGTTGCACTTTATCAGGGAGGCTTTGAAGGTGTCCTTGTAATGTTTCCTCTGCCCACTTTTAGCTCGTTTGCTGTGAAGGAGTTCCGAGTAGAGTGCTTGCTTTGGGAGTCTCATGTCTGGCATGCGAACAATGTGGCCTGCCCAGCGTAACATAATATAGAATTACATAGAATATTCGGCCCAACCAGTCCATGATGGTGTTTATGCTCCATTCAAGCCTCCTCCTGTCTTTCCTCATCTAAATCTATCAGCATAAATCTCTATTCCCTTCTTCTTCATATGCTTGTCTAGCCTCCCCTCAAATGCATTTATACTATTCGCTTCAACCATTCCCTCTGGTAGTAAGTTCCACATTCTCACCATTCTTTGGATAAAGAAATTTCTTCAGAATTCCCTATTGGATTTCTTGGTGACTAACCTATATTGATGGCCTCTAGTTCTAGAAAGGAACATAACATATAAAAAATATATAAAATATGCACAATATTGATTATCCACTACTTTTGGTCTTGACAAAGATTTGCAAGATAGAAGTTGCCTTTATATAACATCACATGAAATTAAAAAATGTAAGTGCAGTGACTGTTATATAGATAACCATGGCAATCAATTTTCCATGCAGCAAGGTCCCACAACCAGCAATGAGATGTTGTTGGGTGAAGATTATTAACTAAGACAATTCCCTGCTCTTCAAATAATGCTATGGAATCTTCAACAACCACCTGAATCAACAGATGGGGCTTTGGTTTAACATCTAATCTGAGTGCACCTTCAACAATGGAGCATTTCCTTAGTACTGCGCTGAAGTGTTAGCCTAGTTTATGTGCTTAAGTTCTAGAATGGAGCTTGGACCTACGACTTTCTGATGATGAGCACACAAAACACTAAAATTGTAAATGGAAAATAATGATATGTTCCTGTTGATAACTGAGAATACAGGACTTTTTGTTACTGACATCTTACATTTTCTTTGGTAAATGATGTTCTGGAAAATCCTAAAAATTACAAACATAATGAAGTGGTATTTGCCCATTTGCAGGGTGAAGGTGTCAAATTCATGGTGGTCTACCGATGGACTGTTTATTCTTTTTCCCTTATGATCTAATAGTGAAGGAGCTGTGTCCATTTTCTCTAGTGATGTTGGCCGACTGATTGATCCATAGGGAGTGTCTGTGTCTGCCTCCTTCCAGTGCATTTGTTTTTATCTATTCATATTGCCCCTATGGAATGTGTGTGACGGAGAAGGAGAGGAACAAGGAACCTAGTAATGCCTGCAGAGATTCTAGGGAGCCTTGTGTGCTGAGCCCCATGTGCTAGCCTGCATGAGTAGGAGTGCATCTTTAGTCTTTGCAAGTGTTTACATTTTATGTGCTCTATAGTAGAAGCCTGATAAGTAGAAGAACGTAATGCATGCGTTTTGCCATATGGTTCATATTTCCTATCTTATTCCTGCTGCTCCATTTCCTACTATTTAATGCATCTGGGATAACTTATATAATTGCTTGTTAAAATATAACTTCAAGGAGAAATAACGAAAGAAAGACTTGCATTTATATAGCACCTTACGCGACATCAGGACATCACAAAATGCTTTACAAACAATTAAGTACTTTTGAACTGTAGTCACTGTTGTAATGTAGGAATCGTGGCAACCAATTTTTGCACAGCAAGGTACCACAAATAACAATGTGATGATGATCAGATAATCTGTTTTTGTTATTTTGATTGAGGGATAAATATTGACCGGGAATAACTCAACTGCTCTTCTTTGAAATAGTGCCATGGGATCTTTTATGTCCACCTGAGAGAGCAGATGGGGCCTCGGTTTAACGTCTCATCTGAAAGACAGCACTTCTGACAGTGCAGCGCTCCCTCAGTACTACAGTGTCAGCCTGGACTTTTGTGCTCAGGTGCTTACGCAACAGAAACCAGATTATCTGATCATGATTACATTGCTGTTTGGAAGCTGTCCTAAGAACTCACTTTTATAGTGGAAGCAAATCTTCCTCGACTTCGAGAATGTATGCAACCCTGTGTAACTTGTATCATCCCGCCACCAGAGGGCATACCTATTGGAGTCCCAAGAGATCCCAGCATCCCTTGGGAGCACTGTATATAAGCAGGCCTCCTATGCTGTACCAACACTGGAGTTTTAATAAAAGAGCTAAGGTCACACTTACAGTACTCAGTTACATTACTTTATTATGAACATAACAACTGGTGACGAGATAACGAACAATCACACGAAAATGCAGAGAATTGTTGGTATCCTGGAGAAATTCTTAGAAGGGGATGATTAGGAGGCCTTCGTGGAGCGACTCGACCAATACTTCGTGGCCAACGAGCTGGAAGGGGATGAGAACGCTGCCAAATGAAGGGTGATCCTCCTCACGGTCCGTGGGGCAACAACCTCAGGCCTCACGAAGAATCTTCTAGCTCTGGTGAAACCAACAATCAAATTGTATGAAGAACTGTGTATGCTGATCCGGGAGCACCTAAATCCGAAGGAAAGCATTCTGATGGCAAGGTATCAATTTTACTCTTGTCAACGGACTGAAGGCCAGGAAGTGGCGAGCTATGTCGTCGAACTAAGGCGCCTTGCGGGACATTGCAAATTCAATGGATTCCTTGAACAGATTTTTTTGTGCTTGGCATTGGCCATGAGGTTATCCTTCGCAAACTATTGACTGTTGAAACACTGAACCTGAGCAAAGCCATAACAATAGGCCAGGCATTTATGTCCACCAGCGATAACATCAAATTAATTTTGCAGCATAAAGAGGTTTTGGCAAGTACTGTACACAAAGTAACGTCGTTTTCAGGCAGGAATGCATATGGCAGAATGTACATGCCTGCAGCTGCACGATATCAGATGACCCAGAGTCCGCTATCAAACGTTAATGCGAGGCAGTTAACACCTTGTTGGTGCTGTGGAGGTGATCATCGAGCCCATCAATGCCGCTTCAAACACTATGTGTGCAAAGGCTGTGGAACAATGCGACACCTCCAGTGAATGTGCTGACGAGCTGCAAACCCTGCAAACCACCATGTTGAAGAGGAGGATCGATCCATGGCGGATCAGGCTGAACTAGAGACTCGAACTGAGGAGGCAGAAGTGTACGGGGTACACACCTTCACCATGAAATGTCCACCGATCATGCTAAAAGTTGAACTGGATGGAATTCCAGTATCCATGGAACTGGACACGGGTGCAAGTCAGTCTATCATGAGCAAAAAGGCCTTCGACAGGCTGTAGTGCAACAAGGCACACAGGCCCAAGCTTAGCCCCATTCATAACAAGCTAAGAACTTACACTAAAGATCTGATCCCTGTAATTGTCAGCACAGCAGTAAAAGTCTCCTATGATGGAGCAGTGCACGAACTCCCACTATGGATTGTACCAGGAGATGGCCCCACACTGTTCGGCAGAAGCTGGCTGGGAAAAAAACGCTGGAACTGGGACGACATCCAAGCACTTTCCTCTGTCGGCGATGCCTCATGTGCCCAGGTTCTGAGCACGTTCCCGTCGCTGTTTGAGCCAGGCATCAGAAGTTTCTCGGGGGCGAAGATGCAGATCCACATGGTTCCCAGTACATGACCCATCCACCACAAGGCATGGGCGGTGCCATATATGATGCGAGAGAGAGTGGAAATTGAGCTGGACAGGCTGCAGCGAGAAGGCATCATCACGCCGGTGGAGTTCAACGAGTGAGCCAGTCCGATTGTTCTGGTTCTCAAAGGCGATGGCACGGTCAGAATTTGTGGGGACTATGAAGTAACGATTAACTGTTTTTCGCTACAGGAGCAGTACTCACTACCCAAGGCAAACAACCTATTTGCGACCCTGGCTGCAGGAAAGACGTTCACCATGTTGGACTTGACCTCGGCCTACATGACGCAGGAGCTGACGGAATCTTCGAAAGGCCTCACCTGCATCAACATGCAGAAAGGTCTGATCATCTACAATAGATGTCCCTTTGGCATTCGATTGGCCGTGGCTATTTTTCAAAGGAACATGGAGAGCCTGCTAAAGTCGGTTCCGCACACCGTGGTTTTCCAGGACGTCATACTGGTCACAGGTCGGGACACCATTGAACACTTGCAGAACCTGGTCAGCTCGATCGCGAGGGACTCAGGTTGAAATGCTCGAAGTGTGTTTTCCTGGCGCCAGAAGTCTAGTTCTTAGGGAGAAGAATCGCAGCAGATGGCATCAGACCCACTGACGCCAAGACGGGGACCATCAAGAACGTGCCGAGACCACAGAACGTGATGGAGCTGCGGTCGTTCCTGGAACTCCTCAACTATTTTGGTAATTTCCTACCCGGGTTAAGCACCTTGCTAGAACCCCTACATGTGCTGCTATGCAAGGGAGATGACTGGGTATGGGGCTGCTTTTGAGAAAGCCAGAAATTTGTTATGTTCCAACAAACTGCTTGTTCTGTATAACCCATGTAAACGTTTAGTGCTAGCTTGCGATGCGTCTTCGTACGGGGTCGGTGTGTGTTACAACAAGCAAACGAACCGGGAACATTGCAACCGGTCGCCTATGCATCCAGGAGTTTGTCCAAGGCTGAAAGGGCCTACAGCATGATTGAAAAAGAAGCTCGGGCATGTGTTTACCTGGTGAAAAAAATGCACCAGTATCTGTTTGGTCTCAAGTTTGAGTTAGAAACTGACCATAAGCCGCTCATATCGCTATTCTCAGAGAGCAAAGGGATTAATACCCATGTCTCTGCCCCCATCCAAAGATGGGCGCTTACGCTGTCTGCATATAACTATGTAATCCGCCACAGACCAGGCACAGAGAACTGCGCTGATGCTCTCAGTCGGTTACCATTGCCCACCAACGGGGTGGAAATGGCACAGCCTGCAGACTTGCTCTTGGTGATGGATGCATTTGAAAATGAAACGTCACCCATTACGGCCCGCCAGATCAGCACCTGGACCAGCCAGAATCCTTTACTGTCCCTGGTAAAAAACTGTGTCCTCCATGGGAGCGTCCCAGCAGAGATGCATGAAGAGATCAAGCCGTTCCAGCAGCGCAAAGATGAAATTTCCATACAGGCGGACTGTCTTTTGTGGGGCAATCATGTGGTTTTGCCTAAGAAAGGCAGGGAAACATTCTACACGACCTACACAGTACCCACCCAGGCATAGTAATGATGAAAGCTATAGCCAGATCCCATGTGTGGTGGCCCGGCATCGACTCAGATTTGGAGTCATACGTGCGCCAATGCAACATTTGCTCTCAACTGAGCAATACACCCAGGGAGGCACCGCTAAGTTTGTGGTCATGGTCCTCCAAACCATGGTCGAGGATCCACATTGACTTCGTGGGCCCGTTTTTAGGCAAAATGTTCTTGGTTGTTGTGGAGGCTTATTCAAAATGGATTGAGTGTGTAATAATGTCTGTAAGCACGTCCACTGCCACCATTGAAAACCTACGAGCCATGTTCGCCACGCACGGCCTGCCTGATATCCTTGTCAGGGACAATGGGCCGTGTTTCATCAGTGCTGAATTCAAGGAATTCATGACCCGCAATGGGATCAAGCATGTCACATCTGCCCCATTCAAGCCTGCATCCAACGGCCAGGCAGAACGGGCAGTCCAAACCATCAAGCAAAGCTTGAAATGTGTGTCAGAAGGCTCCTTGCAGGCCGCCTGTCCAGAGTCCTGCTCAGCTACCGCACTAGACCCCACTCACTCACTGGGGTTCCCCCAGCCGAGCTGCTCATGAAAAGGGCACTCAAAACAAGGCTCTCTCTTGCCCACCCTCATCTCCATGATCACATCGAGGACAGGTGGCATCAACAAAGCATGTACCATGATCGCGCAAACTTGACATACGATATTGAAGTTAATGACCCTGTATTTGTACTCATCTATGGACATGGTCCCAAATGGCTTGCTGGCACTGTCATAGCCAAAGAATGGAGTAGGGTGTTTCAGGTCAAACTTGCCAATGGGCTAACTTGCAGAAAGCATTTAGAAAGATAGAAACATGGAAAATAGGTGCAGGAGTAGGCCATTCGGTCCTTCGAGCCTGCACTGCCATGGCTGAACATGCAACTTCAGTACCCTATTCCTGCTTTCTCGCCATACCCCTTGATCCCCCGAGTAGTAAGGACTTCTTCTAACTCCTTTTTGAATATATTTAGTGAATTGGCCTCAACAACTTTCTGTGGTAGAGAATTCCACAGGTTCACCACTCTGGGTAAAGAAGTTTCTCCTCATCTCGGTCCTAAATGGCTTAACCTTTATCCTTAGACTGTGTCCCCTGGTTTTGGACTTCCCCAACATTGGGAACATTCTTCCTGCATCTAACCTGTCTAAACCCGTCAGAATTTTAAACGTTTCTATGAGATCCCCTCTCATTCTTCTGAACTCCAGTGAATACAAGCCCAGTTGATCCAGTCTTCCTTGATATGTCAGTCCCGCCACCCATGGAATCAGTCTGGTGAACCTTCGCTGCACTCTCTCAATAGCAAGAAGGTTCTTCCTCAAGTTAGGAGACCAAAACTGTACACAATACTTGAGGTGTGGCCTCACCAAGGTCCTGTACAACTGTAGTAACACTTCCCTGCCCCTGTACTCAAGTCCCCTCGCT
Source organism: Pristiophorus japonicus (assembly GCF_044704955.1). NCBI lineage: Eukaryota > Metazoa > Chordata > Chondrichthyes > Pristiophoridae > Pristiophorus > Pristiophorus japonicus. Next base: position 184,164,500 of record NC_091982.1, on the reverse strand, counting down.
ATGAAGGCCAACATGCCATTTGCTTTCTCAACCGCCTGCTGTACCTGCATGCCAACCTTCAATGACTGATGTACCATGACACCCAGGTCTCGTTGCACCTCCCCTTTTCCTAATCTGTCACCATTCAGATAATAGTCTGTCTCTCTGTTTTTACCACCAAAGTGGATAACTTCACATTTATCCACATTATACTTCATCTGCCATGCATTTGCACACTCACCTAACCTATCCAAGTCACTCTGCAGCCTCATAGCATCCTCCTCGCAGCTCACACTGCCACCCAACTTAGTGTCATCCCCAAATTTGGAGATACTACATTTAATCCCCTTGTCTAAATCATTAATGTACAATGTAAACAGCTGGGGCCCCAGCACAGAACCTTGCAGTACCCCACTAGCCACTGCGTGCCATTCTGAAAAGTACCCATTTACTCCTACTCTTTGCTTCCTGTCTGCCAACCAGTTCTCAATCCACGTCAGTACACTACCCCCAATCCCATGTACTTTAACTTTACACATTAATCTCTTGTGTGGGACCTTGTCGAAAGCCTTCTGAAAGTTCAAATACACCACATCAACTGGTTCTCCCTTGTCCACTCTACTGGAAACATCCTCAAAAAATTCCAGAAAATTTATCAAGCATGATTTCCCTTTCACAAATCCATGCTGACTTGGACCTATCATGTCATCTCTTTCCAAATGCGCTGCTATGACATCCTTAATAATTGATTCTATCATTTTACCCATTACCAATGTCAGGCTGACCGGTCTATAATTCCCTGTTTTCGCTCTCCCTCATTTTTTTAAAAGTGGGGTTACATTGGCTACCCTCCACTCTATAGGAACTGATCCAGAGTCTATGGAATGTTGGAAAATGACTGTCAATGCATCCGCTATTTCCAAGGCCACCTCCTTAAGTACTCTGGGATGCAGACCATCAGGCCCTGGGGATTTATCGGCCTTCAATCCCATCAATTTCCCCAACACAATTTCCCGACTAATAAGGATTTCCCTCAGTTCCTCCTTCTTACTAGACCCTCTGACCCCTTTTATATCCAGAAGGTTGTTTGTGTCCTCCTTAGTGAATACTGAACCAAAGTACTTGTTCAATTGATCTAGCATTTCTTTGTTTCCCCTGATTCTGAATGCAGGGGACCTATGTTTGTCTTTACTAACCTTTTTCTCTTTACATATCTATAGAAGCTTTTGCAGTCCGTTTTAATGTTCCCTGCAAGCTTCCTCTCGTACTCTATTTTTCCCTGCCCTAATCAAACCCTTTGTCCTCCTCTGCTGAGTTCTAAATTTCTCCCAGTCCCTGGGTTCGTTGCTATTTCTGGCCAATTTGTATGCCACTTTCTTGGCTTTAATACTATCCCTGATTTCCCTTGATAGCTACGGTTGAGCCACCTTCCATTTTTTATTTTTACAGCAGACAGGGATGTACAATTGTACAATTTGGACAAACCAAACTGCGATTCACAAACAGCCACGAGCAACCCGAAGAGGACACCACTAACTTCGACCCTCCAACACACACACAAGTGGCAACCGACATCATGGTCGACCATGAAGCTGAAATCACTATCCCCAGCAAGGCCAGCTGCCCAGCAGCCCAGCGAAGAACCAACCAACTCACCCACACCTGCATTTGTACTGAGATGATCGACAAGGGAGCAAAATGCCCAGATCGTCTCACTTGGTAAATAACTATTGACTTTGTATGCAACCCTGTGTAACCTGTATCATAATGCCACCAGAGGGCGTACCTGTTGGCGTCCCAAGGGATCTCAGCATCCCTTGTGAGCACTGTATATAAGCAGTCCTCCCATGCTGTACCAACACTCTGGAGTTTGAATAAAGGAGTTAAGGTCACACTTACTCATGTCTACAGTACTCAGTTTCATTACTTTATTATGAACGTAACAGAGGGACAAAAACACCGTGAGAGTAGCAGCCGATCGGAGCGGGAGATAAAGAGAGCCAGCCCAACCAGCACCAACTGATCTGGGAGGATAAGAAGTAAAAAGATTCAAAGTGTGACGTCACAGAAAAGCAGGGAAGTGATTGATTGGTCAGTATTTCTCTCTTTTTCTTGGGCATTGTTTTAAATTAAGAGCTGGGATAAAAAATCTAAACTTTCAAAATATGAAAACTTTTTCTTTTTCTTTTCTTATCAGTAGGTAACCTTTGGCATTGTTGCCAAATTAAGTTAATTTAAGGGTTAAGTCATGGCAGGAGAGTCCAGATCCATGTCATGCTCCTCCTGTGCTATGTGGGAAATCAGGGACGCTTCCAGTGTCCCTGACTACTATGTGTGCACGAAGTGTATCCAGCTGCAGCTCCTGACAGACCGCATTGCGGCACTGGAGCTGCTCATGGATTCACTCTGCAGCATGCGCAATGCTGAGGATGTTGTGAATAGCACATTTAGTGAGTTGGTCACACTGCAGGTAAAGGTTACTCAGGCAGATAGAGAATGGGTGACCATCAGGCAGAGCAGTGGAAGAGGTAGTGCAGGGGTCCCCTGCGGTCATCTCCCTCTAAAACAGATACACCACCTTGGGTACTGTTGGGGGAGATGGTTCATCAGGAGAGGACAGCAGCAGCCAAGTCCATGGCACCATGGATGGCTCTGCTGCTCAGGAGGGCAGGAAAAAGAGCGGGAGAGCTATATTGATATGGGATTCTATTGTAAGGGGAATAGATAGGCATTTCTGTGGCCACAAACGAGACTCCAGGATGGTATGTTGCCTCCCTGGTGCAAGGGTCAAGGATGTCTCGGAGCGGCTGCAGTGCATTCTGGAGGGGGAGGGTGAACAGCCAGCTGTCATGGTACATATAGGTACCAATGATATAGGTAAAAAATGGGATGAGGTCCTACAAGCTGAATTTAGGGAGCTAGGAGTTAAATAAAAAAATAAGACCTCAAAGGTAGTAATCTCAGGATTGCTACCAGTGCCATGTGCTAGTCAGAGTAGGAATTGCAGGATAGCTCAGAAGAATACATGGCTTGAGCAATGGTGCAAGAGGGAGGGATTCAAATTCCTGGGACATTGGAACCGGTTCTGGGGGAGGTGGGACCAGTACAAACCGGACAGTCTGCACCTGGACAGGACCGGAACAGATGTCCTAGGCGGAGTGTTTGCTAGTGCTGCTGGGGAGGGTTTAAACTAATATGGCAGGGGGATGGGAATCTATGTAGGGAGGCAGAGGGAAGTAAAAATGGGGCAGAAGCAAAAGGTAGGAAGGAGCAAAAAGTGGGAAGGAGAAAAGCAAGAGTGGAGGGCACAGAAATCAAGGGCAAAAATCAAAAAGGGCCATATTACAACATTACAACATAATTCTAAAAGGACAAAGAGTGTTAAAAAAACAAGTCTGAAGGCTCTGAATCTCAATGCGAGGAGTATTCGTAATAAGGTGGATGAATTGACTGCGCAGATAACTGCTAACGGATATGATATAATAGGGGTTACGGAGACATGGCTCCAAGGTAACCAAGGCTGGGAACTCAACATCCAGGGATATTCAATATTCAAGAAGGACAGACAGGAAGGAAAAGGAGGTGGGGTAGCATTATTGGTTAAAGAGGAGATTAACGCAATAGTAAGGAAGGACATGAGCGTGGATGATGTGGAATCTATATGGGTAGAGCTGCGTTAGGGAGTTGTGTACAGACCACCAAACAGTAGTCGGGAGGTTGGGAATGACATCAAACAAGAAATTAGGGATGCGTGTAATAAGGGTAAAGCAGTTATCATGGGTGACTTCAATCTACATATTGATTGAGCTAAATAAACTGGTAGCAATACTGTGGAGGTGGATTTCCTGGAGTGTATAAGGGATGGTTTTCTAGACCAATATGTCGAGGAACCAACTACAGAGCAGGCCATCCGAGATTGGGTCTTGTGTAACGAGAGAGGATTAATTAGCAATCTGGTCGTGCGGGGAAGAGTGACCATAATATGGTAGAATTCTGTATTAAGATGAAGAGTGACACAGTTAATTCAGAGATTGGGTCCTGAACTTAAAGAAAGGAAACTTCGACGGTATGAGATAGTATGAGGCTAGGATAGACTGGAGAATGATACTTAAAGGGTTGATGGTGGATAGGCAATGGCAGACTTTTAAATATCATATGGATGAACTACAACAATTGTACATCCCTGTCTGGCGTAAGAGTATAAAAGGAAAGTGGCTCAACTGTGGCTAACAAGGGAAATTAGGGAAAGTGTTAAATCCAAGGAAGAGGCATATAAATTGGCCAGAAAAAGCAGCAAACCTGAGGACTGGGAGAAATTTAGAATTTAGCAGAGGAGGACTAAGGGTTTAATTAGGAGGGGGAAAATAGTGTATGAGAGTAAGCTTGCAGGGAACATAAAAACTGACTGCAAAAGCTTCTATAGATATGTGAAGAGAAAAAGATTAGTTAAGACTAATGTAGGTCCCTTGCAGTCAGAATCAGAGGAATTCATAATGGGGAACAAGGAAATGGCAGATCAATTGAACAAATACTTTGGTTCAGCCTTCACGAAAGAAGACACGAATAACCTCCCAAAAATGTTAGGGGACCGAGGGTCTAGCGAGAAGGGGGAACTGAGGGAAATCCTTATTAGTCAGGAAATGGTGTTCAGGAAATTGAAGGGACTGAAAGCCAATAAATCCTCAGGGCCTGATAGTCTGCATCCAGAATACGTAAGGAAGAGACCCTAGAAATAGTAGATGCATTAGTGGTCATTTTCCAACATTCCATGGACTCTGGTTCAGTTCCTATGGATTGGAGGGTAGCTAATGTAACCCCACTTTTTAAAAAAGGGAGGAGAGAGAAAACCAGGAATTATAGACCGGTTAGCCTGACATCGGTGTTGGAGAAAATGCTGGAATCAATTATTAAAGATGTAATAGCAGCGCATTTAGAAAGCAGTGACAGGATCGGTCCAAGTCAGCATGGATTTATGAAAGGCAAATCATGCTTGACAAATCTTCTAGAATTTTTTGAGGATGTAACTAGTAGAGTGGATAAGGAAGAACCAGTTGATGTGGTGTATTTGGTCTTTCAAAAGGCTTTTGACAAGGTCCCACACAAGAGATTAGTGTGCAAAATTAAGGCACATGATATTGGGGATAATGTATTGATGTGGATAGAGAACTCGTTGGCAGACAGGAAGCAAAGAGTGGGAATAAACGGATCCTTTTCAGAATGGCAGGCAGTGACTAGTGGGGTGCCGCAGGGTTCAGTGCTGGGACCCCAGCTATTTACAATATACATTAATGATTTAGACGAAGGAATTGAACGTAATATCTCCAAGTTTGCAGATGACACGAAGCTGACTGGCAGTACAAGCTGCGAGGAGGATGCTAGGAGGCTGCAGGGGGACTTGGACAGGTTAGGTGAATAGGCAAATGCATGGTAGATGCAGTATAATGTGTAAAAGTGTGAGGTTATCCACTTTGGTGGCAAAAACAGGAAGGCAGATTATTATCTGAATAGTGACAGATAATAAAAGGGGAGGTGCAACGAGACCCTGGGTGGCATGGTACATCAGTCATTGAAGGTAGGCATGCAGGTACAGCAGGCAGTAAAGAAAGCAAATAGCATGCTGGCCTTCATAGCGAGGGGATTTGAGTATAGGAGCAGGGAGGTCTTACTGCAGTTGTACAGGGTCTTGGTGAGACCACACCTTGAGTATTGTGTGCAGTTTTGGTCTCCTAACCTGAGGAAGGTCATTCTTGCTATTGAGGAAGTGCAGCGAAGGTTCACCAGACTGATTCCCGGAATGGCAGGACTGACATATGAAGAAAGACTGGATCGACTAGGCTTATATTCACTGGAATTTAGAAGAATGAGAGGGGATCTCATAGAAACATATAAAATTCTGATGGGATTGGACAGGTTAGATGCAGGAAGAATGTTCCCGATGTTGGTGAAGTCCAGAACCAGGGGTCACAGTCTAAGGATAAAGGGTAAGCCATTTAGGTCTGAGATGAGGAGAAACTTCTTCACCCAGAGAATTGTGAACTTGTGGAATTCTTTACCACAGAGAGTTGTTGAGGCCAGTTCGTTAGATATATTCAAAAGGGAGTTAGATGTGGCCCTTATGGCTAAAGGGATCAAGGGGTATGGAGAGAAAGCAGGAATGGGGTATTGAAGTTGCATGATCAGCCATGATCATATTGAATGGCGGTGCAGGTTCAAAGGGCCAAATACCCTACTCCTGCATCTATTTTCTATGTTTCTCTGTTTCTATGATGATGATGATGCTGTTTGTGGGTGCTTGCTGTGTTCAATTGGCTGCCACGTTTCCTACATTACAACATGACTACATTTCAAAAAGTATTTCATTGATTGTAAAATGCTTTGGGATGCCCTGAGGCTGTGAAAGGGGCTATATAAATTCAAGTTTTTCTTTTATGACATTATGGGCTCGAAATTCCACTTTTGATGATAAAAATACCGCTATGACTCCGCTACTGCTACGAGGCCTAAAATTCAGGCTTCAATTCGCCCAGCAGTAAAAATCGGCGTAGCACGAGGAATTATGGCGCAAACTGTGAATTTTCTGCCACTTTTCTCCTCGGCCGATACCACTGCGAGCAAGGCGGAAACCACAAAAAAAAATTGCAAAAAATTAAAAAATCACAAAACATTCACAAGACACTTAACTATCGAATCGCTGCAAAATAGTTAAAAATAAAAACTTTTACACCTTTTTTGCAGGGCTTCATACCTACTGCTGTTCCAGGGCTGCAACTCAGGTTTTTCCAAGGCGTTTTTTTTCCTTCCTAACTACAGGTGCGCCGTGAGCCAAATTTTTGGTGAAAGCGCTATTTCGGTCCTCTCCCCAGCGGTATTAAAAATTAATCGGCGCAAGACTTCTCCGAATTTCCCAGTTCGCCAATTTTCTCCAGAAACAACAAAATATCGCTAAAAAATGGGCGCAAGGTAGGCGAATTTTTAGCCACTCTCTTACCTGCTAAAATGTAGTTGCAGCACAGTGTCACTCATAGATGTCCATCAAACTGTAGTGCATTGTGTTCATGTAAACTTAGTAAATGATAACTGAATGCAGCATGAAAGAAATTCAACAAGGCTCTATTTACTGTACACTCTACTGAAAATTCTACTCCTGTATTGTTTTTGGACACAGTACAAAATGCTTCTGTCACCCTCAAAGAACCAATTGTTGATATTGAAAAGATAAAAATAAATAAAAGCTTATTATCAACATTAATCATTAATATGCCCACCAAAACAAGGCTATCGGGAAAAGGACAAATATCTATTCTGCTGACACATATAAATTGACAAATTATTAAAATACAATGTTTACTTGCTAAAAAAATAATCAGTTAAGTTGCAGGGAGCGGGACAGGGAGAAGGACAGGGAGAAGGACAGGGAGTGGGACAGGGAGAAGGACAGGAAGAAGGACAGGGAGAGGGTCAGGGAGCGGGACAGGGAGCGGGACAGGGAGAAGGACAGGGAGAAGGACAGGGAGAAGGACAGGGAGTGGGACAGGGAGAAGGACAGGGAGAAGGACAGGGAGAGGGACAGGGAGCGGGACAGGGAGAAGGACAGGGAGTGGGACAGGGAGAGGGACAGGGAGAAGGACAGGGAGTGGGACAGGGAGAAGGACAGGGAGTGGGACAGGGAGAGGGACAGGGAGAGGGACAGGGAGAAGGACAGGGAGAAGGACAGGGAGCGGGACAGGGAGAGGGACAGGGAGAGGGACAGGGAGAAGGACAGGGAGAGGGACAGGGAGCGGGACAGGGAGTGGGACAGGGAGTGGGACAGGGAGAAGGACAGGAGCGGGACAGGGAGAAGGACAGGGAGCGGGACAGGGAGAAGGACATGGAGAGGGACAAGGAGAAGGACAGGGAGCGGGACAGGGAGAAGGACAGGGAGAAGGACAGGGAGAAGGACAGGGAGCGGGACAGGGAGCGGGACAGGGAGCGGGACAGGGAGAAGGACAGGGAGACGGACAGGGAGACGGACAGGGAGCGGGACAGGGAGAAGGACAGGGAGCGGGACAGGGAGAGAGACAGGGAGAAGGACAGGGAGCAGGACAGGGAGAGGGACAGGGAGAAGGACAGGGAGAAGGACAGGGAGAAGGACAGGGAGCGGGACAGGGAGAAGGACAGGGAGCAGGACAGGGACAGTACAGAGAGCAAGACAGCAAAATGAGGCCAGAGGGAGAAGGCCCAACAGGGGTGGCAACAGGCGACCTTCCCCTCCTAGAGTATTCCAGCAGCAGTTCTCCTACAGCACTCATTGACTGCATGACAGCACCAAGACATTGCGTGCACCAAGCTGAGATTGCATGAGAGAAGTCTGAGCTTTCATGCCACCAACCATTGTCTGCATCACAGCACTAAGACATTGCGTTGCTTTTGCCTGTGCTGCAATGGAAGCTGCCACATCGCCCATGACCCGCTTCATAAGGTCTGGATCCACACGGTCTCTCTGGGAGTCCGCCGCCACTGATAGAAAACCTGGACCTGAGGGTTTTGAAAGAGGTGGCTATAGATATAATGGCTGCATTGGTTGTCATCTTCCAAAATTCCCTAGATTCTAGAATGGTTCCCGCAGATTGGAAGATAGCTAATGTAACCCCGCTATTTAAGAAAGGAGTGGGGGAGAAAATGGGGAAATACAGACACTTTAGCTTGACATCAGTAGTAGGCAAAATGCTAGAATCCATTATGAGGGACATGGTAACAGGGCACTTAGAAAATGGTAATATGATTAGGCAGAGTCAACATGGTTTTCTGAAAGGGAAATTGTGTTTGACAAATCTGTTACAGTTTTTTGAGGTTGTAACTAGCAGAATAGATAAGGAGGAACCAGTGGATGTGGTGTATTTGGATTTTCAGAAGGCATTCGATAAGCTGCCACACAGGAGGTTATTAAACAAAATTAGGGCTCATGGGATTGGGGGTAATATATTAGCATGGATTGAGAATTGGTTAACGGACAGAAAATAGAGGGTAGAAATAAACGGGTCATTTTCAGGTTGGCAGACTGTAACTAGTGGGGTACCGCAAGGATCGGTGCTTGGGCCCCAGCTATTCACAATCTATATCAATGAATTGGATGAGGGGACCAAATGTAATATATCCAAGTTTGCTGCTAATACAAAGCTAGGTGGGAATGTATGTTGCGAGGAGGATGCAGTGGCTTCAAGGGGATATAGACAGGCTAAGTGAATGGGCAAGAACATGGCAAATGGCATATTGGGGCCAAGTTTCGGCCTGAGTTGCTCCTGTTTTTTTGGAGCAACTGGTTTAGAATGGAGTATCTTAGAAATTGCAATTCTCGGCATTTAGTTTGCTCCAGTTCTAGTCAGTTAGAACAGTTTCAGTTTGGAACAGATTTTTTTTTCCAAAAGTGGGCGTGTCCGGCCACTTACGCCCGTTTTGAAAGTTTAGGCAGTGAAAACTTACTCCAAACTAACTTAGAATGGAGTAAGTGTAGATTTTTGTACGCTCAGAAAAACCTTGCCTACACTTAGAAAATCAGGCGTGGGTTACAAATCAGGGGTAGGGAATGGGGGGGGGGGGAGGGCGGTTTTAAAGGGAAGTTTACAAACATTAAACACTTCAGTTTTATAAATAAAGAGCCATCATCAATAATAAATGATAAATACATCAATAAATCAACCAATAAATCAATCAAAAAAAATTAACAAAAAATTAAAAAAAATAAAAAATCAAGAAACAAAACATTTTTTACTTACCGACTGCAGCACCGGGAGCCCTCCAACAGCGTGCTGGGACAGCCCCCCACCCCCATACCCCCCAGTGTGTCTCTGTCAGTGTCTCTATCTCTCTGTCTGTGTGTGTGTCTCTCTCACTCTCTGTCTCTCAGTGTCTGTGTTTCTGACAGTGAGGAGAGGGGGAGGAGGGGGGTGGAGGGGGGGAGGAGGGGGGAGGAGTGGGGAGGAGGGGGGTGGAGGGGGGGAGGAGGGGGGTAGAGAGGGGGGAGAGGGAGGGAGGGGGAGAAGGGAGGGAGGAGGAGAGGGAGGGAGGGGGAGGGGGAGAAGGGAGGGAGGAAGAGGAGGGGGAGAAGGGAGGGAGGGAGGGGGAGAAGGGAGGGGGGGTAGAAGGGAGGGAGGGGGAGGGGGAGAAGGGAGGGAGGAAGAGGAGGGGAGAAGGGAGGGAGGGAGGGAGGGGGGAGAATGGAGAGGGAGGGAGGGGGAGAGAAGGGAGAGGGAGAAGGGAGGGAGGGAGGGGGAGAAGGGAGGGGGAGAAGGGAGGAAGGGGAGAAAGGAGAGGGGAGGAGGGAAGGGAGAAAGGAGAGGGAGGCTGAATGGACTGGGCCCGGCCGGGCCCAAGACTTCGGGCGGGGCCCGCCCCCAGCACCGGATTTACAGGTAGGTGGCCAGGGATCGGGTCGAGTCGGGGGGATGGGTCGGGTCCGGGGTCCGGGTTGGGGTCGGTGGGGTGGGTCGGGTCCGGGGTCCGGGTCGGGGGCAGGGGATGGGTCGGGGGAGGGGCGGGGGAAGGTCGGGTCTGGGGTCGGATCGGGTCCGGTGGCGGGAGGGGGGAGCGGGAGTCGAGTCGGGTCCAGTCCGGTCCGGTCCAGGGGGGAGGGGGGGGGGAGCGGTGGTCGGGGTCCGGAGGCAAGGGGGGAGTCGGGTGGAGAGGAAGCAGGAGCTGGGCGTGGGAGGTGCAGCCTGATCCATGTAGCCGCAGTGAGGCCATTCGGCCAGGGCTATGGGCTGCGTGCTTCGGGCCCCTCCCACACAGTTTTGGGTGCCTGGAGCTATTCACATGCGCGCCCACTGTAGCGCGCCTGTGCAGAGGTCCCGGCACTGTTTTCAGCGCAGGGACCTAGCTCCGCCCCCCACAGCTCGTGCTGCACTGCGCCCAGCTCCAGAGGACCTGCAGGGAGCCGGAGAATAGGTAAGTATTTTTTAGGCGCACTTTGTGGCGCAAAAAACGGGCGTCCAGGTCGGGACTGCGCCGTTCTAGGCGCGGCCCGAAACTTGGACCCATAATGTGGAGAAAGGTAAAGTTATCCACTTTGGTAGGAAAAATAGAAAAGGTGAGTATTTTTTAAATAGTGATAGATTGGGAAATGTTGGTGTTCAGTGGGATCTGGGTGTCCTTGTACACGAATCACTGAAAATTAACATGCAGGTACAGCAAGCAATTGAGAAAGCAAATGGTATGTTGGCCTTTATTACAACAGGATTTAAGTATAAGAGTAAAAATATCTTACTGCAATTATATAGGGCCCTGGTGAGACCGCCCCTCGAGTATTGTGTACAGTTCTGGTGTCCTTACCTGAGGAACGATATACTTGCCATAGAGGGAATGCAACAGAGGTTCACTAGACTGATTCCTGGGATGGGGGGATTGTCCTATAAAGGAGAGATTGAGTAGACCAGGCCTATATTCTCTAGAATTTAGAAGAATGAGAGATGATTTCATTGAAACATGCAAAATTCTTACAGGGCTTGACTGGGTAGATGCAGGGAGAATATTTGCCCTGGCTGGGGAGTCTAGAAGCAGGGGTCACAGTCTCAGAATAAGGGGTCGGCCATTTAGGACTGAGATGAGGAGAAACTTCTTCACTCAGAGGGTGGTGAATCTTTGGAATTCTCTACCCCAGACGCTGTGAAGGCTCAGACTTTGAGTATATTCAAGACAGAGATCGCTAGGTTTTTTGATATTAAGGGAATCAAGAGATATGGGTGATCTCACTGAATGGTGGAGCAGGCTCGAGGGGCCGAGTGGCCTACTCCTGCTTCTAATTCTTTTGTTCTTATGTTCTTTTCGTCTGCAGACTGACATTGATGGGCTCCATGGTGCGCGCAGAGCTCTGTGCAATGCTGGAGGCGGAGTCCTCCACGCTCCATGTACAGTAGACACTTCAAGTCACTGGAGAAATACCACCAACGATGTCTCCGCAAGATCCTACAAATCCCCTGGGAGGACAGACGCACCAACATTCGTGTCCCCGACGAGGCCTACATCCCCAGCATTGAAGCACTGACCACATTTGATCAGCTCCGCTGGGCAGGCCACATTGTTCGCATGCCAGTCACGAGACTCCCAATGCAAGTGCTCTACTCGGAACTCCTTCACGGCAAACAAGCCAAAAGTGGGCAGAGGAAACATTACAAGGACGCTCTCAAAGCCTCCCTGATAAAGTGCAACATCCCCACTGACACCTGGGAGTCCCTGGCCAAAAAACGCCCTAAGTGGAGGAAGTACATCTGGGAGGGCGCTGAGCACCTCGAGTGTCATTGCTGAGAGCATGCACAAATCAAGCGCAGACAGCAGAAAGAGCGTGCGGCAAATCAGTCCCACCAACACTTTCCCTCAACGACTATCTGTCCCACATGTGACACAGAGTCTGTGGTTCTTGTATTGGACTGTTCAGCCACCTAAGGACTCATTCTAAGAATGGAAGCAAGTTTTCCTCGATTCCAAGGGACTGCCTATGATGATGATGATTACCACTGCCGAGAGGCTCTTGGGCATCCTTGCCTTTACACCTATGATGTCAGAGTGCATGGCTATTACCCGTTGTGTGAATACCTCCCCATCGAGGTCCTCATCTGAGTCCTGTGGATCCGCCCCACGGGGAGATGACTCCCAAGATTCCCTTTCATGCTAGGCCCCAGTGCATCACCCAGTGCAGAGCCCTCTACTCACCTAATCTCTAAAGAATGCGCAGTGCCAGTTTCTGAGCTGGTGCCTGCGGGTGAGAGAAGCAATGTCGCAGTGATCTGCTCCTCGTCCTGCTGCTCTTCTTCCTTTTCCTCTCCCTCCAGAATCTCTTGGGAGGCTTAGGTGCAGGATTGACAGCTTCTGCCTGGTTATCTGAAAGCATAAATGGCACAAGACTCGCATTAATGTAAGGGCAGTGGGGCAGGAATGGAGCAACGATTGCAGACAGTATCAGGAGCTGGAATGTGATAAAGCCTTCTGCTGTGGGGCGGGGGTGTTGGTATGAGAAAGGAGAGGAGATTGGAAAATGATCAAGCTTTCTGATGCAGGGGATAAGTGGGATGAGAAAAGGAGAGGAGATAAAGATACCGCTGTTGCCCCCATACTTAAGGAAGGAGTCATAACATGCAGGGAGGTTCTCTTCCATTCCAATGGGAAGAAGAGACCTCCCCAGGAGATCAACGCAGTCTGGTTACACATTGCACAGGAGGGCACAAGCAGAGATGTCATCAGGAGGACCTGGCTGCAGTGGTGCAAACCTTTCAATGATCTCAGTGTATCACGAAACATTACTGCAAAGCCACAATCAACTTTATCCTGCTGTTCCACTCATCACATCCGCATCACTCTGCCTTCCCTACCCTACTCCTGCACATCCTTAGTCACACCAACTTACCTTGCACCTTCACCCATCCCTCTCTATCTACAGTATCACTTTCCTATCTCACTAGCCAGCCCTCACACTCACCCTCATCCTTGTCCAATCATACCAATTAACAACATACAAGGGTAGGCACTTGAGTGTTTTAGCCAATGTTCATATAAAGTTTCTGTTAATCTGCTGTGAAATATTGAAATCTTTATTTTCAACACTTTGCGTTCTTGGACAGATTTGTGTGCACCTTTGGAAGTGGCTTAGTGACATAATGGTACCCCCCAGAATGGTGATGAGTGTGAAAGGTATGGCTTGGGCATTGTAGGAATGTTTTATGGTGTTGGTGTTGGTATGGGGTGATGCCAAGCTGCCTCATCATGTGGCAGCCAGGGTGTGCAGCATGAAGTGAAGTAAATCTGGCCATGGGGAGGCCATCCCTGGCGTCCCGGGCAGCAATGTGGTCGGGTGCGAATGCTCTGTGTCCTGTGCAGCATCAATTGATTGCGGAGAAGTGACTGTTAATTTTGTCCGTGATTATTGTTTCTAAAAGCTTCCCACCACCAAGGTTAAACTAACCGGCCTATAGTTGTTGGTGGTGCCGCTGGTGTGCCTGGTGCTGCTGGTGTTGGGGATGATCGTGGTCGGATTCTGAGGGCCAAGGTGATATAGTTTCAAGGGCACCAATCCTTATGTAATAGATGGCAGGTGAATTGGAGATGACAGAAGCGAATTGTCAATGGTGAAAGAGGTTGTTCCGATGAGGTGACACTGGATAGAGAGATTGCTCCAAACACTTGCAACCTGCATAAAGCTCAAATGCAGTAAGCAACTGCATTGCCCTCATCAACCCTCTCTGTTACCTCATCAAAAAACTCGATCAAGTTGGTTAAACATGATTTGTCTTTAACAACTCCATGTTGGCTTTTCTTAATTAATCCACACTTGTCCAAGTGACTGTTAATTTTGCCCCTGATTATTGTTTCTAAAAGCTTTCCCACTACTGAGGTTCAACTGACCGGCCTGTAGTTGCTGGGTTTATCTTTACACCTTTTTTTGAACAAGGGTGTAACATTTGCAATTCTCCAGTCCTCTGGCACCACCCCCGTTTCTAAGGAGGATTGGAAGATTAAGGCCAGTACCTCCGCAATTTCTTCCTTCACTTCGTTCAGCGCCCTAGGATGCATCCCATCCGGTCATGGTGACTTATCTACTTTAAGTTCAGCCAACCTTTCCAGTACCTCATCTTTATCAATTCTTATCCCATCCAGCTCTCTTTTACCTCCTCTTTTACTATGTCTATGACAGCATATTCTTCCTTGGTGAATTCAGATGCAAAGTACTCATTTAATACCTCACCCTAACTCTCTGCCTTCATGCGCAGGCTTCCTTTTTGGTCTCTAATCGGCCCCACCCCTCCTCTTATGACCCGTTACTATTTATATGCCTATAGAAGACTTTTGCATTCATCATCATCATAGGTAGTCCCACGAAATCGAGGAAGACTTGCTTCCACTCTAAAAGTGAGTTCTCAGGTGACTGTACAGTCCAATATGGGAATTACAGTCTCTGTCACAAGTTGAAGGAAAGGATGGGTGGGACTGGTTTGCTGCACACTCCTTCCGCTGCCTGCGCTTGTTTTCTGCATGCTTTCAGCAACGAGACTCGAGGTGCTCAGCGCCCTCCTGGATGCTCTTCCTCCACTTTTGCATTACCTTTATGTTAGCTGCCATTCTATTCTCAAACCCTCGCTTTGCCCCTCTTATTTTCTATTTCACTTCTCCTCTGAATTTTCTATATTTAGCCTGATTCTCAGATGTATTCTCGGCCTAGCATCTGTCATATGTGTTCTTTTTTTGCTTCATCTTACTCTATATCTCTTTCGTCATCCAGGGAACTCTGGCTTTAATTGCCCTACCTTTACCCCTAGTGGGAATGTATCTCGAAGTTGTGACTTGACAGATCGCAAGTTTACGATTAAGCACATGGAAATCCCAAACTTGCTGTCCATTTCTAAAGGCGGTATGATGCTGTACCCTGAGAGTATGCGATCATACCGACTGCAAATTCTGCCCCATTATCTCATTACAAATCCTCTTTGTGTGTGGAATAGTGTAAGCATTAAATTGATTCAATCTAAGCTATCAGAGAAATATATAAAATAGTTTGAAAGTGAGAACAACAGAACAGTCAATAATGACTTACCTCTAATAATGCTCTATTCATTGTATCCAAGCAGCTAACGAACCATTTGAACAATATAAACTGCAAAAAAACTTCTTCAGCCAACTGTAGAGCGCATAATGGCTCTATGAAAATAAAGAAAATTGTGATTTATCCATTATGTTCTCTAATTGCTGTTTAGTTTTTTCATTAGTCTACCATAATGCAAAATTAGCAAATTTATTGGAACTGTTACTGAAATCATTCAAAATTTTTAAAGAATGTAAGTTAAGCAGAAGAAAGTTTTTTTTTAAAAAAACCTTCAGTAGTTTATGTAATAGATATTAAAATTACTTTCAAGTATATTACTTTACAAGTGGCAAGGTTCAGAGATAATTTTTTAAAATGTAATATTATTGCCAATAAATCTCAGATGAATAGAATAAGGAACACAATTCTAAATATGCTTCATATCTCAAGAGCATTAAATAGTTGTAGCACATTATACTTTCCACTCACAGAAAATGCAAAAAACCCAGGGATGTACGTGTTAAAGTTGTTTAAGAATTTAAAATCAAATACAATAACAACTTTTATTTATATAGCATCTTTAACATAGTAAAATATCCTAAGGCACTTCACAGGAGTATTATGAGACAAAGATCCCGAAATTCACCGTAACCGAAGGGACGGCTAACGCTGCGTCTGGGCGGTCGATCGGAAAAGTCGATCGGCCGCCGCGGTCGGGTACTTTTCCCTCCCCGAGCCATATTCAGCTAAGGGAGGGTTTCAGTGGTGTTCACTTCCACCGGTGAAGCTGCTGTAAAGAAAGGTTTCCAGCGGTGAGCTCTGCAGCTTGCGGGGCGCTGGAAAGGGACTACCACAGAGAACTTCACCGAGAAAAAGGTAGGACTTTTCCCGGCAGTGCCCCCGCGAGTTGCTCGAACGCGACACCGCTGGGGCCCTTTGGTAAATAAATAGTTTTATTCATTATTATTGTTTTTATTTCATTTTCCAGCATGCACAGTATTTATCTTTTCATATAATTTTATTAATTGTTTTGACTCCATTAAACCTGCTGAGTGCTGCTCAGAGGTTTGCACATACCCCTGTACTTTTGTACAACTTTCAGGTCTGACTCTTTAGTGGAGTCCTGTGGGCTGCAGAGACATGCTTGGCAGGGTTCACCCTGAGGATGGGAGGAGTGTTGGGAGGGCGATACCTGGTACATCTGATCAGAAGCAGGGCGGCACACAGGAGAAGGTGTCACCATCAGCACCGTGCAGACAGGCAGCGAGCAAGGGAGGCAGCAGCCATTCTGCGCCAGACCAGTGTGCCCGTTGCCTTCACCAGCCCGAATCAGAATTGCGGTTGGCTGCTTAGGTGCAAGACATAATCACTGTCCACTTGGCTACTCACTCTCTGCGGAACCCAGGACAGCACCAGGGCATGCATACAATGATGCTCATTGTGCCACCAGGTGCATCATTGAGCAGTGCATAGGCATCCTTAAGCAGAGATTCCGGTGCCTGGACTGTTCTGGTGGCACCTTGCAGTACTCTCCTCAACGGGTCTCCATAATCGTCATGGCCTACTGCATGCTGCACAACCTGGCCATCATGAGGGGACAGCCGCTGGATGTCGAGCTAGCAGTACCACCTGAGGAGGAGGAGAAAGAGGAGGAGGAGGAGGCGCAGGAGGACGAGGATCCCGGTCGCCCCAGAGCTAGGAGGCATTGACCCATCACCACCTTGGAAGAGCCGGGTACAGACCCTCCTGGGAGGGTGCGTCCTCACATACATGGAGGTGCCTGACACCTCCCCTGCAATCTCCCTCCATGCATTATGTACTGCCTGTCTGCCAGGTCTCCCCACGTCAGGAATCAGTATTCTCCTTCTGTCCTCCGCACCGTCCATCAGTGTCTCCAGCTCCATATCAGTGAACCTGTTGGCTCTCCTTTCACCTCTTACACCAGCCCTCCTTCCAACCTCCTTCTCCTCTCACGGCCTTGCTGCAAACCCTGACCTTTGAACAGCTGGCTCATTAGAAACCCTTACCTGCATACTGAATTTCTCAGTGGTGATAACGCTCAAATTAAGACAGCCACACCACTGAAAAATCCACTTTGGAAGGGTTCATTAGCACTGGAACTCATTTGTTCACTTTTGGAGCTGAATATGGGATGGCCCAGCCACGAAAGAATTTTGGAGCTAATGGCTACAAAAAGGTGGGGGAGCACCAGCTTTCCAGCGGTACTGAATTTTGGGCCCAAAGAACTTGACACTGAGTCACATAAGGAGAAATTAGGGCAGGTGACCAAAAGCTTGGTCAAAGTGGTAGGTTTTAAGGAGCATCTTGAAGGAGGAAAGAGAAGTGGAGAGGTTTAGGCAGGGAATTCCAGAGCTTAGGGCATTGGCAACAGAAGGCATGGCCAACAATAGTTGAGTGATTATAATCAGAGATGTTCAATAGGGCAGAATTAGAGGAGCACAGGCAGCTTGGGGGGTGGGGGGGGTTTGTAGGGCTGAAGGAGATTACAGAGATAGGGAAGGGTGAGGCCATGGAGGGATTTGAAAACAAGAATGAGAATTTTGAAACCTAGGCATTGCTTAACCGGGAGCCAGTGTAGGTCAGCGAGCACAGGGGTGATGGGTGAGCGGGACTCGGTGCGAATTAGGACACAGGCAGCTGAGTTTTGGATCACCTCTAGTTTACGTAGGGTAGAATGTGGGAGGCCAGGCAGGAGTGCATTGGAATAGTCAAGTCTCGAGGTAACAAAGGCATGGATGAGGGCTTCAGCAGTGGATGAGCTGAGGCAAGGGCGGAGATGGGCGATGTTACAGAGATGGAAATAGGCGTACTTAGTTATGCTGTGGATATGTGGTCAAAAGCTAAGTTCAAGGTTAAATATGACACCAAGATTATGAACAGTCTGGTTCAGCCTCAGACAAAAGTTGGGGAGAGGGATGGAGTCAGTGGCTAGGGAAAGGTGTTTGTGGTGGGGACCAAAAACAATGGCTTCGGTCTTCCCAATATTCAATTGGGGAAAATTTCTGCTCATCCAGAATTGGATGTCAGACAAGCAGTCTGACAAGTTAGAGACTGAGGATAGGTCGAGAGAAATGTTAGTGAGATAGAGCTGGGTGTCATCAGCGTATATGTGGAAACTGATGCTGTGTTTTCGGATGATGTCTCCCAGAGTCAACCTGTAGATGAGAAATAGGAGGGGGAGGAAAGATAGATCCTTGGGGGACACCAGAGGTAATGATGTGAGGCGGGAAGAGAAGCCGTTGCAGGTGATTCTCTGACTACGATTAGATAGATAAGAATGGAACCAGGCGAGTGCAGTCCCACCTAGCTGGGTGCAGTAAATGTTAGGACTTTAGATTATATGATTAATGGTTCAGTATTCCATAAGTGAACTCACAAGATAGATTTGAAAAGTAAAATGAAATATTGCAAAGCAATCAAAAATTATTTGCAACTACACTGTGACCGTTGATGTAGCAAGATTGAATAGGAAATGTTGACATAGCCATTTACAATGGTGAATGTTAATGAAAATACGTGATCAAAATCATGAAAACAGGAAATAATGTTTTCGGACAGGAAGTGCATGATTTATAATATTTTCTAGATGGCTGGTTTTCATTTTAAAATGAGAATCAAGATTGCGTTAACTTAGAAAAATGCAGTTGATTAATTTATATTTGATCATAAGAACATAATATTTAAGACCAGGAGTAAGCCATACGGCCCGTTGAGCCTGCTCCGCCATTCAATAGGAACATGGCTAATCTTTGATCTCAACTTCACTGTCCCGCCCGATTTCCATATTCCTTGATTACCTTAGAGTCCAAAAATCTATCTATCTCAGAATTGAATATACTCAATGACTCAGCATCCACAACCCAAAGATTCACAACACTCTCTGTGAAGAAATTCCTCCTCATCTCAGTCTTAAATGGCCGACCCCTTATCCTGAGACTAGGCCCCCTAGTTCTAGACTTTTCAGCCAGGGGAAAATTTAGACATATAAAGAGGAATTGCATTATTTTGGTTGTATAATTGTTGTGCTATTATTGGACAATGCTGGATTTAGATTATTTTAAACAAAAAGTTCGAGTTGTGCAGATTATTGTCCTTCCTTTGTATGATTAAACCTGATTCTCATTGTGAGTTCAGGCCTATTTTTGTTGACGAAGGGTCATCGACCTGAAACGTTAACTGTGTTTTCCTCTCCACAGATGCTGCCTGACCCGCTGAGATTTCCAGCATTTTCTGCTTTTATTTCAGGATTGCGCGCTAGTGGGCTCGGGTCTTTAATCTTGACAATACAGAGCTCTCATTGTGGAGATTCTACTTGTGGAGACAAAGTAAATGGGGTCAATGCTGGCAGTGGAACGCCTCCTGCACATAGTATGCGGCAGGGAGGCAGGCAGGAGAAGGCGGCGCTGTCCCCAACAGCTCCAGAGGCAGCGAGCAAGGGACGCAGCAGACGTGGCTGCTAAACTTGCAGAAGACCATGGAGATGGCAGCGGACGTCAACCCAGAGAAATGGTCCAGGAAGGACCAGCCGTCAGGAAGGGGGTCAGGTACGCTGACCCCCCACACCAGATAGTGAGGGAAATCGAGAGAAGGCAGGACTCATAGGAGACAGATGCTTGCCAGCAGCAGGCTGCAGAGGGTGAGGAGCAGCAAGAGCATGAGGGAGACGGCAATGAGGCAGCTGCCATAGGAAGACGCGAGCATAGATGTGGGGCAGAGAAGGCCCTATCATGCAAGGGTCTACAGACTTCTTCCATGGACCTGACGGATGACCAATGTCTCCAGAGACTTCGATTCCGGAACGACATCGTGCGGGAGCTGTGCAATCTCCTGCAGCCAGACCTCCAGCCCCAAGCAAGGCTGAGGACAGCTCTGACTGTTGCATGCAAAGTGGTCATAGCGCTCAATTTCTATACCACTGGATCTTTCCAAGCTGCTGCAGCAGACATCTCGAACATTTCGCAGTTCGCCGCGCATAGCTGCATCCGTTGAGTGACAGATGCTCTCTGTAAGAGAAGGAGGGACTACATAGAAACATAGAAAATAGGTGCAGGAGTAGGCCATTCGGCCCTTCAATGAGTTCATGGCTGAACATGCAACTTCAGTACCCCATTCCTGCTTTCTCACCATACCCCTTAATCCCCCTAGTAGTAAGGACTACATCTAATTCCTTTTTGAATATATTTAGTGAATTGGCCTCAACAACTTTCTGTGGTAGAGAATTCCACAGGTTCACCACTCTCTGGGTGAAGAAGATTCTCCTCATTTCAGTCCTAAATGGCTGACCCCTTATCCTTAGACTGTGACCCCTGGTTCTGGACTTCCCCAACATTGGGAACATTCTTCCTGCATCTAACCTGTTCAATCCCATCAGAATTTTAAATGTTTCTATGAGATCCCCTCTCTCATTCTTCTGAACTCCAGTGAATACAAGCCCAGTTGATCCAATCTTTCTTGATATGTCATCCTGGGAATCAGTCTGGTGAACCTTCGCTGCACTCCCTCAATAACAAGAATGTCTTTCCTCAAGTTAGGAGACCAAAACTGTACACAATACTCCAGGTGTGGCCTCACCAAGGCCCTGTACAACTGTAGTAACACCTCCCTGCCCCTGTACTCAAATCCCCCCACTATGAAGGCCAACATGCCATTTGCTTTCTTAGCCGCCTGCTGTACCTGCATGCCAACCTTCAATGACTGATGTACCATGACACCCAGGTCTCGTTGCACCTCCCCTTTTCCTAATCTGTCACCATTCAGACAATAGTCTGTCTCTCTGTTTTTACCATCAAAGTGGATAACCTCACATTTATCCACATTATACTTCATCTGCCATGCATTTGCCCACTCACCTAACCTATCCAAGTCACTCTGCAGCCTCATAGCATTCTCCTCGCAGCTGACACTGCCACCCAACTTAGTGTCGTCCACAAATTTGGAGATACTACATTTAATCCCTTCGTCTAAATCATTAATGTACAATGTAAACAGCTGGGGCCCCAGCACAGAACCTCGCGGTAGCCCACTAGTCACTGCCTGCCATTCTGAAAAGTACCCATTTACTCCTACTCTTTGCTTCCTATCTGCCAACCAGTTCTCAATTCACATCAGCACACTACCCCCAACCCCATGTGCTTTAGCTTTGCACATTAATCTCTTGTGTGGGACCTTGTTGAAAACCTTCTGAAAGTCCAAATACACCACATCAACTGGTTCTCCCTTGTCCACTCTACTGGAAACATCCTCAAAAAGTTCCAGAAGATTTGTCAAGCATGATTTCCCTTTCACAAATCCATGCTGACTTGGACCTATCATGTTACCTCTTTCCAAATGCGCTGCTATGACATCCTTAGGGGCTAGATGGCCTACTCCTATTCCTAATTCTTATGTTCTTATGTTAATAATTGATTCCATCATTTTACCCACTACCGATGATATCCCATCTGATGAGCAGGGAAAAGCAGTTGGAGCGCAGACTAGATTCGTACGGATTGCGGGCTTCCCCAGGATTCAGGGTGCCATAGACTGCACCCACATCGCATTGAGGGTGCCACAGAACAATTGCGAGATGTTCAGAAACCGCAAAGGATTCCACTCCCTCAACGTCCAGCTGGTGTGCGGCTACCACTGCAAAATCATAGCAGTTGATGCCCGGTATCCTGGCAGCAGCCACGATGCTTTCATCCTGTGTCAGACCGATGTGCCTGGCATGTTTGCAGGCCCAAACCAAGATTGCTGCTGGCTCCTTGGAGACAAGGGCTACCCACTGTGCACTTGGCTGCTGACTCCCCTTCGCAACACCAGGACTGCTGTCCAGCAAGTCTTCAATAACTCTCATTCAGCCACCAGGTCCTTAATTGAGCAGTGCATCGGGATCCTTAAACAGAGGTTCCGTTGTCTGGATCGCTGGTCCCTGATGCTGGATCACAGTTCCCCGAGACCTCCACAACGATCTCTCTCCAGGCATTACCGAACACAGCGCGAGTCGATCTGCCTGTGTCGGGGTAAATAACGTGCCACACCTCCACACTTCCACAGCCTCGATGAGGGTCTCGAGTTGTGCATCAGAAAATCTGGTGGACCTCCTTGCTCCTCCTGGATTGGCCATGCCTTCTCAAGAAACTGATTCCCTGCTCAGGGTCTAGTTGCAAACCCAGCCCTTTGAGAAGGCCACAGACCAGCTGGCTCGTTAGCAGCAAATTGGCACCAGCTGAATTTCATGGCTCAA
This sequence comes from Pristiophorus japonicus, assembly GCF_044704955.1. NCBI lineage: Eukaryota > Metazoa > Chordata > Chondrichthyes > Pristiophoridae > Pristiophorus > Pristiophorus japonicus. Next base: position 184,141,734 of record NC_091982.1, on the reverse strand, counting down.
TCAGCCACTCCACACCCACACCGCGGCAAACAGTCCATTCCTGCCACCAATACCACTCTGCTCCTTTTTTCAAGCAAAAATGCTGAATTTCCATCTAATGGCTGCCGCACCCATTGTGGCGGTAATGAACGGCATAAAGCGGTAGGTGCGCCTCGTTTCGGGCGGTGGGCAATTTCGGCCCCAAAGTGTTGAAAATATAGATCTCAATGTTTGACAACACATCAGCAGAAACTTTACATCAGCATTGATGATAACGCCCAAGTGCATACCCTTGTGTGTTGTTAGTTGGTATGATAAGGATGAGGGTGAGTGTGAGGGGTGGCTAGTGAGATGGGGATGTGATAATGTAGATAGAGAGAGATGGATGGATGGAGGTGCAAAGTAAGTTGGTGTGAGTGAGGATGTGCAGGGTAGGGTAGGGAAGGCAGAGTGATGGGGATGTGATTAGTGGCACAGCAGGATGAGGTAACGTTTCGTGATCCACTGAGATCATTGAAAGGTTTGCACCACTCCAGCCAGGTCCTGCTGACGATATCCCTACTTGTTCCCTCCTGCAACCAGGCTATGTTGGTGTCCTGGGGAGTTCTCTTCTGCCCATTGGACGAGAAGAGAACCTCCCTGTGTGCTGTGACTCCCTCCATAAGCATCTGGAGGGAATGATGGGAGAGCCTGGATGCAGCCGTGTACCTTTGTGCAGTGCTTGTCAATGTTTGTAGCAGCTCAATGCTGTAGAATACTGACAGCATAACTGTCAAAATGTATGCGGGCATGGTCCCTTTAAGGAACCTGGCTGATGACGCACCATCAGATGACGTCATCAGACCCGCTTCATTTTAATTGGCCGGAACCTCGTAGGGCGGGCTTAACAACCCAAATCAAGGTAAGATCATGTTGGAGGCCCTGATCAACACAGCTGCGGGGTCAGGACTTGCCAAGGACGTCACCACCCCCCAGAGCCGCCGAGGGGGTAAAATCCAGCACGTTGACTCGCCTATACTTTTTCATTAAACTCAACACCCAAAAGTAAATACTGCCTGTAGTTTTTAAGTTAGGTGACAATATGTCACTTTTTTGCAGGTAGGGGGGAACATTCTGTCCAGTACTTAGTGAGTTACTTAAATAATGCCATTACATCCAAATCATCACTAATTATGATAGAATCTTAGAATAATAGAATAGTGCAGCACAGAAGGAGACCACTTGGCCCATCGAGCCTGTGCTGGCTCTTTCGAAGAGCAATCCAGTTAGAATCATAGAATGGTTGCAGCACAGAAGGAGGCCATTTAGCCCGTTGAGCCCGAGCCGACTCTTGGCTAGTCCCACTTCCCTGCCCTTTCCCTGTAGCCCTGCAAATTTTTTTCCTTCAGATACTTATCCAACTCCCTTTTGAAAGATATGATTGGGTCTGCTTCCACCACCCTCTCCGGCAGTGCATTCCAGATCCCAACCACTTGCTGCGTAAACAAATCGCCTTGGGTTCTTTTGCTAATCACCTTAAATCTGTGTCCTCCGGTTCGCGACCCTTCTACCAATGGAAAGAGTTTCTTAACTTTTAACTGCTTTCTCAACCTACTGTGCCACCTTCAATGATTTGTGCACACATACACCCAGGTCTCTCTGTTTGTGCACTCCCTTTAGGATTGTATCATTTAGTTTATATGTCCTCTCCTTATTCTTTCTACCAAAATGTATCACTTCACACTTTTCTGCGTTGAATTTTATCTGCGACGTAGCTACCCGTCTGTCTTCCTGAAATCTATCACTCTCCTCCTCACTGTTCACTATACTTCCAAGTTTTGTGTCATTTGCAAATTTTGAAATTGTGCCCTGTGCAGCCATATCCAAGTCATTAATATATATCCTAGAACCGACCCCTGGGGAACCCCACTGTAAACCTTCCTCCAGTCCAAAATACAACCATTCACCACTACTCTCTGTTTCCTGTCACTTAGCCAATTTCTTATCCATGCTGCCACTGTCCCTTTTATTCCATGGGCTTCAACTTTTATGGCAAGCCTATTATGTGGCACTTTGTCAAATGCCTTTTGGAAATCCATGTACTCCCTGTCAACCGCATAACCCTCATCAACCCTCTCTATTACCTCATCAGAAAACTCAATCAAGTTGGTAAAACACGACTTGCCTTTAACAAATCCGTGCTGACTTTCCTTGATTAATCCACCCCTATTGAAGGGGCTGTTAATTTTGTCCCTGATATTGTTTCTAAAAACTTCCCCACTACCGAAGTTCAATTGACTGGCTTGTAGTTGCTGGGTTTATCTTAACACCCTTTTTTGAATAATGGTGTAATATTTGCAGTTCTCTAGTCCTCTGGCATCACCCCCATATCTATGGAGGATTGGAATATTATGGCCACCATAATTTCCGCCCTCAATTCCCTCAGTATCCTAGGATGAATCCCATCTGCTCCTGGTGAATTATCTATTTTCAATACAGCCAGTCACTCCAGCACCTCTTCTTTATCAATTTTTATCCTATGAGTTATAAATTATAACATTTGAGCAAATCCCTGGCAACTGTCAGATTCTCAAGGAGTCGCTCAACAACTTGTATTTATATAGCGCCTTTAACATAGTAAAATGTTCCAAGGCACTTCACAGGATCATTATAAAACAACATTTGACACCAAGCCACATAAGGAAATATTAGGGCAGATGACCAAATGCTTGGTCAACGAAGTAGGTTTTAAGGAGCATCTTAAAGGAGGAGAGGAAGGTGAGAGGCGGAAAGGTTTAGGAGGGAATTCCAGAGCTTGGGGCCTTGGCAGCTGAAGGCACAGCACCATTGGTGGGGCAACTAAAATTGTGGATGCTCAAGAGGCCAGAATTGGAGAAGCGCAAATATCTTGGAGGGTTTTGGGTTTGGAGGAGATTACAGAAATAGGAGGGAGCGAGGCCATGGAGAGATTTGAAAATGAGGATGAGAATTTTTAAATTTTAAAATCGAGCTCAGCATATTTTCTAGTGTCAGTTAGACACAGTGGCAATATTCTTACTTCTGAGTCAGAAAACTGTGAGTTGGAGCCTCACTCTAGGTTCTTGCACACATAATTTAAACTGAAATACTGAGGGAATGTAGGAAAATAGGAATAGGTGTAGGCCATTTAGCTCCTCACGCCTGTTCCGCCATTCAATGGCTGACCTGTGGCCTAACTCCATATATCTTGCTTTGCCCCATATCCCTTAATACCCTTAGTTAACAAAAATCCATCAACCTCAGAATTAAAATTAAAATTAATAATTGACCTAGCATCAATTTCCATTTGGGGAAAAGAGTTCCAAACTTCTACCACCTTTATAAGTGTTTCCTAATTTCATTCCTAAAAGGCTTGTCTCTAACTTTTAGGTCCGAGACCCTCCAACCAGCGGAAATAGTTTATTTCTATCTTCCGTATCAGCAATGTTCCCGTTAATCTCCGGGACTGCCCAGTGGTCTGGAGGTCCCACGCAGTCGGATTTAAAAGCCGTGCATGGACGGGAATTTGAATGTGCCACGCAGCCCATTAAAGGGGCAGTGCAATCCAAAAAAATTAGAGGTAACATTATCTATCAGTTCCTCTTAATAATTTGAAAACTTCGATCAACTCACCTCTTAACCTCCTAAATTCCGGGGAATACAACCCTAGTTTGTATAATCTCTCCTCGTAATTTAACCCTTGGTGTCCAGATAACATTCTGGTAGATCTATGCTATACTCCCTCCAAGGCCAATTTATCCTTCCTAATGCGCGGTCCCCAAAGTGTGCTGAATTGTCAGATGTGCCATCTATTGGATGAGACTTTAAGCTCTGTCCACCCACAGTACTATTCAAAAAAAAGAAGAGGAATTCACCTGGTGTCATAGCCAACATCTTTCAACCAACACCACCAAACAGATTAATTAGTTACTTATTTCATTGCTGTTTGTGGAACGTTGCTTTGCACAGATTGGCTGTTGCATTTGCTTGCATAATAACAGTGACTCCAATTCAAAATACTGTAATTAATTGTCTGTGAAGCACTTTGGGACATCCTAAGGATGTGAAACCGCCAAATTTATTCTTTCTTTCTTAAGAACCATGCAGACCAACAAGTTCACAGTTTCAATCTCTAATTTGTGATCAAAAGAAAAAATAAAGACTTACATGTTTTCAAGTCAAAGATAGATAGATTTTTAACCAAAATGGGAATTAAGGGTTACGGGGAGAGGGCGGGTAAGTGGAGCTGAGTCCACGACCAGATCATCCATGATTTGCACACAAGCAAGCTCCCACAAACAGCAATGTGATAATGACCAGATAATCTGTTTTTAGATGTTGATTGAGGGATAAATATTGGCCAAGACACCGGTGATAACTCCCCTGCTCTTCTTCAAAATAGTGCCATAGGATCTTTTATGTCCACCTGAGAGGGCAGACAGGGCCTCGGTTTAATGTCTCAGCCAAAATACGGCACCTCCGATAGTGCAGCACTTCTTCAATGCTGCACTGGAGTGTCAGCCTAGATTTATGTGCTCAAGTTTCTGGAGTGAGACTTGAACCCACAACTTTCTGCCACAGCTGATCAGTAGAATAATCTCAGGCAGGACAAAGGTGCAACAATTGGGCTAAGCGTCTTTTCATTAAGGAGGAAAAAAATCAAAGTTCCTACTCTTGAACACACGCATGTTAGAACGTCAGATAAGGATAGGATTGGGTTTGGCTGTGATGCTCTCATGATTGAATAACCTGATGCCATTCATTGTCAGGCCTCACACATGCAAAAGTAATTTGAGCAGGTTACCAGAGACTATCCATGGCATGTGGAATAATACCCCAGCAAGGAGTCAAGCCTGAAAATTATATATAATAAATATATTTTAGAAATCCTTTTGTAATAAAAATTAAGTATTGGTTAACAGCTTGGGATTCTCCTTTAAATGTGTATGTATCTTCTAAATGTAGATAATATATTGTAATCCATGGTAGAAAGCAATATAAACTGAAACGATTTGGTCAGATTTTGATTTTTCAGTTGGTCAGTATTATTAACAGATAGTCTATAACAAACAAAAGACTGGTGGTTTCCTGATCACACATCCAATCTTTGAAATGTTCCATTATTTCACATTATACATTTGTTGCGTATTTAAAAAGCTGAAATGGTAAAACTTTCAAAAAATTGACCTATCTACAGTTTAATGTTATACATTAATTTGGGATAGTCTTAAACAAAGTTGATGGTGGCTAATTATTGACCTCCATTAGGAGGTACTGTTTAAGGATCACAGATGGGTAAATTGCATGGGTCCTTGGTGCTATTTGGTCTTTTCAGCTTTTGTTTATTCAGATGGGGGCATCCCACAGGCCTGGGTGTGTCTCACTGTAATCAACTCCTTGTTGATCTCAGAGAGGATAATGTAGATTTGGGGAGGGTTGAACCGAAGAGCTGGATTGTGACAGACAATGATTGATTAGACTCTTTTTGTGGTGCATGTTGTAAACTTGCTGGATTGAGAGTTTAACACAGTGTGTTGTGTTCACTCCCAGGATTTAAATCCTTGTTGTCAAGGTAATGGAGTCTGGAGAATTGTGTAACAATTGCAAACGAGTACAACAGAAATCAAAGAAAAAATGAAAGCAGTTCAACTTCAAAGACCGTAGACAGACTATTTTTATTACATAATAAATCTCAGCTGCTGGCATTTATGGAACAAATATGCTTTATTATATCAGATTCTAGTATTACCCTTTCATGCTATAGTAATAATAAATATATCAGAAAATCCTAGAATTAAAGGGCAAAAATGAAAATATAACCATTGAGTTAAAATCATGATTCAAATTTCAATTACTTTTAATTAATTCAATGTGTGATGAAATGTTTACATTAGAAACAGTTAGCTGAAATTCTGGATTTTGCTGCAGATTCTTTACAAACTTAAACGAAAAGGTCTTGCTAGTCTTGATGTTGCTCATAAGTAATTGTATGCATTTTCAGTTATATAGTGTGTTGTAATAAAGTTTATTTAACCCTTTAAATGCCCTTGCAGTCAGATACAAGCCATATCCCACGTGGTTGAATCATGTGCACTAATTAAACTATCTGGTGGCCTACGCCCTTTACATGCTGGTAATGACAATGCTATTGATGGCTGGATTCTGCATACGCTAAATAATTATAATAAAAAGCCTTTAATTCTGGGAGGGTTAATTTTCCGGTCACCATGGCGGGTGGCATTGGAATAAAATTGCCGACTGAGACTGGAAAATTATGTCACTGGATCGCAGCCTCTTTATGCTGTGTACAACCTTCTTGTTACAGCCTTTTAAAATGGCTTAAAGTATTATTACCCAAAATGTCAAGAGCTTCATTTAAATATTATAATCTCTTTAAGTTGAGTAGAGAACGATTTTCCATCATCTAGGATAGATTGGACTTAACTTTCCAATCACCCATTTGGAGAATATCTAAGGGAAACTCCATAATGGGGCTAGAATTTCGACGACTTTGCGACTGGGTTTTCGCCGCGATTTGACCCTCTGCAGCGAAAACCCGGTCAGTGGGATATTCAGGGTACTTTTTTGCGGCAGTGCTTCCACGTACTGCCGGGGAGAGGAGCATCAACCTGCGATCGATTTTTGGCTCTCTCAAACCCCAATATTCTGCGACCAGAATACCGACAGTGTCAAGCCTGCGGTGCAGCCCTGCCAGCAGCGGTAAGTATGAAGACCTGCAGAAAAGGTAAGTTAAAGTTTTTATTTTTTAATTCCTTTTCAGCGATTTAGTAGGTAAGGGCTTTGCGAATGTTTTGTGAATGTTTTCTTTTGCAATTTTTTTGTTGTTGTTTTTCTCCCCTCCCAAGGCCTCTCTCTCAGCACTATCGGACCCGGACTAAAGTTGTCGAAATTCACGGTTTGCGCTACAAATCCTCGTGCAATGCCAATTTTTACCATGAATTAAGGGCCGAAAAGCGGGTCTATAAATGGTAACGCAGCAAAAATGATAATTTTGGCGTAAAACTACCGTTTTCACTGAAAAATGAAATTCTAGCCCCATTTTTTAACATTTCCAGTTTCACAGTTCTGCATTTTCATGATTTTTTTAATTGCATGTTTTAAAAAACGTTTTTGTTCCAACAGTAGATACTGTTGAATGGATCTTAATCTAGCTGAATATTGTCTGCTAATTCACTGGAGAACTGACTGTAATAACAATAACTTGTATTTATACAGTGTATTTAAAATAGAAAAGTATCTCCATATTTATATAGAGGAAGAAAGGAAAGCCTTTCTGAGAGGATTAGGCTTAGGGTGACCAAAGATTTGGTTGAGAACATGGGTTTTGAGAAGGCTTTTAAAGGAGGGGAGTGACTGAAAGAGACAAAGGGATTTAGCAAGAGAGTTCTTGTTCTGGGCTACTGCTACTGCTGTCAAGCTGCTCTTCCAGACACACAGTGACAGAAAAGGAACAAATGTTAGAATGCTGGCTCCAAAACACACCTTCAAATAAAGTTCACATTACAAGATACTAACTGTGTGTAATGTTCGTGTGGTTATGTGTGCCCCTGTATGAGAGAGCCTGAAGGGGAACCAAACACAAGAACTGGATGGGACAAGACCTGAGCTCGGGAAGGCCTATACTTTCATTTCCTTTTTTTCTCCATCCTCTTATTGAGATGTTGATGGTGGCCTCCTCCAAGGGAATCAAGGACTTGTAATTCTTTGTCCGATCTCCAATTTGGATCTGTACATGTGTGTCCACCCTACAGCCCATTATGAGTGCCAGTAAAGGACCATGCATTATTCAGCTTGGTTGTGTCACAATGATTTTATGAAAGAAAATAAATAAATACTTGCATTTCTATAGTGCCATTCACGACCACCGGACATCTCAAAGTGCTTTAGAGCCAATGATGTACTTTTGGAGTGTAGCAACTGCTGTAATGTGGGAAATGCAGCAGCCAGTTTGCGCACAGCAAACTCCCACAAACAGCAATGTGATAATGACCAGATAATCTGTTTTTGTTATGTTGATTGGGGAATAAATATTGGCCAGGACACCCTGCTCGTCTTCAAAATAGTTCCATTGGGATCTTTTACGTCCATCTGAGGGAGCAGACGGGGCTTCTGTTTAACATCTTATCCGAAAGATGGCACCTCCAACAGTAAAGCACTCCCACAGCACTGCATTGGAGTGTCAACCTAGATTTATGTGCTCAAGTCCCTGGAGTGGAACTTGAACCCACACCTTATGGGAGAAGATCTTTGAAGATGGGAGTGTTCCAAGGATTTCCTGCTCCTAATTCTTATGTTCTTATACCCCAGAGAGCTGTGGTTGCTCAGTCGCTGAGTATATTCAAGACAAAGATCACTAGATTTTTGGATACTAAGGAACTCAAGGGATATGGGGATAGTGGAGTTGAGGTAGAATGGTGGAGCATGCTCGTAGGGCCAAATGGCTTACTTCTGTTCTTATTTCTTATGTTCTTATGTTCAATTATAAATTGTAATTTGAATGTTTGGCCTTCTGGAATATGGATATATATGAGAAGCAATGAAAGAGCTGTAAGGTTGTGTGAGGCATTGGGATGGGTGAGCAGTAAATGAGGAACAGATTGACAGGCACCACTGTGTGGCATGCATATTTTAGCCACCTACCAAGTAACTGATGCTTTTGGGAAGTCTTGGTAGTTTCCTGAAAGTGTATTATTGTCTTCCACCTCTGTTCGCAGATCATGCAGGTACTGTGTACAATATTTCTCCTGGCTGCCAACTTGGCCAAGCATGCTATTGCACTGTGTCTTTGGAGGGTACCTTGGAGTGTCAAACAGAGCAATTCTTCTCACACCAATTTCATACCTCTCTCCCCTATGACCTTTACCACGAGAAAGATAAGAGCACAATATTATAGGAATGCCATCTCCTTCAATTCACATACCATCCTGCCGTGAATATATATGACCATTCCTTCATTGTCACTGGGTCAATATCCTGGAATTCCCTGCCTAACACCAAGAGAACTGCAGTGGTTCAAGAAGAAGGCCCACCACCAGCTTCTCAGGGAAACTATGGTGGGTAATAAATGAGGCCCTACCGGTGTTACCCACGTCTCGAGAATTTTTTATAAAATACCGCAGCACCTTGTCAGACTTCAAACAAGTTTTGCCCTATATGTCATAATTTACCTTCAAATGACCACTTCCTTTAAAAATTCCACACAGCCTCATATAATTTCCCAATCTCAACCCCCTTTGGTAAACTCTCAGGATCAGACCCAATTTAGGCAGAGAGCTCCCTAGGAACAACTAGGATGGGCCTCAGGAAACCCCATAAGTTTGGTCTGTTATTAAATTCGCTGGGCTCCTGTCCCACTACTTCAGTATTTGGGACTAGAAAGATTCCCATGGGCATTTTATTTCTTGCTGCTGTCAAATTGTTTATGCTTTTGATCTTGGATCTTATTGAAAGGGAAGTGAACTAACCTAGGTTCAGCAAGAGTTGCTAGATAATGAGCAGGGCCTCTCCCTAACACCAGAGATGTTCAGGGCAATTGCAGCATCCCACCCCATCCTCCATGGCCCTGGCTAATATCAACTAACTGAGCACAGATCAAAAATTGAAATAGAAACAGAGAATGCTGGGAAAACTCAGCACGTTATGCTGCATCTGTAGAGAGAAAAGCAAAGTTAATGTTTCAGGTCAATGGCCTTTCATCAAGAATTGAACCTGGGACCTTTCTATTGCTCTTTATGACTCAGGATGACACAGCATGGTGCAATTACTCTCTGAGCCAGAGGGTGAGCTAGAAACATAGAAACATAGAAAAATAGGTGCAGGAGTAGGCCATTCGGCCCTTCTAGCCTGCACCACCATTCAATGAGTTCATGGCTGAACATGCAACTTCAGTACCCCATTCCTGCTTTCTCGCCATACCCCTTGATCCCCCTAGTAGTAAAGACTACATCTAACTCCCTTTTGAATATATTTAGTGAATTGGTATCAACAACTTTCTGTGGTAGAGAATTGCACAGGTTCACCACTCTCTGGGTGAAGAAGTTTCTCCTCATCTCGGTCCTAAATGGCTTACCCCTTATTCTTAGACTATGACCCCTGGTTCTGGACTTCCCCAACATTGGGAACATTCTTCCTGCATTTAACCTGTCTAAACCCGTCAGAATTTTAAACGTTTCTATGATGTCCCCTCTCATTCTTCTGAACTCCAGTGAATACAAGCCCAGTTGATCCAGTCTTTCTTGATAGGTCAGTCCCACCATCCGGGATCTGACTCCGCCCTCCATGCGTTCTACTGCGCTGCGCCAAGGGCCTGGATCGACCGGATGGAGGGGAGAATACCAAGGTAAATAATAGGCGCCGTTTCTGTTCTAAAAGGTCAGCGCATCACACAGAGATGCGCCGTTCTAACCCTGGGGACAAACTTGGGCCCATTAGATGGTGTTAAACGCCGTTGACAGCTGTAACAACAGCTAATGCCGGTTTCAGTGCCGCACGCCATATCGGTATTGCCAGTAATGCGGCTGGTAAACTCGATCGCAAAAGGGTCGGCACGGGATGGTGAGGAGTTAGCACGCATGGTAATGACGTAATCGGCAAGTATGTGCCAGCCCGGGGCGCTAATGACGGGGCACACCGCTACCGGCACAACGTCCCCCAAACATTTGGGGCAATTTCCCCAGAGGCACAATTGACCCCATCCCCTGGGCGTTAACCTTATTGTGCCCATTAGCACTCACTGGGGGCTATAAAAAAGGGCAATTTCGCCCCTCTGGTGTCTGCCAGCAGGAATATTTAAATGTACCATCCCCAATCAGCTGCAACTAGCAAGGTTCTGAAGTTTCAGTGTCTGTTTGCTACTTCCTGCAACTGAAACAACTCTCTTTAATTATTTCAAATAATTATGGTGACAGGGAGTGTTGATTCAAATACAGAAGTCACTCATTATTTGTTATAGGCTTCTGTTCCCAACACGTCCTCACAGTCATGGGAGCTGCAGGATTAGAAACATAGAAACATAGAAAATAGGAGCAGTAGCAGGCCATTCATCCCTTCGAGTCTGCACTGCTATTCAATATGATCATGGCTGATCCTCTATCTCAACACCATATTCCCGCTTTTTCCCCATACCCCTTGATGCCTTTTGTTTCTAGAAATCTATCTATCTCCCTCTTAAATATATTCAGTGACTTGGCCTCCACAGCCTTCTGTGGCAGAGATTTCCACAGGTTCACCACCCTCTGAGTGAAAAAATGTCTCCTCATCTCGGTCCTAAATTTCCTACCCCTAATCCTGAGACTGTGACCACTTGTTCTAGATTTCCCAGCCAGGAGAAACATCCTCCCCGCATCCAGTCTATCCAACCCAGTCAGAATTTTATACATTTCAATGAGATCCCCTCTCATTCTTCTAAACTCTAGTGAATACAGGCCTAGTCGACCCAATCTCTCCTCATACAACAGTCCTGCCATCCCAGGAATCAGTCTGGTGAACCTTTGCTGCACTCCCTCTATTGCAAGTTTATCCTTTCTTAGGTAAGGAGACCAAAACTGCACACAATACTCCAGGTGCAGTCTCACCAAGCCCCTGTATATCTGTAGTAAGACATCCTTGCTCCTGTACTCAAATCCTCTTGCAATGAAGGCCAACATACCATTTGCCTTCCTAACTGCTTGCTGCACATGCATGTTTGCTTTCAATGACTGGTATACAAGGATACCCAGGTCCCTCTGTACATCGGCACTTCCCAAGCCATTACCATTTAAATAATACTTTGTCCTTATGTTTTTCCTACCAAAGTGGATAACTTCATATTTATCCACGTTATACTGCATCTGCCATGTGTTTGCCCAATCACTCAACCTATCTAAACTGCCCTGCAGCGTCTTTGCATCCTCCTCAGAACTCACAATCCCACCTAGTTTTGTGTCGTCAGCAAACTTGGAAATTTTACATTTTGTTCCCTCATCCAAATCATTTATATCTATTGTGAATAGCTGGGGCCCAAGCACTGATCCCTATGGTATCCCACTAGTCACTGCCTGCCACCCCAAAAAAAAATGTTTATTCCTACTCTCTGTTTCCTGTCAGTTAACCAATTTTCAATTCATGCCAATACATTACTCCCAATCCTATGTGCTTTAATTTTGCACACTAACCTCTTATGTGGGACTTTATCAAAGGCCTTCTGAAAATCCAAATACACTACATCCACTGGTTCTCCCTTATCTATTCTATCAGTTACATTCTCAAAAAACAACAGTAGGCTTGTCAAACATGATTTTCCTTTGATAAATCCATGTTGACTTTGTTTAATCCCTTCATATTATCTAAGTGTGCTATTATCACATCCTTTATAATAGACTCCAGCATTTTCCTTCCTACTGATGTCAGGCTAACCGGTCTGTAGTTTCCCATTTTCTCTCTCCCTTCTTTTTTAAATAGTGGGGTTACAATTGCCACCCTCCAATCTGCAGGTACTGTTCCATAATCTGTAGAATTTTTGAAGATGACAACCAATGCATCTACTATTTTCATGGCTACCTCTTTTAGTACTCTGGGATGCAGATCATCAGGCCCTGGAGATTTATCTGCCTTCAGTCCCGTTAGTTTCTCCAGCACTATTTCCTTATTAATAATCATTTCCTTTAATTCCCCTTGCTCACTAGACCTTTGGTTCCCTAGCATTTCTGGGACATTATTTGTGTCCTCTTCTGTGAAGAAAGAACCAAAGTATTTATTAAATTTTTCTGCCATTTCCTTGTTCCCCATTACAAATTCTCCCATTTCTGTCTGTAAAGGACTTACATTTGTCTTCACTAATCTTTTTCTTTTTACGTACTTATAGAAACTTTTGCAATCGTTTTTTATGTTTCTTGCAATTTTACTCTTATACTCTATTTTTCCCCTCTTAATCAATCTCTTGGTCCTTTTTTGCTGAATTCTAAACTGCTCCCAATCCTCAGGCTTGCTACTTTTTCTGGCAACTTTGTATAACTCCTCTTTGGATCGAATACTATCCTTAATTTCTTTTGTTAGCCATGGTTGGGCCAGAAAGGAATGTATAACTGTTGCAATTCATGCATTCGTTCCTTAAATGTTAGCCATTGCCTATCCACCGTCATGCCTTTTAATGAATCTTCCCAATCTATCATAGCCAATTCATTCCTCATACCTTCGTAGTTTCCTTTGTTTAGATTTAGGACCCTCGTTTCGGATTGGACTACTTCACTTTCCATCCTAATAAAGAATTCAATCATGTTATGGTCACGAAAGGACCCTGCACAACAAGCCTGTTAATTAACCCCTTCTCAGTACACAATACCCAATCTAGGATAGCCTGTTCCTCGTAGGCTCCTCAACATACTGGTCTAAAAAAACATCTCGTACACTCTCCAGGAATTTATCTGCCACAGTATTTATACTAATTTGGTTTGGCCAGTGTATATGTAGATTAAAGTCACCTGCGATTACTGTAGTACCCTTGCTACATGCATCTCTAATTTCCTGTTTGATGCCGTCCCCTACACTACCATTACTGTTTGGAGGCCTATAGACAACTCCCACCAATGCTTTCTGCCCCTTGGTGCTCCTTAGCTCCACCCAGACTGAAGAAGAAGAAATGTTCCATCTTGATAATATTCATTACTGATAACATTTCAATTGTGACCAAAGTAAAAGTTCTTTGGCTTTGACATTGCATCTAAGTACTGTATTATCTGTTTACTCCTATTGATTCATACATCTTTCTAGCAACTTTCTGATCTGCATCAGCACATACATACTCAGTGATAGTTTCACTCAATATTGTGGTCAATAATTTATGTTAAAATGTGTTAGTTTTTATTCCAGAAACAATGTCAATACAGTAGTTATTTAACAATTGAATATATATTAGTCCATCAATTCTACCATGGGACTGTTGCTGTTGCCACTGCTGTTACACAGATCTGAATATCAAACTTTATTGTTTTGAACATTTTAAGGATGGAGGTGACTTTTCCTTGGAGCATTTCTTGCCCGGCCACCATAACTGAACTTCTGCCAAAGTTACAACGGCAGTGTGGGAGAAGCCCTGAGAAAATTTCCAGCAATATACTGTTGCGTGAAACACAGTCCACAGTATTCCATGGCTTGGTATGAACTTATGTTCCGTAGCTGAACTTAATGGCCCAGAAATCTCGGCCTCCCCAGGTCCGTACTGAGTGTGTATGGACCCAGGAAGGCATCGCAAAAGTTGGTTTTCAACGCACAATGCGCATGCGCCGAAAACTGGCTTTTCCGATCTGTCAAGCTCCAGCTTGACAAATCCTCCGCATCTCGGGAGCAAGGACATTTGCATGGGCAAGATTGCGGTATTTACCCATATCTTGCCCAGCAAATGTCCTGAAAACTCTTGCGCCTGATAAAAGCAGGCGCATAGCTTACATTTGCAGGTGTAAGCAGTTTAAAGCATACAAAAACATTAAAAATAAAATTTAGAAAACACATTTTATTGTTAAAAACCCTACCCACTACGGTAAGTTTATTTTAAGCCATAATTTTTTAAACTTTTTTAAAAATCGGAATTTTTCTTTCACTAAAACATGTATTAACTTTAGTTTCAAATAATTTTAATTATGTGAGGTGTGTTTTTTATTTTTTATTATGTGTGTTTAGTATGTTTATTTTTTTTTCTCATTAATAGCAATGAGAATTCGTAGATACGGATTTCTCAGTGCTATTAATGAGAATGCCGTGAAATACTGTACCTGATTGATTGTGCAGTCACACATGACTGCATCTTCTGCGTGGGAACCTGGAGAACGGGAGCGCGCTTTGCAGTGCGGGAAGAGAAGGCCTCCCGACTGCAATCCCATGCTCCTCCGGGACCACCAGGTACTTTCATAAAAATTCTTCGGTCGGAGGCATTCATCTGAAAGAAGCCTCCGACCAGAATTTCAGGGCCAATATTGTTTAAAATTTCAAATTTAAACTGCCAATGATGTTCAATAAGGGCAGGCAATGTGGAAAAACTGCTGTAGAAAAAACATTGTTTAACTACATTGCTTTAGAAATTACAACATTTTTATATACTGCAATGACTTAAGTTCTGAGTTTCAAAACGTTTCTATTTGTGATCAATATTTTTGGTGAATCAGATTTGCATACGAAGGATGTTTTTAGTCTAAAACTGCACCTCATTTCCCCAGCATTTTAAATTGTGTGTGTGGTATTTTTCCATGCAAACCTTGTTTGTCTCCAACATTTTTTTGAAAACCACTGTTGTCCCTCCGGATCCAGAGACTGAATGCCAATTACATCAATTTGTTAGTGCCATAAAAGTTGACAAAAATGTAAAGAGATTTTTAATGCTTCCAATGTTATTGTTTCCACCTGTGATCTTTTTATAAATATATTGGCCCAGATTATGCGATGGTAATGATGGCAAACTGTCAGCGTTCACCATCATTACCCCTTTAAACTGACCGTAACTTCAGGATTTAGCGCATGCGCAACTAAACGCGGAAATCTTGAATTTGCAGCCAGTCATACCCTGCTCCGTCACAGGCTGCGCTGTGGAATTCCCCATAGCCAGCAATCGGTGAAATTAGTTGAACTGATGAATACTTAAGGAAGTGCATTCGGGAGGGCGCTGAGCTCCTCGAATATCGTCGCTGAGAGAATGCAGAAATCAAGCGCAGGCAGCGGAAGGAGCGTGCGGCAAACCAGGCTCCCTGCCCCCCATCCTTTCCCTCAACGACTATCTGTCCAACCTGTGGCAGAGACTGTGGTTCTCGTATTGGACTGTACAACCACCTAAGAACTCATGCCAAGAGTGGAAGCAAGTCTTCCTCGATTCCGAGGGACTGCCTATGATGATGAAGCTTTTCCAATCTAATTACACTAAACACCCCATAAAAAGTTACGTCATGTTGGAATAGGTGTAACTGGGGGTTTAACAGCATTTTGACTGCTGACTTACTGTTCTAGCCCTGAAAATCTAATTTTATATTTTTGAAATGTCAAATTTCTCCATTATTATAGAAAATTCCAATTTTTTAAATACTAAAATATATTTTTTTTAAAGTTTGTTTATGATATTTCAGTTTCTACATTAGCCACCTGTGTATGTTCCAATTTTTATTTTGCTCACTGTAAAAAAAATTTTAAGTGAATTGAATCAGTGCTTTTTATTTCCTGGTTTGTGAGAATTCTTCAATGTGATTGGCTGCTTAGTCACCTTGATGACATCACTGCTGCTCTATGCTGGATCTCATTTTGACAGTGCTACAATCAAATTAACATTGAGAAACCTAAACTTTTCACCACAGAACTCACGGGATCTTTGTGGGCAGCTTTCTTCGAGATCAGCTCTGATTACCGTCGCTTCGCCGCTGACCGCACATTCCAGGCCAATTTGTTCCAGTTGTTTTAGAGGGATGATTGCCCTCTTCATTGCCTCCTAGGACTTTTGTCTGGAGATATATGTGACAGAAAAAGCCAGGATGTATTGTCATTCCTATCCTATTAATAATCATATGGCCAAGGAACCCCGTTAATAAGAAATCTGTTGAAATCTTGTGCAGCAATCTGATTATAGTTCTGTTGTCAGTTTACAGTGGGCCAGTGTATATGGTCCAGCTGTAGCATTTGCACTGTTATCTTTGCAGCAGAATATCATAAGCCACAAAAGACTGGGTCTAAGACCCAGGATAACAGAGTGGGTTTAGTGGTATAAACTCAGAAACTGGGTCATGATAGTTATGAGAGGATACTAAACCAGAAGGGGAAGTGGAATCGGAGTTTAGAAATTACAGAATGGATTAGGCAACATATGTAAGTGGGCAGAATAATGGCAGATGAAATTTAATACACAAGTGTAAAGTTCTGCACATGGGAAGGAAAAGAGGGCACCAAACGTATTCCATGAATGGTGAAGAACTAGCTAAGGATGAAGTTGAAAGAGAACTCTTGAAAACTTCAAAGAGGAGAAAATATCACTACTAAAAGGCAATGATATTTATCAATGCTAGACATGACATTCTTAAAGCACCATTGAATTGTAGTGCAACCTCATTCCTTTTTATGACTGTGCAATTATTGTTGTTATCACAAACCAAACAAGTCTCACAAGATCACAATATAATTAGGGATGAGAAAGGCCATTCAGCCCCTCTCATTTAATTAATCTATAAGGACCCTAAAGTTTTCCCTATCTCATCTAAACAAAGGATAGGGACTAAAAAAACTCATACTGATGCTATAGTGGGTGATCTTCTGAGGTTGAAAGATCCTTACTCAGTTTTTAATTGCATTATACCTTACCTGTGCGTGTTTTGATGCTGGCACTGGATGCTTGAAATGAAAGGTGATCAATTCCCCATTACTAACCTTGAATGTCAGCCTTGGCTCATTGGGACATGTAGAACATCCGGAAACCTCTGGAACGAGGCCATTCCGCATTTCGGATTTTTCCAGAGTTCGGAGAAGAAATCCAACATCCCGAATCTGGAAACCTAGTTTTGGGTAAAACCACAGCGATTGAGTCAGCTTGGATGGGGCATGATCGAGAGGCATATGTGGGTCAGGTGGGTGTCAGCTCAGGTCATATGTGGGTTAGGTCGGCTCGGCTCGGGTCACACGTGGGTCGGGGTCCTGAGGCATTCTGAAAGGCTCAGGAGCAGGTCTGTATTTACGCTGTTTAAAAAAAAAATGTCCGGTTTTCAGAACCGATTTCCAGATTCCAGACGACGCTTTGCCTTCATGCGGCATTAAAAAAAAGTCCGGTTTTCGGACAATTACGGTTTTTAGAAGTCCGGATTTCGGGCATTCTACCTGTAGCACTTTCGCCTCCGAGTCAGAACGTTGTGATTCAAGTCCCACTTCAAAGACTTGAACGCATAATTTAGGATGGCACTATTGGAGGCACTGTCTTTTAAATGAGATGATAACTGCGGCCCGCTCAGGTAGATGTAAATTTGAAGAAAAGCAAGGGAGTTCTGCTAGTGTTCTGAACAATATTTATCCCTCAACCAACATCACTAAAACAGATTATCTGATTTCATTGCTGCTTGTCTGAGCTTGCTGGGTGAAAATTGGCTGCAACATATCTACATTACACCAATGACTATACTTCAAAAGTATTGCATTGACCACAAAGCATTTTGAGATGTCCTGAGGTCATGAAAGGCAATATATAAATGCAAGTCTTTCTTGATTTCAAATATCCCCCACCTTGATGAGCACAAAATGTACAAAATAAGTAAAGAAAAAAAGAAGCTAAGGTCTTTATTTTTATTTATCGTTTTTTATCCAAGCAATGCCATTTTACTGTTGTTTAGTCAGGTAACATGGTTGACATTATGTCTATGGTTTTTAATTGAAAGGGAAACATTGCACACACACCTATGTATACATGTTGATAAATACCTATTGATAAATAATTGCTATTCCTTCCATGTTGAAAGATCATCTACAATTTTAATTATTTTATATTTTGTTCTCCTGTCACCAATTATTACGCACTCTCCCCCAACCCCCGCCCCGATGCCCATTATTGTCCTGTCATTGCTAGGGTATGTGTCCTGATTGGTATCGCTTTATGTTATTCTGGGCAATGCATCTACCATTTGAAGTACCAGGGTAGTGCAGTAACCTACTTACTTACGGCAGTAAGTTATCCACGGAGTTCTACATTGTTTCACACCTTAAAGTTCTGTATTTCTGATTTTACATGTGATTTTATTGGTCAAATAGGGCATGTTAGGACAACCGTCAGAAGATATCACGACCAATAAAGTAATGAAACCATTAGAGTTGTAACATTGGACAGGATCTTTCATTTTATATAAATGGTTCAAAAAGGAAATGACACTATGAAATATTTCAGATCAACATCCAGGATTCAATGTACCCTCTAATTTTTTTTCCTGCGCAGTCCTTTTAGATTTGCTGCGCGGTCATGCACGCGAGGTATCTCTTCCAGCGGCAGCAGCTGGTGAGTGTCCTGCACGGGACCTTGCGATTGTTGCGCGGCAGTGCGGCAGTGCGGCTGCGCACCTTGGGCGGAACATTGCCTGGATCAACAACAACTTGCATTTATATAGCACCTTTAATGTAGTAAAACGTCCCAAGGCACTTACATAAGAACATAAGAAATAGGAGCAGGAGTAGGCCACCTGGCCCCTCGAGCCTGCTCTGCCATTTAATAAGATCATGGCTGATCTGATCATGTACTCAGCTCCATTTCCCTGCATGCTCCCCATAATCCTTTACTCCCTTATCACTCAAAGATGTCTCTATCTCCGCCTTAAATATATTCAATGACCCAGCCTCCACAGCTTTCTGGCCATAGAATTCCATAGATTTACAACCCTCTGAGAGAAGAAATTTCTCCTCATCTCGGTTTAAAATGGGCGGCCCCTTACTCTAAGACTACTGGCTAGAACCTCCACTTTTTTTGCATGCTTAACGCCCATTTTACTGCTGAAATGACGTACAATGCCCAGATATCGGCCATTTAGTCACAAAATGGAAACTGACGCCCATTTTTAGGAAGCTTATCGCCGAGCGTTACTTTCCCCATGTGCTTAACGCCGTAAAAAAATATTAGCGCCCACCACTTTTTTTGGGCGGAATCATCAGAATGGGCAAAATTAATGGCAATAATATGCCCAGCGTTAATTTCCACGCTGATTTAACGGCGAGATTCAATATTACCGCCTGACCACTTTTTTCTGTAGTGAAGAGCATATTTACCAAAACTAACGGCGAGCAGATCGCCCAGCTTCAATTTCACCACCTCGCACACGTATCGCCCACAATATCACTCGCCCAAAAAACCGCCCACAAAAAGTGGAACTGTTCTGAACGAACACCAGCGGGTGTGGCTGGCATTTTTCAAATCCCACTCTTACGTGAGGAGCTGATATCTGAACAATTTGCCTGAAAGAGCATTGATGTGAGTGACAATGCTGACACATTGCTGTGTGTGCAGCTCAGACATCAATGGTGCCCATCACCTTGATGCCAGTTAAAGTTTATGTTGATTGATGTTAAGTTGTATTTAATCCTTTTATGGTAAGGACCAACCAGTGTGTAATGATGCAGCTATCTGAGACAATGCGCTACAAGGTTATGTTCAATAACAAAAATGTTATACCAACATTGGTCTGAAAACATAAGTATCACAGCCCATAACACCCAATACCTGCCCACTTTTTCCATCATTGACATAAATCACATGTTCAACATGTCTAGCAACACAGAATACAAAGGCAAAGCAGGAACATGGTCCCCAGCCACCATACATTGCAACAAATTGCATACACTCAGATGGAGATATAACACAACCATCACCTGCAGACATCACCTCACTTTCCTTTCCCCCTCCCCTTCTTCTCCCCACTGTTATATATGCAGACTACAGATATGCTCTCTGTGTAGTCACTGATGGAGACTTGTTTACCTGATGTACTATCAATAAGGTTTACATGGTGTATATACTATGCTGGCACCACTAGAGGGTGCAATTGGTGGAGACCGGGGTTTGCTGCCCTGGTGGCAGGGACTGTATAAAAGGGTAGCCACCATGTGGCTGCCTCACTCTGGAGTCACGAATAAAGGACCAAGGTCACTACAGTTTGAGTACAACATATTGCTTCGTGGAGTCATTCATAAGTTCATTACAGACATAACAACTGGCGACGTGAATACGGACTTTCACGCGATTATGGCTACCTTTGGCACACTAAAAGACTTTGCAGAGGGTGATGATTGGGATGCCTTCACGGAAAGGCTTGAGCAATATTTCGTGGCAAACGACCTGGCGGGGAGATCGATGCATCGGCGGAGAAGCGCAAGGCTATACTACTGACCAGTTGTGGGCACGAGGTCTGCCACCTCGTCAGGGACTTGTTGGCACCCACGAAGGCCAAGGATAAGACATATGATGAGCTGACCGATCTAATTTGCAACCAACTAAAACCAAAACAGAGCATCCTCACGGCCAGGCACAGATTTTACACTCACCGCAGACCTGAGGGCCAGGAGATTGCAAAATATGCTGCCGACCTCAGGAGACTTGCGGCACCATGTGATTTTGGCACGCACTTCAACGAAGCATTGAGAGACATCTTTGTTATAGGAATTGACCACGAGGGTCTCCTTCACAAGCTATTATCTGCCGACACCACAGTCAAACTGCAGAAGGCCATTAGCATCAGTCAGGCGTTCATGACCTCGACCTGCAGCACCAAGCAAATTATTCATCCTGTGGACTCAAACCTGGCAAATACTGTACACAGAATGGTGCCTTTCACAGGCAAGACTATAGAACGTGGCTCTTCCCAGGGCAGAGATCACAGGCCTCAGGGTTCCAGAACTCAGAGTCCGCTGAGGGGTGCTAATCGAGTAGCACCATGCTGGCATTGCAGAGGAAACCATAGGGCTCACCAGTGTCGGTTTGCTGAGTACGTATGCAAAGCCTGTAACACGAAGGGCCACCTCCAGCATATGTGTAAAAGAAATACGACTCACCGTCTAGCAGAGGAGTCGGTAGATGACTTTGAATCCAGCGGGGTGTATGATGATTGGGCCAGAAAGGCAGCTCAGCCCTAAGAAGAAGTGTATGGAATGTATAGCTGCGCCACCGATTGTCCTCCAGTGAAGATGGAAGTCGAGATAAACGGCGTTCCAGTCTTCATGGAAGTGGACATGGGAGCAAGCCAGTCAGTGATGAGCCAGGATGCCTTTGAGAGGCTATGGAACAAAAAATGACCCGAGCTGGTTCCAGTACAGGAAAAGTTGCGCACCTACACCAAGGAGCTGATCCCAGTCCTTAGTAGTGTGGAAGTAAGTGTAAACCAAAATGGCGTGGTGCACAAGTTACCTCTGTGGATTGTTGCAGGTGATGGTCCAACGCTACTTGGAAGAAGGTGATGGGGAAGATCCAGTAGAAATGGGAAGACCTCTTCATTCCAGCAATTGATGGCCCCCGTGCTGAGAGGCAGAGCAAAACCTCACCTTCGCTTGGGCCAGGCACCAGAGAACAGACCAGCGCAGCACCTGAGGCACAGACCGTTCATCATGACTGCGTGGCAATGATCCGACCGGAACGACCTAAAAGTACCTCCCCGGCTCCAGTGGCAGGACTCCTGGGGAGGAAGATCAAATTCACAGACACTTTTTCATCTTTTGTGGCAGAATCGCAGGAGAGAAGGATCAAGGTAGTCGACCTCGAGGACAGAGGCAAGATGGTGTCCCTACTGAAATAAAAGATTGTCGCGGCCCGACCACGAGGTGCAATGCTGAGAGACCAACACGTGATGTCTAACAAAGGATCTGATTGGGGTAAAGCCAGCAGGATTCTCTTAAGGGAGACCTGCAACCAACTGAACTTAAAGAGACATTGTATGCATGGTAATCAATGTAACGAACCAATTAAGATTGTGAACAAAATGTTGTTGCAAGATGTCGGGAATAGAGTGGCCCCAAAAGTAGCAAGCGAGCGATTTCGGGAGGGTAAAGGCGCTGATCCTGATGCCCTGCCCCAGGTGTCCCCACAAGTTATAGGCCAGAGACCTCAGGAGGTGAAGGCACTGATGCTGATACCCTGCCCCAGGTCTATCCCACGCTGCGGGCACCCGATGGCACTATTCACCACGGACCTGGAAACAAAAAACGGTGCCAATACGTGCAGTTGGCCGCCATTGCCCACCACCCAGGTGGAGACGGCGCAGCCCCCAGACCCAGTCACTACCTCGGCCATGTCTGGGAGCGAAAGGTCAGAACCAATGAGTTCCCCAAACGGGACCTGGAACAGCCAGGTTCCCAACACCGTTAGAGAGCAGGCAGAAGATTCTGCAGCCCTCAAAAGAGGATTGGGAGGCCACACACATCTGTGGCTCTGCCCACCACGAGGTAACGACAAAGGCCCTGAGCCCTGGCAAGGTGAGCGAACCAAGCCCGCCCCGTTAGCAGGGCGCAACGCCGCCATCAGACGACTAGGACCCCGTCCGGTTGCTCTGGAACCTGCGTCCTCACATATCTGACTGAACCATGAATGCAATCTACCCAATCTTGGCGCACAACCGCAAAACGTAACAAATGTAAGTCACTGAACCAAGGTGTCACAATACAAACTGTAAAAAAATTTTTTTTTTTTTCCTTTCTTTGTACTTGCACTGTGTCTGATCCTGTTTGTTAATGTAATGGGCCTGCTGCATGATTTCGTTGTGGGTGGGGGGAAATGGATCTATGTAGCCATTGGACACACACATGGATCATGCCCAGAACCCACTGGAACCTCCACTACATCAGCAAACCATCCAAACTGGTAACCACTACCCAACATTGTGGCAAAAGGACTTGGGGGTTAACAGGGAGAGAGCCAAGCCAAAGCACAGCCATGGTGCAAGGGCTATTGGCACTTAAATCTGGGGAAAGCTAAGCCAGAGCACATAGTGCAAAGGTAATTGGCACAAAGGACTTGGGGGAGAGTGATGTTATAGATGCAGGCTATAGATATACTCTCTGTGTAGTCACTGTATAGTTACATAAAGTGAGACTTGTTTACCTGATGTACTATCAATAAGGTTTACATGGTGTATATACATGCTGGCACCACTGGAGTGTGCAACTGGTGGAGACCGGGGTTTCCTGCCCTGGTGGCAGGGGCTGTATAAAAGGGTAGACACCATGCGGCTGCCTCACTCTGGAGTTACGAATAAAGGACCAAGGTCACTACAGTTTGAGTACAACACATTGCTTCGTGGAGTCATTCATAAGTATATTACAGACATAACACCCACCTCTACCCCTTCCCCTCCTTGCTCCATGGCGCTTGGCTGAGGAGCTCCTGAGGTAGTGCCTCATTGGGGGGATGAAGGCAGATGCTGTCGTTGGACAGGTACAGGAGGGGTGGGGTGCCGAGGAGGCAACATTCTCTGATGCAGAAGCAGGATCTTGGTCCTTGCTCTCATCTGTCATTCGCAGTGGTGGTGGGGAAGCTAGGGGTGGAGTGCCGTGCTCTGGGACCACTGGGAGGCCTGTGGCAGCAGTATTCCTGGCTATCGCATCTAGGGACTCCGCCATCCGTGGAACGTACTCGGTTATGGTGCCGGAGATGGTAGCCAGCTGTTGGGATATGCCCCCCAATGCTTCGATGAGCTGGTCACCAATGTCTACAGTCCTCCTGGACAACTGTACCATCCCTCCATTGTCATGTGGTGCTCATGGAACAGACCTGCCGCATCCGCTAGACCTCCGCGGTTTCGGCGCTGTCTTGGGCACAAATGGGGAGGCCTGCAGTGAGGTGCATGGGGCTGGTACCTCCGGAGTGGAGGCGGGAATGATTGAAGGACCAGTATAAAGCCTTGGGGTCGAATGGCTTCTGGAGTGTGGCGATGCAGGTTCCTCGAAGTCCGCACTCCCATCCGTGGAGAAAAGACCCAGCGAATTGACGGGCGAGAATCAGACCTCCTCAGCACCAGATGTAGGATCGTCCGCCGACTCCAGCCCCGCGCCCCCACCTTCTGGCCTCTGTGGTCTTGTCTTGGGATGTGCTGTTGGCTGAGCTGCAAAACACAAATGAGGTTATTAGAGGAGAAGGGGATGCTAAGGTGACAAGGTGAGTCCAGCGCTACACACAGCATATGCACGACAAAAGCACCACCGCTATCAAAATCATCACAGAAATCACATTTCATGACCATCAACACATTTGCATTCCAATGATTTTCATTAGGCCATCATTATTTATATGACAATTTTAGAAATCATCTATCATATATGATTGTTCAGATATGAGTGGGTGTGGCATCTATTGACTTTACATCACGCAATGGTGTAAGCGTTACTCATGTGGCATCACTTCAGGATCTGCAGATGTGTCCGTGGCTGTCTGCGTGTGTTTCCCCACGAGTGCAAGCACTCGCTCCTCCATCTCAGTGATGTCGCTGGGGACTGGTGGCCCCCCACCTGTTCATTTCTGCACGGACCTCATCATCGATAGCTTCCTCTGTAAAAGGTGACAGGACGACATGGCATGAGATCATTGCGAGATATCATTGCAAGGTACTGTCACAGACACTGATAAAACACATAACCGACAGATGTAATCATGATTATTATGAGAATTACCATTCTTTATCTAAAGACTGCAGGCTTTGAGTAAAATATTCCCGGTAAAAGTGAAAGACTTCACATCTGATGTTAGTCACTCATAACTGTTACAAATCAAATTATATAAATACATAAGTACATGTAAATCAATGTAATACTTACTCTTGCGGATTCCACAAGGTTGTTCCATCGTTTGCGGCATTGGTTGCCCTCACGTATCTCGCTCGTCCGAGAACCTCCTGGCTCTTTTGTGCCCTCCAATGTGCTCCTCTACCACCTCACTGCTCTCTCCAGTGTCAGTCTCCACAGCCTGCTGTGATGTATTCTCTTTCCATTATAGGCCAAATTCGGGCAAATATGTGGCTGGTAACAGCTCATTTTTGTTTGCCTACTTGCTGTGAAGCTCTAAAGTCTTCCTCCTTCCTCCCAAAGCAGCCACACCACACCACACCTGGACACGCCTTCAGTCCCTCTGAGCTCCCTCTCTCTCTGTCTCCTCTTCTGCGCATGTCATGATGACGCTTGACCTCCAGAATCGCGGAAATCGAACGTTGCCATGCCGTTGCTAAGGACGGCCACACTTTCCAGCAGAAGGTCAAAAAAATTTAACGCTACCACCTATTTTATATCGCTCGCCGTAACGCCCATTTTCAAAAGTGGAAACTAGGTGCTTTGAGAAAGGGCAAGAAGCCAGTGATCCGAAAACCCTTTTTTAATGCCCACGCCGGATGGGCGATAACCACAAAAGTGTAGGTTCCAGCCCTATGTCCCCTAATTTTAGTTTCCCCTATGAGTGGAAATATCCTCTCTGCATCCACCTTGTCGAGCCCCCTCATTATCTTATAAGTTACAATAAGAACATCTCTCATTCTTCTGAACTCCAATGAATATTGGCCCTACCTACTCAACCTCTCTTCATAAGTCAACCCCCTCATCTCCGACTTCACAAGTGCATTGACAGAACTGTTTTCTAACATATTCTATAAAGAAACATGAAAAGAGCACTTTAAAATTTTTAATCACACTGGCAGCACAAAACCACATGAGTTGAATGTGACTTCAATCCCCATGTGTGTTCATAATCAGCTGGTGTGTTGATCCCAGTTTTAAGACAGAGGAACATGATTTGAGCACCTGATTATTACATATACAATAGCACTAATAATTCATTCATTACTTGGGAGTCTTAGGATAATCCTACACTAACTACTTTTTACAGGACAATTCTATAAGTATTTTATAACACCCCTACAGAGAGTTGCATAAAGAGTTCATCGGTGAGTCATCCATTAACCAGCCTTTTGGTAATTAGATAATGACATCATTGTGAACACAACATATTAGTGTTATGCCTTGGGGCAACTTTACATTAATTAACTACCCCTGAGTGTTATAACAAAGCATCATAGAATAATGTCATGTCAGCATTACTATTTAAAATGAGAGTCTGTGGCTTTCCTAATTCTGAACAATTCTGTATTTGCATTCTTGCAATAAATGCAACAATAGTAATGTGTTACCATGGATAGTGTTCAAAGTTTTCTGACCCCCACAGCTATCCTTATGAGTTAGTGTCCTGGAATTTCTCCTTATGATGTGTTTCACTAAGTTAAGCTGGACTGACACAGGGGCCCACACGCTGGGAATTTTATTACTTTCCATTTTCTCTCCACATGTAGAGATTTCATGGAACTTTCCACAGCTGTTTGGGTTTATCAGAATTTTGTCTGATTAATAATGTCAGCCTCCAAAGACATTGAGGAAAAATACGTAAAAATCATTAAATTCCACCGTGTATTTCTCATATCAGTCAGTGAGAACACAAGCCAATCTATAACTTTACCTACAAATAATGACTTTGGGCTAGAAATTGCAGTGGCTCACTGCCCGGTTTCTGGGCGGTATTGGCGGTTTTGGGTAATGACCGAGTCGACGAGAAATTGCCCAGCTGAGTTACGCCGGAGGTTTCGAGGTATCGCTGGGGAGCAGACCGCCATCATGCACCGTCCACAGATCGCCATGGCGCGATATTTGGCTCAGCGGTGACCCGTAGGTAAGTATTAAAAAAATGCCCACAAGAATTAGCGGAGCTGGGGGGAGTAGGTGAGTACCTCTGCAAGAAAAAAGGTAAGTAATTGGTTTTTTACTCATTATTTTAAAATGCTGTTGTGGTGATTTAGGTTAAAAGGGTCCTGAGAATGTTTTTATGCTCTTTTATGTTATGTTTTTTGAAAAAATATTTTTAGTATTTGTCTCCTCCAAAGCCCAACCCGCAGCCTTGGGGTAATTTAGTACATTTATTAATTATCGCCCATTTTCTTTAAGAAGCGCCCAATCAACCCTAAATTCCACTTTTTCGCCGAGATTTGGGGTGCAACGCCCATTTTTTAGCTGGGCAGATTTTTTTCTTTTTTTTTGGGACGTTTTCGCCGGCAATAATCTTGGGAATCTTCGCGGTCTTTTGGGCGGCAATCGGGCACTGGCGAGTCGTTAGGAAATTCTAGGCCATAGAATTTACAGCACAGAAACAGGCTATGTGATCCAACATTACGTCAGTGTTTTGCTCCACACAAGCTCCTCCCACCTTGCTTCATCTCACCCTTTAAGCATATCCTTCTATTCCTTTCTTCCTCATTTACTTATCTAGTTTCCCCCTACACTATTTGCCTCAACTATTCCATGTGGTAGCAAGTTCCACATTCTAACCACCCTCTGGATAAAGAAGTTTCTCTTGAATTTCCTACTGGATTTATTAATGACTATCTTATATTTATGGTCCCCAGTTTTGGATTTCCTCACAATTAGAAACATCTCCTCTATCAAACCCTTTCATAATTTTAAAGGCATATTTAGGTCACCTTTCAGCCTTCTCTTTTCTAGAGAAAAGAGCCCCAGCCTGTTAAGTTTCATTATAATCTTTCAGTTCCGACATCATCAGTGTAAATATTTTTTGCACCTTTACCAGTGCCTCTACATCCTTTTATTAATATGGAGACCAGAACTGTGCATTGTACTCTAAGTGTGGTCTAACCAAGGTTCGATATAAATATAACACAATTTCTCTGCTTTTCAACTCTATCCTTTTATAAATGAATCCCAGTCATTTTCTTCGATCCTCACCTATGCTCCAATTGGACTGTGTACAATGCATACCAACACCATTTAGAAATTTGCAGTTTACATATTATGATGAAACAAACACTAATATTGATGCAATAAAACTACTCAAATGGTAGGAATAGTTTTATTACGGTAGTACAATATTAAACATATACAGCTAAAATTATCACTAAAAAAACATTGTAACCCAGTCTTCCCTATCTTCTCTACTTTCTTTCAATTTTTTCTATCTAATTACCCAAATATTTCCAGTCTAGTCATTTTTCTCTAAAGCAAAATCTAACTCAGACCAATTCACTTACCTGTTTCTTCTTCCTTCTGGTTCTGATCATTCATTTTTGGAGGAACTTCGAGTGGCTGAATTCTAGCTGCAAAGTCCAGTTTTGTAACCAATTAAAAGCTCGAAGCCAAGTCAATCTCTGACATGTAAAAACACATTCAATAAAGAAGGGTGCTGACAGATAAATTCAACAATAGCCCCAGAGACTGCCTGACTCTTTACTGTAGGAAATGCAGCAGCCCGTTTGTGCACCAGATCATCTGTTGGTTGAGAGATAAATGTTGGCAAGGAGAACAGGAGAACTTCCCTGCTCTTCGATTAGTGTTGTGGTATCTTTTTTGTTCACCTGAAAGGGCAGAAAGGACTTCGGTTTAAGATCTCATCCGAAAGACTGCACCTTGACAGTTCAGCACTCCCTCAATACTACATTAAAGGGTTAGCCTTTGTGTGCTCAAGTCTCTGGAGTGAGGCTTGAACCCACAACTTTCTGATTCAGCAGTATGAGTGCTGCCACTGAGCCACATCTGACATTTAATACAATGCTGCCTTTATTTATTACTGTGTATTTAGAAACGCAGTCAGAAACAGTTGCTCTTCAACATTTTGTTTTGAAAATGTAAAAATAAAATCCAACAAATATTTTTACTGTTAGTGAAGAAAGGATATTTGCACTGACTTTAACCAGATCAAATGGCTGGTGGGATAATTCTGGTATTGTTTCACACAATCATTGATAAAAGTAGAAACGTCAGTCAGAAAAGGATTCCCTTCCAAAAGGACAAACATAGAAATATAGAAACATAGAAAATAGGTGCAGGAGTAGGCCATTCGGCCCTTTGAGCCTGCACCACCATTCAATAAGATTATGGCTAATCATTCCCTAATTACCCCTTTCCTGCTTTCTCTCCATACCCCTTGATCCCCTTAGCCGTAAGGGCCATATCCAACTCCCTCTTGAATATATCCAATGAACTGCATCAACAACTCTCTGCGGCAGGGAATTCCACAGATTAACAACTCTCTGAGTGAAGAAGTTTCTCCTCATCTCAGTCCTAAATGGCCTGCCCCTTATCCTAAGAGTTTGTCCCCTGGTTCTGGACTTCCCCAATATCAGGAACATTCTACCCACATCTAAACTGTCCCATCCCGTCAGAATCTTACATGTTTCTATGATATCCCCTCCCATCCTTCTAAACTCCAATGTAATAAAGGCCCAGTTGATCCAGTCTCTCCTCATATGTCAGTCCAACCATCCTGGGAATCAGTCTGGTGAACCTTTGCTGCACTCCCTCAATAGCAAGAACATCCTTCCTCAGATTAGGAGACCAAAACTGGACACAATATTCCAGGTGAGGCCTCACCAAGGCCCTGTACAACTGCAGTAAGACCTCCCTGCTCCTATACTCAAATCCCCTTGCTATGAAGGCCAGCATACCATTTGCCTTCTTCACCGCCTGCTGTACCTGTATGCCAACTTTCAATGACTGATGAATCATGATACCCAGGTCTCGTTGCACCTCCCCTTTTCCTAATCTGCCGCCATTCAGATAATATTCTGTCTTTGCGTTTTTGCCCCCAAAGTGGATAACCTCACATTTATCCACATTATACTGCACCTGCCATGCATTTGCCCATTCACCTAACCTGTCCAAGTCACCCTGCAGCCACTTAGCGTCCCCCTCACAGTTCACACCGCCACCCAGTTTAGTGTCATCTGCAAACTTGGAGATATTACACTCAATTTCTTCATCTAAATCATTGATGTATATTGTAAAGAGCTGGGGTCCCAGCACTGAGCCCTGTGGTACTCCACTAGTCACTGCTGCCATTCTGAAAAGGATCCGTTTATCCCGACTCTCTGCTTCCTGTCTGCCAACCAGTTCTCTATCCATGTCAGTACATTACCCCCAATACCATGTGCTTTGATTTTGCACACCAATCTCTTGTGTGGGACCTTGTCAAAAGCCGTTGAAAGTCCAAATACACTATATCCACTGGCTCTTCCTTGTCCACTCTACTAGTTACATCCTCAAAAAATTCCAGAAGATTTGTCAAGCATGATTTCCCCTTCATAAATCCATGCTGACTTGGACCGATCCTGTCACTGCTTTCCAAATGCGCTGCTATTTCATCCTTAATAATTGATTCCAACATATTCCCCACTACTGATGTCAGGCTAACCGGTCCATAATTACCTGCTTTCTCTCTCCCTCCCTTTTGAAAAAGTGGTGTTATATTAGCTACCCTCCAGTCCATAGGAACTGATCCAGAGTTGATAGACTGTTGTAAAATGATCACCAATGCATCCACTATTTTTAGGGCCATTCCTTAAGTACTCTGGGATGCAGGCTATCAGGCCCCGGGGAGTTATCGGCCTTCAATCCCATCAATTTCCCTAACACAATTTCCCACCTAATAAGGATATCCTTCAGTTCCTCCTTCTCACTAGACCCTCGGTCCCCTAGTACTTCCGGAAGGTTATTTGTGTCTTCCTTCGTGAAGACAGAACCAAAGTATTTGTTCAATTGGTCTGCCATTTCTTTGCTCCCCATTATAAATTCACCTGAATCCGACTGCAAGGGACCTACATTTGTCTTCACTAATTTTTTTCTCTTCACATATCTATAGAAGCTTTTGCAGTCAGTTTTTATGTTCCCGGCAAGCTTCTTCTCGTACTCTATTTTCCCCCTCTTAATTAAACCCTTTGTCCTCCTCTGCTGAATTCTAAATTTCTCCCAGTCCTCAGATTTGCTGCTTTTTCTGGCCAATTTATATGCCTCCTCCTTGGATTTAACACTATCCTTAATTTTCCTTGTTAGCCATGGTTGAGCCACCTTCACCGTTTTATTTTTACTCCAGACAGGGATGTAAAATTTCTGAAGTTCGTCCATGTGATCTTTAAATGTTTGCCATTGCCTATCCACCGTCAACCCTTTAAGTATCATTTCCCAGTCTATTCTAGCCAATTCACGCCTCAAACCATTGAAGTTACCTTTCCTTAAGTTCAGAACCCTAGTTTCTGAATTAATTGAGTCACTCTCCATCTTAATAAAGAATTCTGCCATATTATGGTCACTCTTCCCCAAGGGGCCTCGCACAACAAGATTGCTAATTAGTTCTTTCTCATTACACATCACCCAGTCTAGGATGGCCAGCTCCTTAGTTGGTTCCTTGACATATTGGTCAAGAAAACCATCCCTAATACACTCCAGGAAATCCTCCCAAGAGCCTTTTCAAGCAGAACAACAATATCAACTATAATGGGGTGACATATTCTTTAACTTACCAATGATGACTCCAGGAGTCTTGCCCAAGAAACAGAGTTAATAAAGGCTTTAATGTCAATTAGCTCTAATATTGTATCCACTCTGCTCATCTTCGTCATCATAGGCTGTCCCTCAAAATCAAGGAAGACTTGCTTCCAATCTAAAAGTGAGTTCTTACGTGACCGAACAGTCCAATACAGGAATTACAGTTTCTGTCACAGGTGGGACAGACAGTCGTTGAAGGAAATGGTGGGTGGGGCTGGTTTGTCGCACGCTCCTTCCGCTGCCTGCGCTTGTTTTCTGCATTCTCTCGGCGACAGGACTCGAGGTGCTGAGCGCCCTTCCGGATGCTCTGCCTCCACTTAGGGCGGTCTTTGGCCAGAGACTCCCAGGTGTCGGTGGGGATGTTGCATTTTATCAAGGAGGCTTTAAGGGTGTCCTTGAAATATTTCCTCTGCCCACCTTGGGCTCGCTTGCTGTGTAAGAGTTCCGAGTAGAGCGCTTACTTTGGGAGTCTTGTGTCAGGCATGCAAACTATGTGGCCCGCCCAACAGAGCTGGTCGAGTGTGGTCAGTGCTTTGATGCTGGGGATGTTGGCCTGATCAAGGGCGCTAACATTGGTGCGTCTGTCTTCCCAGGGGATTTGCAAGATCTTGCGGAGACATTGTTGGTGGTATTTCTCCAGCGATTTGCGGTATCTACTGTATATGGTCCACATCTCTGAGCCATACAGGAGGGTGGGTCTCACTATAGCCCTGTAGACCATGAGCTTGGTGCCAGATTTGAGGGCCTGATCTTCGAACACTCTCTTCCTCAGGTGGCTGAAGGCTGACGGCACTGGAGGTGGTGTTGGACTTCGTCGTCGATGTCTGCCCTTGCTGATAATAGGCTCCCGAGATATGGAAAGTGGTCCACGTTGTCCAGGGCCGCACCGTGGATCTTGATGACTGGGAAGAAGTGCTGTGTGTTGGGGTCAGGTTGGTGGAGGACCTTTGTCTCACAGATGTTTAGTAAGGCCCATGCTTTCGTATGCCTCAGTGAAGATGTTGACTATGACTTGGAGTTCAGTCTCTGAACGTGCGCAGACGCAAGCGTCATCCGCGTATTGTAGTTCGATGACAGAGGTTGGGATGGTCTTGGATCTGGCCTGGAGATGACGAAGTTTGAACAGGTTCCCACTGGTTCTGTAGTTTAGTTCCACTCCAGCGGGGAGCTTGTTGAGTGTGAGGTGGAGCATTGCAGCGAGGAAGATCGAGAAGAGGGTTGGCGCAATGATGCAGCTCGGTTGACCCAAGTGGCCCTACCACTGGTTTGGTAGGGGATAAACCTGATGGATCTATCTGGGAAGTGGGAGGGTCAGAATTTGGGATTTAGAGAAGACACTTTGATTTTACACCCCATTTAGGTTGTGCCCTAAATTCTACAGTAAGTGGGGGGAAATGTAAGACATGATTACCCTAGCTAAGGTGCAGCTATGTAATTGATGGATTTAGCCAGGATAATAGTGTAAGTCCTAAATGTGCTCATTTCCCCTCTAGGATCTGCAAATTTAATTTATGCTACTATAAAACAGGTGCAGGTGTAGCTGTAGCTGAGGAAGAGTGATGCTCAGATGTTAAATGTGAATTGCTATGTTGGTGCTGTTAGATAGGGGACCGTAATTTTACTTTGGACCATTCTTCTGTCAATTTTTTTTTGCTTTTGATTTTAGAAATTCCGCTACATTTGGAAGTCTCCCCTGAGACGTTTCTTATTTGTGATACTTCCTTAAAATGAAGGAGAAGGCATTGGCTTCTGGAGCCAAAGGCTATTTAATACTGCCATGGCTGCTAACACCACTGACAAAGGCCATCTGCACTCAAATTAAAATTGAACAGCTCATTGGCATGCTGAAAGGAAGATTAAGGTGCCTGGATAGGTCTTGAGGCTCCCTTTGGTGTGCTCCCAGTGTTGTATTGCGAATTGTGATGTCCTGTTGTGTCCTTCACAATTTTGCTCTTCAGAAAGGCCTGGAAGTTGAGAAGCAAATTGAGTCAGACGTGGAAGCCCCTGAGACAGAGGAACTCAAACACGAGGAAGAAAAGAGAGAGATGGAAGAAATTCATCAGACAGACTTTCTGTAATCAATTTATAATTATTAATATTTGCAATAACCAGGAAGCTCCACACATATAACCTTCAGAACACTGCACTCATCATTAAAAGGGCCACGAGGGTACCCAAGTTGGCAAACATCTTTTTCAGTCCCAGTGCAATTTCATGTTTTCAACACAAAGGTCATGAACAGCATAACAATTTTTCTAACAACAATCATAGAATAACCGAGAAGCTATTTAGACTCACCACCGTGCACTATCCTTGGAATTTATTTTGTTCTTTTCCACAACCGAACACTTCTAGTAAGTGTTCCTTATGTGATCCTTATGTGATCACCCTTATGATCCTGGCATCTGAGATATGAACAGTTGCTCTACATGCGTCTGAGCCACTTAGGAGCTTTGAATCATCTTATCTCAGACCTACTGAATCTTGGGATAGAACAACAACGTACTACTTCTCTGTGCTTAGAATCTCCACAGCCTTGGCATGCTAACTTTCTTCCACTTGGGAAGACAGCTGAGGGAACTGATCAGAGATCTCTATTGCTGTTGTCTTGAGGTAAGGCTGAATCTTCAGTGTCATCTCCTGCTCTCCCTCAAGGCATGGAATCAGGATATTGGTTCCCATTGATCTGTCGGAACATGGACCTTATGGAGTTACTAATATCCCTGGGAGAGAATGTCCTGAATATTCTCTAGACACTCTGAATTGGTGCTCTGATGATCTGAGAATCCAGTTAATATTCTTCTCTCATGCTGTCAATTCTGATGCTCAAAGCCTGAAGGACATGAGTCAAAGCCTGCACGTTGGAAGTGTTGACTTGCCTCCAAGCCTGTGCTCTATTGGATGAAAGCAAAGATTCCTGCAGATGCCACTCACTCCAGGATGCTCTGCCATTGAGAAGCCATCTCTAATGTTGTGGCAAAGGAAGCCCTTCCATCTGCTGCACATTTTCAGAGAGGTTTTGCAGTGCCTTCATATACGTTGTATGACCTGCAAGACTCCTGCATTTTATGGCCAGACAACTGAGATCATTGTCTAAATGACCTTCATCCAAGGGCTGACATTTCCTTAGCCTTTGCTCAGAAATATTTGTCTCCGCCATCACTATCTATTCCTCTGGCCACTTTGTGAACCGTGCAGCCCACTCCTCATCTGAATTATCTGTACACTCGCCCCATCTCCTTTCCCGCCGCCCCCCCCCACTCTCCCCCCACCCCTCCTTCCAAGAGTATGAGTGAGAAGGTGAATGATGGTGTGGGCAATTTTGGTTGAAGATCTTCCCAGTGGATCAGTTTCTTTCTCTGCTTCTTCTTCCATGTTTCCAGCAGATGTGGCGAGAAAAAGATAGAGGGCTGGAATTTCAATGGCTTACCCCCCGGTTTCTGGGCAGTATTGGCTATTATGGGCGGTAATCAGGTGAGCGAAAATTCCCTGACCTGAGTTACGCTGGCGGTTTCGAGGTACTGTTGGGGAGTGGAGCGCCGGCGGCGTGCACCATCCTGAGATTGCCCAGGCATGATATTTAGCTGAGCGGTGACTCATAGGTAAGTTTAAATAAACCGCCCACGAGGATCAGCAGCGCTGGGCTGTAGGTGAGTAGCTCTTCAAGAAAAAGGTTAGTAATTGTTTTTTTTACTAATTATTTTAAAAATGTGTTGTGGTAATTTAGTTTTAAAGGGCTAGAACCTCCACTTTTGTGCTTATCGCCCAAAAATGGGCGTTATTTCTGGCGTGGGCATGAAAAAAGGGTTTTCAGATTGCCGGCTTCGCGGCCATTCTCAAAACACCTAGTCTCCATTTTTGAAAATGGGCGTTACCGCGAGCGATATCAAATGGGCAGTTGCGTTAAATTTTTTTGACCTTCTGCCGTAAAATGTGTCCGTTCTTAGCAACGGCATGGCAACTATCGATTCCCGCGATTCAGGACGTCAAGGGTCATCATGACATGCGTAGAAGGGGAGACAGAGAGAGAGGGAGCTCAGAGGCATTGAAAGCATGAGTGGCTGTGGTGTGTGCTTGTCTCGCTGTTGTGGGAGGAACGATGGAGACTCACCAGTAGCAAAAAGCCTACTAAGCACCAAGAACATAGTTGGCACCGAAATTTTGTCCAACAAATAAGATATAACATGGAAGGGATGGAGGAGGCCCTAGAGCTGGTAGCCAGGAACACTGGTGGCACAGGGCTCCCAGCGGTCCTGGAACGCGGCACTGCACCCCATTGTCAACCACACATGAGAGCCAGCAGCAACATCTTGCTTCTGGCTCGGAGCATGTTCCCACCTCGGGACCATCCTCTCTCATAAGTCCAAGCAGCGCTTCGGCCATCACCACCCCCCGCAATGAAGCATCGCCTGAGGAGCTCCTCGGCCAGGCGGTTTGGAGTCAGGAGGAGAAGGGGAAGGGGTAGAGGTGGGGAGGAGAAATGGGGGGGCGGGGGGGGGGAAGGGTTGGTTTGTACAGAAGTACTGATGATTTCAGACTAACGTTCGGTGTAAATGTTTTTTATTTAACAAAACCTTGCAGCACATTGGCTCAGATAGCTGCACCATTACACACTCGTGATTCCTTTACATCAAAGGGTATAATCACACTTAACTTCAATCAACTTAAACTTTAACTGTCACCAAAGTGATGCCCACCATTGATGTATGACCTGCACACCCAGTAGTGTGTCAGCCTTGTAAATAACACCAACGTTCTTTCAGGTAAAGTGGTCATTGATGAGCTCCTGACATAAGGTCCTTGCAGCTATCATGCCACCATGTGCCCTTTCATGTGGTCTACAGTGGGGGGTGGGGGCATGGCTTCAGTGTCAGCCTGATTGTCTGGCCCGATGTCAGCGTCCGCCTTGTCATCCTCCTCTTCCTCTCTCTGGTGAGGTGGACTGTCAGACTCATCAAACAATTCTTGTCCCCTCCTGATAGCCAAGTTGTGTAGCATGGAGCACACCATCACTAATTGAGCTACTTGCTCAGGGTGGTATTGGAGCTCGCCTCCTGAGTGGTCCAGGAATCTAAAGCGCTGCTTCAGCACTCCAATGGTTTTCTCCACAATATTGCAAGTTGCTCTGTGGCTCTCATTGTATCGCCTCTCGGCTTCGGTTTGGGTGTCATGCAAGGGTGTCATCAGCCAGGTGGCGAAGTCATATCGTTTGTCACCAAGCATCCAGCATTGACCTTGTGGCTCATTGTTAAACATGTCAGATACAGTGCTCTCACGTAGGATGTGAGCATCATGGATGCTGCCTGGAAATAGAGCATTCATTGCCAGTATAATTTGCTGGTGGTCGACAACTAGCTGGACATTCAGGGAGTGGAATCCCTTGCGGTTCCTGAAAACCTCATCGCGATGTGCGTACAGTCTGTTGCTCCTTGCACCTTGGGGAAGTTTGCAATTCTGGATAATCCTAGAGCCCTCTCACTCTGTGCCTCCCTGGTCATAGGGAAGCTGATCAAGTCCCTCCTGCGTGCGCACAGGGCTTCAGTGACCTGTCTAATGCAGCGATGTGTGGCATGCTGAGAAAGTCCGCAAATGTCTCTAGCTGTGGCCTGAAAAGAACGTGAGGCGTAGAACGACAGTGCCGTGGTGACATTGACCTCGACGGACAGTGCAGTACTGATGGTGCTGGCAGGCTGCAGATCTGCCCTTATCAGCTGGCATACCTCAGTGATAACCTCTTTGTGGAAGCGCAGTCTCCGAAGGCAGGTGGTGTTGGGCAAGTCGAGGTAAGAATGCTTCTCCTTGTACTTACAGGGGGTGTAACGTCTGGTCCTCCTCATCTGTCTACACGTCTTACATTGGGCACATAATGCAGTGGAGCGTTCCTTCGGCGATGTCGAGTCACCAAGAGAGGGTGAGAAAGGACAGGCCCCATTGCAGTAGCTCTCTGTTTTCCACTAATTGGTCACAAACAAAGAATGCCCCGACAAGATACCTCTCCAATTCCAATCGGTCACAGTATGGTCAAGATGTTTTTACAGATGTTCACATCAACTCCAACGACCTGCAGAGCACATCCAAACTCCGCTGAGGTTGAAGCACAGCAGTCTTTTAAAGGGTGCGACATGTGATCTAGATGATGGCGTCTATAATGCTGTGATTCGTTCCAGTTAGTTCCACTTTTTCGGGGCGGTTTTTTGGGCGAGCGATATTGTGGGCGATATGTGTGCGAGGTGGTGAAATTGACACAGGACAATCTCATGGCCGCTAGTTTCGGTAAATATGCTCTTTACGACAAAAAACAGTGGGCGGGCGTTAATATTGAATCTCGGCGTTAAATCCGTGCGGAAAGTAACGCTGGGCGATATTACTGCCGTTGAATTCGCCCATTCTGCTGATTCCGCCCCAAAAAAGTGGGCAGGCGGTAATATTTCTTCCCAGCGTTAAGTACATGGGGAAAGTAACGCTCGGCAATAAGTTTCCGAAAAATGCCGCCAGTTTCCATTTTGTGCCAAAATGGGAGATTATATCGGCGTTATACATCATTTCAGCAGTAAAATGGGCGTTAAGTGGGCATTAAGCATGCAAAAAAAATGGAGGTTCTAGCCCAAAGTGTCTTGGGAATGTTTTTGTGATTTTTTAGTTGATGTTTTTTTAAAAATTATTTTTATTGTTTTTCTGGTGTAAGGCCCAACCCACAGCCTCGGGGTAAATTTTTATTGATTTTTAAATTTCTCGTCCATTTTGTTTATGAACTGCCCAGTTGACCCTAAATTGCACATTTTCTTCAAGAATGGGGATGCAAGGTCCATGTTTTTCTCTCGACAAATTTTTTTGGGGGGGAGGTTTTCGCCGACAATAATCTTTCCAGTCTTAGCAATCTTTTGGGCGGCGATCGGGCGCTGGCGGGATGATGGGAAATTCTAGCCCAGAGATATGTAATAAATCCCACACTAGCCATCATTTCCTAATTGTCCTGCTCATGTAAGAGGGTCCTCAGAATATGAATGACAGAAATAGGAAATCTTTTTAGGTTCGTTGAACATTACCACATGTTCTTCACAAACCACCTGTGGATGTAAGATCACCCACATCACCTTCTCATATTGCCTCAGCAGGATCCCAATATCTGACAACTGCTTCCTGTTGCTGCTGGGTTAATGGGTGACTATCTGCGACCCCATCTCCTGTCGCTCTTCGTTCCTGTAAATGATGTATATTTTTTTCTGCATGAGAACAGAATGGTTATTACTTTCAGTCACAGATTGCTTTATTTGACAATCAGTGGCAAATTTGTATGACTTATTTTTATGAAGAAAATTATTGGGGAAAATTGCGGTCAGAGACTTCCTTTGGAGAAATGCCTCCGACCTGAAAAAAATCTACGAAAGAACCTGGTGGTCCTGGAGCAACGTAGGATTCCAGTCGGAGGCATAGATTCACTGCGCAGCACATTGGGAGATGCCTTTCAGGTATGGAGTCACGTGGGCCTGGACCACCAACCACTGTGCAGTATTCTCATTGATAAAAATGGGAGCTCTGTTTGTACAGATTCCCTTAACTATCAATGAGAAAACCCTAAAACACAGCATAATAAATAAATAAAACATCTCACATATTTAAAATTAATTGAAATTAAATGTCATTAAATGTTTTAGAAAAAAAAATATTTTTTGGAATTTTTTTTGTGTTTTAATAGTGTTAAAATTAAACTTACCTTAATAGACAGGGTTTTAAATATAAAAATGAGTGTTTAATTTTAAGTTTATACATTTTAAAACTCTTATACTGGTAAAAGTAAGCTATGCGCCTGATTTTACCAGGCATCAAAGTTTGAAGGACATTCGCTGGTCATGAATTGAGCAAATAGCTCAATCGCTCCCATGCGGATGTCCTTTTCCCGGGGATGTGGAAAATCTGTACGGAGGAATCTTGATACATCGGAAAACCCGTTTTTCGCCGCATTATGCCCCAAAAACTGGCTTTTGCAAGGCCTCGACGGATTCATGCGCACCCAGTGTGGCCACAATTTTCAGCCCAATGTAATTCTTTGATGTGAAGACGTTTATATACCTTTATATCATTTACAAACGTATACCTTTAAGCATGTTACTATTTTTAGGGTTAACATTGGTCTATAGTCTGTAAGGTTTAATATATAAATGAGTGGTAGATTGCTGCCATCATAGTTATCTCTTGTGGCCTTGTGAGGTCATTACATTTCTGTGCTGGAAGGGAGTCTTGGGGCTAGAACCTCCACATTTTTTTGCATGCTTAACGCCCACTTAACGCCCATTTTACTGCTGAAATGACGTATAACGCCCATATAGCACCCATTTTGGCACAAAATGGAAACTGACAGGCATTTTTAGGAAACTTATCTCCAAGCATTACTTTCCCCATCTGCTTAACGGCAGGAAAAAATATACCGCACGCCCACTTTTTTCGGGCGGAATCATCAGAATGGGCAAAATAAACGCCCATAATATCGGCCGGTGTTACTTTCCGCATGGAATTAACGCCAAGATTCAATAATACCGCCCGCCCACTATTTTTTTGACATAAAGAGCACATCTGGCGAAACTAACGCCCAGGAGATCGCCCACCATCACTTTCACCACCTCGCACACATATCGCCCACAACATCGCTCGCCCAAAAATAACGCCCAGAAAAAGTAGAACTGTTCTGAACGAACGCCAGCGGTGTGGCTGGCATTTTTAAAATCGCACTCTTATGTGAGGAGCTGATATCTGAACGATTTGCCTAAAAGAGCGTTGATGTGAGTGACAACGCTGGCACACTGCTGTGTGTGTGCAGCTCAGACATCAATGGTGCCCATCAACTTGGTGCCAGTAAAAGATTACGTTGATTGATGTTAAGTTGTATTTAATCCTTTCATGTTAAGGAATCACCCGTGTGTAACGGTGAAGCTATCTGAGACAATGCGCAACAGGATTATGTTGAATAACAAAAATTTAATACCAACATTGGTCTGAAATCATAAGTATCACAGCCAATAACACCCAACCCCCGCCCACACCCCACTTTTTCCACCATTGACATAAATCACTTGTTCAACATGTCCAGCAACACAGATTACAAAGGCAAAGCAGGAGTGAGGTCCCCAGCCCCTATACATTACAACAAATTGCATACACCCAGATGGAGATATAACACAACCATCACCTGCAGACATGCACCTCACTTTCCTTCCCCCTCCCTTCTTCTCCCCACCTCTACTCCTTCCCCTCCTCGCTCCATGGTGCCTGGCCTAGGACCTCCTCAGGCAGTGCCTCATTGGGGGGGATGAAGGCAGATGCGGTGGTTGCACGGGTATGGGTGAGGGGGTGCCAAGGGGACAACATTCTCTGTTGCAGAAGCAGGATCTTGGTCCTTGCTCTCATCTGTCATTGGCAGTGGTCGTGCAGAACCTAGGGGTGGAGTGCTGCGCTCGGGGACCACTGGGAGGCCTGTGGCAGCAGTGTTCCTGGCTATCGCATCCAGGGCCTCTGCCATCCACAGAATGTACTCGGTCATGGAGGCCAGCTGTCGGGATATGCCCCCCAATGCTTCGATGAGCTGGTCACCAATGTCTACAGTCCTCCTGGACAACTGTACCATCTCACCGCTGTCATGTGGCACTCGTGGAACAGACCTGTCACGTCCCAGAGACCTCAGAGGAGTTGGCGCCGTCCTGGGGATAAATGGAGTGCTCTGTGGAGAGATGCTTGGGGCTGGTACCTCCAGAGTGGAGGCGGGAATGACCGGTGGACCACTAGATGGCCTTGGGGTGGAATGGCTTCTGGAGCAGTGCAAGTTCCTCGAAGTCCGCGCTCTCATCTATGGAGAACAGACCCAACGGATTGATGGGTGAGAATCGGAGCTCCTCGCCGCCCCCCCACCTTCTGGCCTTTGTGGTCTTGCCTTGGGATGCGCTGCTGACTGAGCTGCAAAACACAAATGAGGTTATTAGAAGAGAAGTGGGTGCTAGGGTCACAAGCCGAGTCCAGTGCTACACACAGCATATGCACGACAAAAGCACCACCGCTCTCAAAATCATCACAGAAATCACATTTCATGACCATCAACACATTCGCATTCCAGTGATTTTCTTTAGGCCAGCATTATTTCTATGACAATTTTAGAAATCATCTATCATATATGATTGTTCGGATATGAGTGGGTGTGGCATCTATTGACTTTACATCACGCAATGGAGTAAGCTTTACTCACGTGGCTTCACTTCAGGGTCTGCAGATGCATCTGTGGCTGTCCAGGGGTGCTTCCCCACGAGTGTGAGCACACGCTCCTCCATCTCAGTGATGTCGCTGGGACTGGTAGTCTCCCACCTGTTCGTCTCTGCATGGACCTCATTGTCGATAGCTTCTTCTGTAAAAGGTGACAGGACGACATGGCATGAGATCATTGCGTGATATCATTGCTAGGCACTGTCACAGAGACTGATACATCATCATCATAGGTGGTCCCTCGGAATCGAGGAAGACTTGCTTCCACTCCTGAAGTAAGTTCTTTGGTGGCTGAACCGTCCAATACGAGAGCCACAGACTCTGTCACAGGTGGGACAGATAGTCGTTGAGGGAAGGGGTGGGTGGGAGTGGGTTGCCGCAGCTCTTTCCACTGTCTGTGTTTAATTTCTGCAAATGTAATCATGATTATTATGAAAATTATCATTCTTTACCTAAAGACATACACCGTGACCACAGGCTTTGAATAAAATATTCCTGGTAAAAGTGAAAGACCTCACATCTGATGATAGTTACAAATCAAATTATATAAATACATAAGTACAAGTAAATCAATGTAATACTTACTCTTGTGATCCCACAAGGTCGTTCCATCGTTTGCGGCATTGGTTGCCCTCACGCACCTCGTTGGTTGCTGATGAGACCACCTCTGCTATCTCGGTCCATATCTTCTGGTAAGCCTTTGGGGTGGGCTTCCCACGCCCTCCCTGTGTCAAATCACCCCAGCGTAAATCAACCTCCTGTAGGAGGGAGGCATTTGCCTCGTCCGAGAACCTCCTGGCTCTTTTGTGCCCTCCAATGTGCTCCTCTCCCACGTCACTGCTGTCTCCAGCGTCATTTTCCACAACGTGCTGTGATTCCTCCTCCTCTCTCTCCATTATCGGCCAAATTCAGGCAAATATGTGGCTGGTAACAGCTACTTTTTGTTTGCCTACTTGCTGTGAAGCTCTAAAGTCTCCCTCCTTCCTCCTAAAGCAGCCACACCACACCAAGACAT
Source organism: Pristiophorus japonicus (assembly GCF_044704955.1). Taxonomy (NCBI): domain Eukaryota; kingdom Metazoa; phylum Chordata; class Chondrichthyes; family Pristiophoridae; genus Pristiophorus; species Pristiophorus japonicus. Next base: position 184,098,668 of record NC_091982.1, on the reverse strand, counting down.
GCCTTCAGTCCCTCTGAGCTCCCTCTCTCTGTGTCTCCTCTTCTGCGCATGTCATGATGACCCTTGACCTCCTAACTCATGAGAATCGAGCGTTGCCATGCCGTTGCAAAGGACGGCCACACTTTACGGCAGAAGGTCAAAAAAATTTAACGCTACCGCCCATTTTATATCGCTCGCGGTAACACGCATTTGCAAAAATGAAGACTAGGTGTTTTGAGAATGGGCGAGAAGCTGGCAATCTGAAAAACCTTTTTTAATGCCCACACTGGAAATATCGCACAACAAAAGTGGAGGTTCTAGCCCTTGGGGTTTATGGAGTTACTACTCATTACCTGTGTCACCTCGCTCCACAATGGTCCTGACTGGTGTATTGGCAGGCCTCTTGTCACCCACTCCTATGATTACATCCCTGGTGCCTAATTTCACTGAGTAGAATATTCTCATCACTGTCAGAAAAATTTGAGGTTCTCTTTTTACTGGATGCTGTTGAAGACTTGTTTTTAGATTACTGCTTGCAGGTTCTGTTGTAAGAGCAGTCCAGCTATATATTAGGACATATACTCTTAAAACGACTTCCCCTGTGCCCAACTCATGAATATTCTGCACCTCTCAGCGTAAACTACCAATTGCTGGTGGGACATGTGCCTTTGACCCCCACAGAAATATTCTATTAGGTTCAGTACAGCAGGAGATCGTCCACCACACCACGGTTCTGGTGAGGCATTGGGAATTTCAGTACCTTTTCACGATACTCCAAAGCAACTGGCTAAATAAAATTATGAACCAGAATGAAGCAAAAGCACCTCGGATTCTGAAGACATGTGCTCAGGATGCAAGATGCCAGAATATTGAAATGGCAGATGAATGGAAAAGGGAAAAGTGCAAGGCCAAGAATAACTTCACAAAACATTGTAGAGAAAGGCACCCTAGAGCTGCAAAATTTATGAAGAAGTAAGTAGCTAGCCAGATAAAGCGTGGTGGAAATATATTGCTGTTGGCCCTATATACCGTGGACACTACAGCACACAAATAAACTCTGGAAACCATGTCATATTTGCCATAATAAATGAATTACTATATACCAGGCAAAACATGATTATATTGAACTACCAGTATATAGCACTGGCACTATGATTTGTTCAATGAAATTTATGTTTGTGAGGCACTGTATGGCTTAAGAATGGAATCCCAAATGATAGCAACATTCTAACTATTTTCAAAAATAATATAAACAAAAAAGTAGTGGAAGTACCCTTGTCCCTAGCTGGGCAACTTAACAAATATTGTCCATGCCATTTTTAGAAAGTTTTTGACCTTGGCTTTCCGCCTGACCCTGCCAGTTTAGCAGTGACTCTGAGGTAGGCACAAGTGGGAAGCAACTCAGGGATTCGGGCTGCTGCAACTCTACTTCCCCAGCTGATTCGCTTGGGGAAACGGTGCCTACCCATATGTGGGTGGGCGCCTGTTAACTAGATACCTCCACCATGTTTCCTACCATTCGCACTTTTTGGATGGAGGGCCCATGTACTTGGAGATCAGCGGAGGTCATACGGAATAAATTGAGGGTGCTGTGCAAGTGCTGTCAGAGTTCCACCATGTACTGGCCTCATTAATGAAATTAGTAACGTTAAGAAGACAATTCGCTGGCTCTCTCTTTCTTCTGTGATGGTGGACCCCTGTGGTCTGCTGCAGGAAGTCGCCTCCCGTATATTAGCATAACACACTGGCCGAGTCTAGAGAGCCTGCCTCCCATATGACTTTGACACCAGAAATAGAGCCAGGATCGACTGGTCATCTCCCAAGCAGGCAAAAATCTTGCTCTGCTAGAGAGATATTCCAAACAAGGTGGGCCAGAAAGCCCAGGGCTTTGTATTTTCACAAAACAATCTCAATGGGAGGAATTACCATTTTAAGTATTGGCTCTAAGCATGGCCTCTGTGTGATATCTTACCCAACATTTTCAGATTATAATGCCATTTTTATGCAGCCACTGATGAGATTATACTGTCACAAAGAAAAGAATTGGATTGAGTCCAATATCTTTACTACATAAAGGATCAAAGTATAGGCCTACCACAATCTACCTATCCTGCTTTCCTGCTATAAACCAGGTTCTTTTATAGAGTTTATCTGGAAGTTCTGATAATTATATGAGTGGTTTGAGTGATTTAGTAGTTGAAGTGTTACCAATTTCCTCTAATTCCCACACTGATAATCATCTTTCCATTGTAAAATAACTTGGTTATGAGCCTGAAACCAGTGATCAGTCATGTTGTTTCGGCGCCCAGTCTAACTTATCTTCAATATATAAATATGGTGTTTGCTTAGAACTCTGCAAAGTTGATGATTCAACACAATGCCTGGAGATGAAAATCTAAAAACATTATAATATATATGAGCCTTACTAGTTACATATTTTGAACTTAATGATTTACCTCATTGTTGCCAAAATAAACAATTGACAGTTCTATTTCAAAAATGCATTAGATGTAGTATGCATTCCCCTTTGGAATAAAATCATATCATATTAATGGTATTAATTTTATTCTAACCAATTGTTCACACAATTTTGTTGATTTTGATTTTCTTTAAAAAACATATTAATGATCCAGTATTTTCACAGACTAAGGGCCTGCAATTTCACCCACAAACTTTTAACTGAATCATTGCATTAGTTGATTCAGACAATTCTATGGGCTAGAACCTCCACTTTTGTGGTTATTGCCTAAAAATGGGCGATATTCCCGGCGTGGGCGGTAAACAAGGGTTTTCAGATTGTCGGCTTCTCGCCCATTCTCAAACCACCTAGTCTCCGCTTTTGAAAATGGGCGTTACCGTGAGTGATATTAAATGGGCGATAACATAAAATTTTTTTGATCTTCTGCTGTAAAGTGTGGCCGTCCTTAGCAACGGCATGGCAATGCTCAATTCCCGCGATTCAGGAGGTCAAGGATCATCATGACATGCGCAGAAGAGGAGACACAGGGAGAGGGAGCTCAGAGGGACTGAAGGCGTGTCTGGGTGTGGTGTGGCTGCTTTGGGACGAAGGAGGGAGACTTTAGAGCTTCACAGCAAGTAGGCAAACAAAAAGTAGCTGTTACCAGCCACATATTTGTCTGAATTTGGCCTATAATGGAGAGAGAGGAGGAGGCATCATAGCACGTTGTGGAGATTGACGCTGGAGACAGCAGTGATGTGGGAGAGGAGCACATTGGAGGGCGCAAAAGAGCCAGGAGGTTCTCGGCTGAGGCAAATGCCTCCCTCCTGCAGGAGGTTGATTTACGCTGGGGTGATTTAACACAGGGAGGGCGTGGGAAGTCCACCCCAAAGGCTTACCAGAGGATATGGACCGAGATAGCAGAGGTGGTCTCGGCGGTGACCAATGAGGTGCGTGAGGCCAACCAATGCCGCAAACGATGGAACGACCTTGTGGGTTCCACAAGAGTAAGTATTACATTGATTTACATGTACTTAAGTATTTATATAATTTGATTTGTAACAGTCATGAGTGACTATCAGCAGATGTGAGGTCTTGCACTTTTACCGGGAATGTTTTACTCAAAGCCTGCGATCACGGTGTACTTCCTTAGGTAAAGAATGATAATAATCATAATAATTATGATTACATCAGTCAGTTATGTGTTGTATCAGTGTCTGTGACAGTATCCAGCAATGATATCATGCAATGATCTCATGCCATGTCGTCCTGTCACCTTTTACAGAAGAAGCTATCGACAATGAGATCCATGCAGAGGTGAACGGGTGGGAGGCCACCAGTCCCCAGCGACATCACAGAGATGGAAGAGCTGTGCTCGCACTCGTGGGGAAGCATCCCCATACAGCCACGGATGCATCTGCAGACCCTGAAGTGATGGCATGTGAGTAAAGCTTATACCATAGCATTATGTAAAGTCAATAGATTCCACACCCACTCATATCCAAACAATAATATGTGATAGATGTTTTCTAAAATTGTCATAGAAATAATGTTGGCTGACTGAAAATCATTGCAATGCACAATGTGTTGATGGTCATGAAATGTGATGTCTGCGATGATTTAGAGAGCGGTAGTGCTTTTGTTGTGCACATGCTGTGTGTAGCGCTGGACTGACCTTGTCACCCTAGCACCCCCTTCTCCTCTAATAACCTCATTTGTGTTTTGCAGCTCAGCCAGCAGCGCGGCTCCAGGCAAGACCACAGAGGCCAGAAGGCGCGGGCGCAGGGCAGGAGTCGGCGAACGATCCTCCTACATCTGGTGCTGAGGAGCTCCAATTCTCGCTCGTCAATCCGCTGGGTCTGTTCTCGACGGATGATAGCGCGGACTTCGAAGAACCTGCATCACCATGCTCCAGAAGCCATTCCACCCCAAGGCCATCTAGTGGTCCTCCGGTCATTCCCGCCTCCACTCTGGAGGTGCCAGCCCCAAGCACCTCTCCACAAGGTACCCCATTTGTCCCCAGGACGACGCCGACCCCGCAGAGGCCTTGTGGATTTGGCAGGTCTGTTCCATGAGCGCGACATGACAACGGAGAGATGGTACAGTTGTCCAGGAGGACTGTAGACATTGGTAACCAGCTCATCGAAGCATTGGGGAGCATATACCGACAGCTGGCCACCATGACCGAGTACATTCCATGCTTGGAAGAGTCCCTGGATACGATAGCCAGGAACACTGCTGCTACAGGCCTCCCAGTGGTTCCCCAAGCGCAACACTCCACCCCAAGTTCCGCATTACCACTGCAAACGAATGATGAGAGCAAGGACCAAGATCCTGCTTCTGCATCAGAGAATGTTGCCCCCTCAGCACCCCCCCCCCCCGCTCCCGTACCTGTGCAACCAACGCATCTGCCTTCATCCCCCCCCCAATGAGGCACCGCCTGAGGAGCTCTTCGGCCAGGCACCATGGAGCGAGGAGGGGAAGTGGTAGAGGTGGGGAGAAGGAGAGGGGGGAAGGAAAGTGAGGTGCGTGTGCGCAGGTGATGTCTCTGTTATATCTCCATCTGGGTGTATGCAATTTGTTGCAATGTATGGGGGCTGGGGACCATGCTATTGCTTTGCCTTTGTATTCTGTGTTGCTGGACAAGTTGAACATGTGATTTATGTCAATGGTGGAAAAAGTGGGGTGTGGGTGGGGATTGGCTGTGATATTTATGATTTCAGACCAATGTTGGTATTAAATTTTTGTTATTCAACAAAACCTTGTAGCGCATTGTCTCAGATAGCTGCACCGTTACACACTGGTGATTCCTTACCATGAAAGGGTTAAATACAACATAACATCAATCAACGTAAACTTTAACTGGCACCAAGTTGATGGACAGCAGTGTGTCAGCGTCGTCACTCACATCAGCGCTCTTTCAGGCAAATCTTTCAGATATTGGCTCCTCACGGAAGAGTGGGATTTAATAAATGCCAACCACACCGCTGGCGTTCGTTCCGGTTAGTTCCACTTTTTGTGGCCATTTTTTTGAGCGAGCGATATTGTGGGCGATTGGTGAAATTGGCGATGGGCGATCTCCATGGCCGCTAGTTTGGATAAATATGCTCTTTATGACAGTGGGTGGGCATCAATATTAAATCTCGGCATTAAATCCATGCGAAAAGTAACGCTACGTAATAAGTTTCCTAAAAAAGCCTGTCAGTTTCCATTTTGTGCCAAAATAGGTGATACATGAACGTTATACACCATTTCAGCAGTAAAATGGGCGTTAAGTGGGCGTTCAGCATGCAAAAAAAATGGAGGTTCTAGCCCAAGGATTATTAACCGATAAAACTCCAGTTCGCAGCCTAAAAAACACTCTTCATTTTATCAGTTAGCCCGGCTAAATTGGATCAGTAATGATCCTGTGGAACTCACTTAAGATTTTTGCCTCCTGTATCATGGTAATTATTCCTGCGGCCGTGAGTTATTCATAATGATATGAACCAATGGGCTTCTCTTATAACTAAAACAACAACAACTTGTATTTACAATGTAGTACAACATCCCAATGTACTTCACAGGAGTATTATAATCAAAACAATTTGACACCGAGCCGCACAATGAAGAGATAGGTTGTAAGGAGCATCTTAAAGAAGGAAAGAGAGGTAGAGGGGCGGAAAGATTTAGGGAGGGAATTCTGAGCTGAGGGCCTTGGCAGCTGAAGGAGCGATTAAAATCGGGGATGCGCAAGAGCCCAGAATTGAAATAGTGCAGTTATCTCGGAGGGTTGTAGGGCTGCAGGAGGTTACAGAGATAGAGAGGGGCGAGGCCAGGGAGGGATTTGAAACCAGGGATGAGAATTTTAAAATTGAGGTGTTGCTTAACAGGGAGCCAATGTAGGTCAGCGAGCACAGGGACACTGGGTGATGAGGACTTGGTGGGAGTTAGGACATGGGCCACAGAATTTTGGAGCACCTCAAGTTTATGAAAGGTGGAAGATGGGAGGCCAGCCATGAGTGTATTGGAATAGTCAAATCCAGAGGTAACAGAGGCATGCATGAGGGTTTGACCAGCGGAGGAGTTGAGACAGGGACAGAGTCGGACGATGTTATGGAGGTGGAAATAGGTAGTCTTAGTGATGGCGCGGGTATGTGGTCGGAGCTCACTTCGGTCTCAAATATGACAGCAAGATTGTGAACAGTCTGGTTCACTCTCAAACAGTTGCCTGGAAGAGGGATGGAGTTGGTAGCGAGGGAACGGAGTTTATGGCGGGAACTGAAGATAATGGCTTCGGTCTTCCCAATATTTAATTGGAGGAAATTTCTGCTCAAGCAATCTGACAAATCTGAGACAGTGGAGGGGTCGAGAGAAGTAGTGGTGAGGTAGTGCTGGGTGTCGTCAGCGTACATGTGGAACCTGAAGTTGTGCATTGCATAGATTCATCAGGATGATACCAAAAATAAGAAACTATAGTTATGAAGAGAAGTTTGGAATAATGGCCCAGAAATTGCGGTCGGAGGCTTCCCACGTGGGCGGATGCCTCCAACCACAAGAATTTCTACGAAAGTACCTGGTGATCTCGGAGGTTCGGAGACTTATGGTCCTGGGCCTCTACACGAAGGCCTTCATAGAGGCACACATATACCAGGAATGTATGAGTTTCGTACGCATTACTGGGATCACGTGAACCGACCCAAACTTTCAGAGTAGGGGGATCCCCATTCATACTTGAATTCACATAAGCATGAATGGGAATACCCCCCAAAACACCGAAACACTGAAAATAACAAAATAACATCACATATTTCAAATTAATAAAAATGGAATTTAAATTAATTATTTAAAACAAAAATTTAATTTTTTGAAAAATAATTTTGTATATTTTAAAGGGTCTAAAAATGAACTTACCTTATTTAACAGGATTTGAAATGTTTAAATTATTTTTAAAAATTTATTTTTCTGTACTTTAAGGGGCCAAAATTGGGTATCGCTGTTTTTGAGGCGGTGTCACCAGCTGAGAGGATTTTTTAACTCCAGGCATTAGACGCCGCCCCAAAGACGAAATTCAGTTTTGCAGCATTAAATCATGGTATTGCACATTTACCTGGAGGCGGAAAGCAGCGTTGAGTGGGCCGTTAAGTGGGGCATCAACATCCAGACGTTAGGCAGCATTTGGAGCTGCGTCACACACATAGTGGCGCCACCTGGATTCCATTGAGGCGTTGATTGGGGGCCTCAACGCCTCATGGGTATATTCGTTTCCTCCGCACTTACTCAGACGGTGAGCATGACAGACCTAGCAACAGCAGCTCATCAGCGTGCCCAGTGGTTCTCCAACGCCGCCGTGGATGCATTCCTTGATGCCCTGGAGAGGCGGTGGGAATTGCTCAGGATAGACGCCGGGAGGAGACCACAACCACAAACGTACAGATGGCTATCGAAGAAAATCACAGAACGAGTGACACAGTGACCAGGACAGCCACTCAATGCAGAAAAAAGAGGACGAACTGGCGTGCCTGGTGAGGGTATCTTTAATTTTAAACGTCACCATGCTATGCTCTGAGCTCAATATGCACTCTCTGTTCAATGTAGTGCTTCAGAATCCATGCTTTAGGTGGGTGAGGCCAGATCCAAGGTTCCCATTTGAAGCCTCACCCACTGCAAGAGCCTGTATATGCTATTATCCTTGCTACTCAGATCTGCAGAAGCACCCCTCATGTTGTTACTGTTGTGCATGGAGAAAGAGTCAGACTGAACACTTTGAGCTCAAAGTAAGTGTGACCTTAGTCTTTTATTGCAGGTCTCCAGAGTGCCTCTCCAACCTGTGAAGTCTCCTTAAATACCTGTGCTCCCAGGGGATTATGGGATCCCTTGGGACTCCATGGGATGAGCCCTCTGGTGGCTGTACAGAGTAAATACAAGTCCACATATATAACAACACTCCCCCCGCAAAGTCAACAGTGTAACTATTTACAATGTGAGTCAATCTGGGGCCCTTCTTGCCCTGGTTGATCGTCTCAGTGTGAAAACTGGTGTTGTTGAATCATTTGTTGGGCCCTCACTGGGCTGCTATGCAGCTGGCCTTGCTGTACTACCTGGTGTGTTGGGCCCTGCAGGGCTGCTGTGGATGATGGGTTCTGCTTCATGGTCAACCGTGGTGCCGGTTGCCACTGGCGTGTATGTTGGGGGATCAAAAAAGGTAGGGTCCAAGGTGGGTTGCTCAGGATAGTCCGTGAATCTGAGTTTGATTTGGTCCAAGTGTTTCCAGTGAATGAGTCCATTTGAAAGTTTGACCCGAAACACCTTGCTCCCCTCTTTTGCCACGACAGTGCCGGGAAACCACTTGGAACCTTGTCCATAATTTAATACAAATACAGGATCATTGATTTCAATCTCGCATGACACATTTGCGCTATCATGGTATGCACTTTGTTGAAGCCGCCTGCTCTCTACCTGTTCATGTAGATCAGGGTGAACTAACGAGAGCCTTGTCTTAAGTGCTCTTTTCATGAGCAGTTCAGCAGGTGGGATCTCAGTGAGTGAGTGGGGTCTCATGCGGTAGCTAAGCAGAACTCAGGATAGGCGAGTCTGCAGTGAGCCTTCAGTTACCCTCTTCAAGCCTTGCTTGATGGTTTGCACTGCTCTCTCTGCCTGACCATTGGACGCTGGTTTAAACGAGGCAGATGTGATATGTTTGATCCCAAATTCTTTGAACTCAGCACTGGTAAAACATGGCCCATTGTCACTCATCAGGACATTGGGTAAGTCGTGTTTGGCAAACATGGCCCGCAGGCTTTCAGTAGTGGCAGCGGACGTGCTAGCCGACATTATCTTACATTTAATCCACTTGGATTATGCGTCTACAACCACAAGGAACATTTTACTCAAGAACGGGCTTGCATAGTCGACGTGTACCCTAGACCATGGTTTGGAGGGCCTAGATCATAAACTTAGCAGCGCCTCCCTGGGTACATTGCTTAACTGCGAGCATGTATTACATCTGTGAACGCAGGACTCTAAGTCCACATCGATGCCGGGCCACCACACGTGGGATCTGGCAGTCGCTTTCCTCATTACGATGCCTGGGTGGGTACTGTGGAGGTCATTGATGAAGGTGTCTCTGCCCTTCTTGGTGACCACTACTCGATTGCCCCACAGAAGGCAATTTGCCTGTATAGACATGTCATCTTTGCGCCACTGGAATGGCTTTATCTCTTCCTGCATTTCCACTGGGTCACTGGACCAGCTCCCGTGAAGCACACAGCTTTTGACTAGAGATAATAAGGGGTCCTGGCTTGTCCAGGTTTTGATCTGCCGGGCAGTGACAGGTGATTGCTCACTCTCAAATGCTTCCATAACCATGGCTAGATCTGCGGGCTGTGCCATTTCCACCCCCGTAGTGGGCAATGGCAGCCTACTGACAGCATCGGCGCAGTTTTCTGTGCCTGGCCTGTGGCGGATGGCGTAGTTGTATGCGAACAACGTGAGCGCCCATCTCTGGATGCTGGCCGATGCGTTGGTATTTATCCCTTTACTCTCGGAAAACAGGGATAAAGTGGCTTATGGTCAATTTCCAATTCGATTTTTAGCCCAAACAGGTATTGATGCATTTTCTTTACCCCATAGACACACGCTAACGCTTCTTTTTCAATCATGCTGTAGGCTCTCTCAGCCTTAGATAGACTCCTGGATGCATAAGCAACCAGTTGCAGTTTCCCAAAATCATTAGCTTGTTTCAATACACACCCGACACCATATGATGACGCATCACATGCTAGTACCAAACGCTTACATGGATCATACAATTTGTTTGAGCATAACAATTTTCTCGCTTTTACAAAGGCATTTTCTTGGCTTTTGCCCCAAATCCATTTGCCCCCTTTTCGCAGTCAGACATGTAGTGGTTCTAGCAGTGTGCTGAGACCCGGTAAGAAGTTACCAAAGTAGTTCAAGAGTCCCAGAAACTACCGCAGTTCCGTCACGTTCTGTGGCCTTGGTGCATTCTCGATTGCCTCCGTCTTCGCATTAGTGGGCCTGATGCCATCCACCGCAAGCCTCCTTCCTAAGAATTTCACTTCAGGTGCCAGGAAAACATACTTCGAGCATTTTAACATGAGACCCACGCGGTTGAGTTAACTGAGAACCTCCTCCAGGTTCTGCAGGTGCTCGACTGTGTTCCGACCTGTGACCAAGATGTTGTCCTGGAAGGCCACGGTGTGCAGGACCGCCTTCAGTAAACTTTCCATGTTTCTCTGGAATATCGCTGCCACTGATCGGATTCCAAACAGACATCTGTTATAAACAAAAAGGTTCTTGTGCGTGTTGATGCAGGTGAGAGCCTTCGATGATTCTTCCAGTTCCTGCGTCATGTAAGCTGAAGTCAGATCCAGCTTTGTGAACGTCTTTCCTCCCGCCAGCGTTGCAAAGAGGTCGTCGACCTTTGGTAGTGGATATTGGTCCTGCAGGGAGAAACGATTGAGAGTTACTTTGTAATCTCCACAGATTCTGACGGTGCTGTCTCCCTTGAGGACTGGGACAATAAGACTGGGACAATAGGACTGGCCCACTCGCTGAACTCGATCGGTGAAATGATGCCCTCTCTTTGCAGCCGGTCGAGCTCGATTGCCACCCTTTCTCTCATCATGTACGGTACTGCTCTCGCCTTGTGATGGATGAGTCGCGCCCCCAGAATTAGGTGGATCTGCACTTTTGCTCCTTGGAATTTCCCGATGCCTAGTTCGAACATCAAAGAAAATTTTTTTAAGACCTGGGCACACGAAGTGTCGTCAGCAGGCGATAGCGCTCGGATGTCGTCCCAGTTTCAGCGTATCTTTCCCAGCCAGCTCCTGCCGAGCAGCATGGGGCCATTGCCCGGTACCATCCAGATTGGTAGCTTGTGCACTGCTCCATCGTAGGAGACCATCGTTGCCGACTACAGGAATCAGTTCTTTTGTGTAAGTTCTTAGTTTCGGCGAACTGGAGTTAAGACTGGCCTTGAGGCCCTGTTGCACAACAACCTTTCGAAAGTCTTTTTGCCCATGCTGGACTGGTTTGCGCCTGTGTCCAGCTCCATTGACACCGGGAGTCCATTTAGTTCAACATTAAGCATTATCGGGGGACAATTCGTGGTGAATATGTACACCCCATGTACCTCTGCCTCCTCTATCTGAGGCTCTGGTTCGTCGTGATCCTCCGTGGATCTGTCCTCTTCTGCAACATGGTGGTTTGCAGGTTTAACAGGCTTAGCAGCTTGCCTGCACACTCGTTGGAGGTGTCCCATTGTTCCACAGTCCTTGAAAACATACTCTTTAAATCGGCATGAATGAAAATGATGATCACCCCCGCAGCGTCAACAAGATATTAATGGCCTTGCACTCATCACCCTTGATGGTGGACTCTGAGTCATCTGCGGACGTGCAGCTGCAGGTATGTGTGGCCTGCCCTGTACGTTACGATTCAAAAACAATATCACTTTGTTCACAGTACTAGTAGCAGCACTTGTGTGCTGAGAGATTTGCTTCGTATTGTTACTGGTGGCAATCAACGCCTGGGCTATTGCTATGGCCTTACTCAAGGTTGGGGTCTCTACAGTCAAAAGTTTGCGAAGTATGGTTTCGTGGCCAATGCCAAGTACGAAAAAGTCTCTGAGCATGTGCTCCAAATGTCCTTCAAATTCGCAATGTCCTGCAAGGCGTCTTAGCTCGGCGACATAACTCGCCAATTCCTGGCCTGCAGGCCTTTTGTAGGTATAGAACCGGTACCTCGCCATCAGAACGCTTTCCTTCAGGTTCAAATGCTCTCGAACCAGTGTGCACAAATCGTCATACGATTTCTCCGTGGGTTTCGCTGGAGTGAGCAGATTCTTCATGAGGCCATACGTTGGTGCCCCACAAACAGTGAGAAGGATCGGCCTTCGTTTGGCAGCGTTCTCTTCCCCATCTAGCTCGTTGGCCACAAAGTATTGATCGAGTTGCTCCACAAAAGTTTCCCAATTATCTCCCTCCAAAAATTTCTCCAGGATGCCCACTGTTCTCTGCATCTTTGGGTTCACTATCTGTATCTCGTCGCCAGTTCTTGTGTATGGAGAAAGAGTCAGACTGAACACTGTGAGCTCAAAGTAAAGTGTGACCTTAGTCTTTTATTGCAGATCTCCAGAGTGCCTCTCCAACCTGTGAAGCCGCCTTAAATACCTGTGCTCCCAAGGGATTATGGGATCCCTTGGGACTCCAGGGGATGAGCCCTCTGTTGGCCTTACAGAGTAAATACAAGTCCACATATATACAGTTACTTCCTTAATCTTCATATGCATTTCAAAGACAGTAGCCTCCCCATTATTGGCCCCCAATTAAAGCATTGCCGTAGAAATTCTACGCAGCGAATGGAAGTTACATCGAACTGTGAAGTCTGTTACACAATACCATCTACTAAACTATGTAAAGCTTGGGACATACTGATAAAAGGGCTCTAACTCAGACTTCTCTTTAATCGCACACGTGAAGCTCACCCTCAACCGTGGGGAGAAGATGAGGACTGGAGGAGAGGACTCTAAACTCCAGGATCTGACTCCGTTGGAGGAACGTGTCTCGGCCCTGATGAGCATTCAAGTTGGTGCGATGGTGGTGGGTGAGGCCGAACCCCCTCGGGACAGTGAAGGTATGTTAAGTTCCTTTGCAGCATCCAGCATACCACAATCCTTCAGCTCATTCCACGAGACTGTCATTCTCGAATGCTTTTACCATTCCTGGCCCACTCCCCTGTAGGAGTGGGCCAGGCTTCTATGTGTGCTGTGCTTTCAGATGATCAACCAGACACCCCATGAGTGATGGAGGAGGAGGAGGACACCTTGTTTGATGTAATGCAGGAGCCAGCGGCATTTGAGAGCGGGGCCTGCAGCTTTGTTGACAAAGAGGTGGTCAGGGAGGCGGAGGTGGGTGATGCTCCGGAACCCAGTGGCCGACAGCAATGCCACGGGGGGAGGGGAGGCCTGGAGGTCAGCTCCATGGAGGGTGAGTGTGCGCCTGAGTGATGCTCAGCAGCACATTGATGATGAGCCAGAACTAGAAGTTGTCACAAGACAATCACTACCGTTGCACAGTGATCTGCTGGGTGCACAAGCTAGGGGGCCCCAGAGTCTCGATGCACTAGCTGTGAGGATGGAAGAGTCCACCTCAACTATTGCTCCTGCCTCTCAGCAGCCCACCAAGCCCATCCTTGGTAGATACCAAGTGACCATGTGGTCCCATACATGGTGGCACGGGCTATGGCGGACGTTGCAGTGTCCATTGAGCACCAGGCCGATGCTATTGTAGGCCTACAGACTGTAATTTCGTCAGTGCATGGTGGCATCAATCAGCTCTGTACTGTGCTGCAGTCACAATCAGTCTTAATGCAGAGGCAATTTGATTCCATGAACGCACTGACTGCTGCGATCCTCTCTTGGGCCCCATCAGTTCAACGGGGAACTAACATTGCCAAACCAGGGCAGCAATCTGTGCTCACCCAGATTGCTGCAGATGATGAGGCTCTGCCCCGGAGGAGTAACACTGTGTCGAGTCTGTTGGAATGTGATGTCATCCCTAGAGGATGAGACTGGGGAATTAATAATGGGAATCAGGGAAATTGCAGAGGTTGAGCAAATATTTTGTATTAGTCTTCACGGTAGAAGACACTAAAAACATCCCAATAGTGGATAATCAAGGGAGGGAGGAACTTAATACAATCACTATCACTAAAGAAACAGTACCCAGTAAAATAATGGGACTAAAGACAGATGAGTCCCCTGGACCTGATGGCTTACATCCTAGGGTCTTAAAAGAAGTGGCTGCAGAGATAATGGATGTATTGGTTGTAATCTACCAAAATTCCCTGGATTATGGGAAGTTCCGATTGGATTGGAAAACCGCAAATGTTACGTCCCTATTTAAAAAAGGAGGTAGACAGAAAGCAGGAAATTGTACACCAGTTAGCCTAACACCTGTCATTGGGAAAATGGTGGAGTCCCTTATTAAGGAAGCAGTAGCAGGACATTTGGAAAAGCATAATTCATTCAAGCAGAGTCAGCATAGTTTTATGAAAGGGAAATCATGTTTGACAAATTTGCTGGAGTTCTTTGAGGATGTAATGAGTAGGGTGGATAAGGGGGAACCAGTGGATGTGGATTTCCAGAAAGCATTCGATAAGGTGCCACATAAATGGTTACTGCACAAGATAAAAGCTCACAGGGTTGGGGGTAATATATTAGCATGGATAGAGGATTGGCTAACTAACAGAAAACAGAGAATTGGTATAAATGGGTCATTTTCCGGTTGCCAAACAGTAACTAGTGGGATGCTGCAGGGATCAGTGCTGGGGCCTCAACTATTTACAATCTATATTAATGAATGGATGAAGGGACTGACTGTAATGTAACCAAGTTTGCTGATGATACAAAGATGGGTGAGAAAGAAAATTGTGAGGACACACAAAATCTGCAAAGGGATATAAACAGGCTAAATGAGTGGGCAAAAATTTGGCAGATGAAGTAAAATGTGGGAAAATGTGAGGTTATCAACTTTGGCAGAAAAAATAGAAAAGCAAATTATAATTTAAATTGAAGAAAAATTGCAAAGTGCTGCTGTAGACAGGTAACTGGGGGGTCCTTGTGCATGAAACACAAAAGAGTTAGTATGCAGGTACAGCAAGTAATCAGGAAGGCAAATGGAATGTTGGCCTATATTGCAAGGGGGATAGAGTATAAAAGCAGAGAAGTCCTTTTACAACTGTACAGGGAATTGGTTAGGCCATACCTGGAATACTGCGTGCAGTTTTGCTCTCTGTATTTAAGAAAGGAAATACTTGCATTGGAGGCTGTTCAGGGAAGGTTCACAAGGTTAATTCCGGAGATGAAGGGGTTGACTTATGAAGATAGGTTGAGTAGGTTGGGCCTGTACACATTGGAGTTCAGAAGAATGAGAAGTGATCTTATTGAAATTATAAGATAATGAGGGGGCTCGACAAGGTGGATGCAGAGAGGATATTTCCACTCATAGGGGAAAGTAAAACTAGGGGACATGGGGCTAGCACCTCCACTTTTGAGCTTATCGCCCAAAAATGGGCGTTATTTCCGGCGTGGGCATTAAAAAAGGGTTTTCAGATCGCCGGCTTCTCGCCCATTCGCAAAACACCTGGTTTACATTTTTGAAAATGGGCGTTACCACAAACAATTATCAAATGGGCGGTAGCATTAAACTTTTCTGACCTTCTGCCGTAATGTGTGGCCTTCCTTAGCAACAGCAATGCAACGCTTGATTCCCGCGATTCAGGAGGTCAAGGGTCATCATGACATGCGCAGAAGAGAAGACAGAGAGAGAGGGAGCTCAGAGGCACTGAAAGCGTGTGTGGCTGTGGTGTGTGCTTGTTTGGCTGTTATGGGAGGAATGACAGAGATTCACCAGCAGCAAAAATTTCACTAAGCACCAAGAACATAGTTGGCACCGAATCTTTGTCCAACAAATAAGATATAACATGGAAGGGATGGAGGAGGCCCTGGAGCTGGTAGCCAGGAACACTGGCGGCAGAGGGCTCCCAGTGATCCTGGAGTGCCGCACTGCACCCCAAGGTGGCGCACCCCCATTGCCAACCACACATGAGAGCCAGCAGCAACATCTTGCTTATGGCTCAGAGCACGCTCCCACCTTGGGACCGTCCTCTCCCGTATCCGTCCAAGCAGCGCTTCGGCTGTCATCACCCCCCTCCCCAATGAAGCATCGCCTGAGGACCTCTTCAACCAGGCGGCTTGGAGTCAGGAGGGGAAGGGGAAGGGGTAGAGGTGGGGAGGAGAAGTGGGGGTGGGGGGGAAGGGAGGGTTGGTTTGTACAGAAATACTGATGATTTCAGACTAATGTTCGGTTTAAATTATTTTTATTTAACAAAACCTTGCAGCACATTGGCTCAGATATCTGCACCATTACACACTGGTGATTCCTTTACATCAAAGGGTATAATCACACTTAACTTCAATCAATTTAAATTTTAACTGTCACCAAAGTGATGCCCACCATTGATGTATGACCTGCACACCCAGCAGTGTGTCAGCCTTGTTAATAACACCAACGTTCTTTCAGGCAAAGTGATCATTGATGAGCTCCTGATGTAAGGCTCTTGCAGCTATCATGCCACCATGGGCCCTTTCATGCAGTCTACACAGGGGCAGGGGCATGGCTTCAGCATTAGTCTGATTGTCTGGCCTGATGTCAGCGTCGACCTCCTCTTCCTCTTTCTGGTGAGGTGGACTGTCAGACTCTTCAGGCAATTCTTGTCCCCTCCTGATAGCCAAGTTGTGTAGCATGGAGCAGACCACCACACATTGAGCTACCTGCTCAGGATGGCATTGGAGCTCGCCTCCTGAATTGTCCAGGCATCTGAAGCGCTGCTTCAGCACTCCAATGGTTTCCTCCACGATATTGCAAGTTGCTCTATTGCCCTTGTTGTATTGCCTCTTGGCCTCGGTGTGGGTGTCACACGGGGGGGGGGGGGGGTGCGGCGGGGGCGGCAGGGTCATCAGCCAGGTGGTGAGGCCATATCCTTTGTCACCAAGCATCCAGCATTGACCTTGTGGCTCATTGTTAAACAAGTCAGATACAGTGCTCTCACGCAGGATGTGCGCATCATGCATGCTGCCCAGAAATTGAACATTCACTGCCAGTATAATTTGCTGGTGGTTGACAACCAGCTGGACATTCAGGGAGTGGATTCCCTTGCAGTTCCTGAAAACCTTTGCATCCTGAAAAGGTGCCCGCATCGCGATGTGAGTACAGTCTATTGCTCCCTGCACCTTGGGGAAGTTTGCAATTCTGGAGAATTCTAGAGCCCTGGTCATAGGGAAGCTGATCAAGTCCCTCCTGCATGCGCACAGCGCTTCAGTGACCTGTCTAATGCAGCGATGTATGGCATGCCGAGAAAGTCCACAAATGTCGCCAGCTGTGGCCTGAAAAGAATCCGAGGCATAGAACGACAGTGCTGCCATGACTTTGATCTCGAAGGACAGTGCAGCTCTGATGGTGCTGGCAGGCTGCAAATCTGCCCTTATCAGCTGATATACCTCAGTGATAACCTCTTTGTGGAAGCGCAGTCTCCGAAGGCAGGTGGTATCGGGCAAGTGAAAGTAAGAATGCTTCTCCTTGTACTTGCGGGGGGTGTAATGTCTGGTCCTCCTCATAAGAACACAAGAAATAGGAACAGGAGTAGGCCGTACGGCCCCTCGAGCCTGCTCCGCCATTCAATAAGATCATGGCTGATCTGATCATGGACTCAGCTCCACTTCCCCGCCCGCTCCCCATAACCCCTTATCCCCTTATCATTTAATAAACTGTCTATTTAAGTCTTAAATTTATTCAATGCCCCAGCTTCCACAGCTCTCTGAGGCAGCGAATTCCACAGATTTTCAACCCTCTGAGAGAAGAAATTTCTCCTCATCTCTGTTTTAAATGGGCGTCCCTTTATTATAAGATCATGCCCTCTAGTTCTAGTCTCCCCCATCAGTGGAAACATCCTCTCTGCATCCACTTTGTCAAACCCCCTCATAATCTTATACGTTTCGACATCTATCTGTCACTTCGTACATTGGGCACATAATGCAGTGCAGTGTTCCTTCGGCGATGTTGAGTATACTGCATGTATTTGTTCACCAAGAGAGGACTAAGACAGGCCCCATTGCAGGATCTCTCTGTTTTCCATCGATTGCACACAAACAAGGAATGTTCCGACGAACATACCTCTTCAATTCCAATCAATCACAATGTGATCAAGATGTTTTTACAGATGTTCACATCAACTCCAACGACCTGCAGAGTACATCCAAACTCCGCCGAGGTTGAAGCACAGCAGCCTTTTAAAGGGTGCGACATGTGATCTACAACATGGCGTCCATAACGCTGTGATTCGTTCCGGTTAGGTCCACTTTTTGTGGGCGGTTTTTTGAGCGAGCGATATTGTGAGCGAAATGTGTGCGAGGTGGTGAAATTGATGATGGGCGATCTCCATGGCCGCTAGTTTGGGTAAATATGCTCTTTACGACAAAAAACGGTCGGCGGGCGTTAATATTGAACCTCGGCGTTAATTCTGTGCGGAAAGTAACGCTGGGCAATATTATGGGCGTTGATTTCACCCATTCTGCTGATTCTACCCAAAAAAAGTGGGCGAGGGGTAATATTTTTTCTCGCCGTTACGCACATGGGGAAAGTAACGCTTGGTGATAAGTTTCCGAAAAATGCCCGCCAGTTTCCATTTTGTGCCAAAATGGGCGATAGATGGACGTTATATGTCATTTCAGCGGTAAAATGGGCGTTAAGTGGGCGGTAAGCAGGCAAAAAAGTGGAGGTTCCAGCCCATGGTCTTAGAATAAGGGACTGCCCATTAACACTGAGATGAGGAGAAATTTCTTCTCTCAGAGGTTTGTAAATCTATGGAATTCTCTGCCCGAGAGAGTTGTGGAGGCTGGGTCATGGAATATATTTAAGGCAAAGATAGACAGATTTTTGAGTGATAAAGGAATAAAAGGTTATGGGGAGTGGGCAGGGAAGTGGAGCTGAGTCCATGATCAGATCAGCCATGATCTTATTAAATGGTGGAGAAGGCCCGAGGGGCCAAATGGCCGCTGCCATGAGGGTAATCTGTGTGTGGAGGCGGAAGATGTGGGTATGGTTCTTAATGAATACTTTGCATCTGTTTTCACAAAGAAAAGGGGGAATGCAAATACTGCTATCGAGGAAGAGTGAGAAATTCTGGATGAAATAAACATGGTGAGAGAGGAGGAATTAAGGGGTTTAGCAGCTTAGAAAATAGATAATTCGCCATATCTGGTTGAAATGCATCCCAGACTGTTCAGCGAAGTAAAAGAGGAAATAGCAGAGGCCTTCACCATCAGTTTCCAGTCCTCTTTGTATTTGGGTATGGTGCCAGAGGACTGGAGGACTGCTAATGTGGTACCCTTGTTTAAGAAGGTAGAATGGATAGGCCAATTAATTACAGGCCTGTCAGCCTAACTTCGGTGGTGGGAAAATTATTGGAAAAATCCTGAAAGACAGGATAAATCTACATTTGGAAAGGCAAGGATTAATTAGGGACAGTCAGCACGGATTTGTTAAGGGAAGATCTGGTTACCTCCTCGAAAAATTCAATCATGTTTGACGAACCTGATTGAATTTTTCAAGGAGGTAATCACGAGGGTCGATGAAAGTAGTATACAATGTAGTGTATATGGACTTTAGCAAAGCTTTTGATAAGGTCCCACACGAAGGTTAAAGCCCATGGATCCAGGGAAAAGTGGCAAGTTGGATCCAAAATTGGCTTAGAGGTAGGAAGCAAATGGTAATGGCTGATGAATGTTTTTGTGACTTGAAGGATGTTTCCAGTGGGGTTCTGCAGGGCTCAGTATTGGGTCCCTTGCTTTTTGTGGTATACATCACTGATCTAGATTTGAATATAGGGAGTATGATTAAGAAGTTTGCAGACACTAAAATTGGCTGTGTGGTTGATAATGAAGAGAAAAGTCATGGGCTGCAGGAGGATATCAATCTACTGGTCAGGTGGGCAGAGCAGTGGCAAATGGAATTTAATTCAGAGATGTGTGAGGTAATGCACTTTGGGAGGGCTAATAAGCGGTAGGCCACTTAAAAGTGTAGATGAACAAAGGGACCTTGGAGTGCTTGTCCACAGATCCCTGAAAGTAGCAGGCCAGGTGGATAAGGTGGTTAAGAAGTGATATGCCTGCCTTTATTAGCCGAGGCATAGAATACAAGAGCAGGGAGGTAATGCTTAAATTGTATAATACTCTGGTTCGTCCACAGCTGGGGTACTGCGTGCAGTTCTGCTCGCCATATTATAGGAAGGACATGATTGCACTAGAGTGGGTGCAGAGGAGATTTACTAAGATGCATCCTGGAATGGAGAATCTTAGCTATGAGGTCAGATTGGCTAGGTTGGGGTTGTTCTCATTGAAACAGAGGAAGTTGAGAGGAGACCTCATTGAGGTGTACAAAATTTTGAGGAGCCTGGATATAGTGGATAGCAGGGGCCTATTTCCCTTGGTAGAGGGGTAAATATCAAGGGGGCATAGTTTTAAGGTGGTTGGTGGAAGGTTCAGAGGGGATTTGAGGGGAGGCTTCTTAACGCAGAGGGGTGTGGGGTCTGGAACTCACTGCCTGGAAGGGTGGTGGATGCAGAAACCCTCACCACATTTAAAAGGTGCTTGGATAGACACTTGATGTGCCGTAACCTGCAAGATTACGGACCTTGAGCTGGTAACATAGAAACATAGAAAATAGGTGCAGGAGTAGGCCATTCGGCCCTTCGAGCCTGCACCGCCATTCAATGAGTTCATGGCTGAACATGCAACTTCAGTACCCCATTCCTGCTTTCTCACCATACCCCTTGATCCCCCTAGCAGTAAGGACTACATCTAACTCCTTTTTGAATATATTTAGTGAATTGACCTCAACAACTTTCTGTGGTAGAGAATTCCACAGGTTCACCACTCTCTGGGTGAAGAAGTTTCTCCTCATCTCGGTCCTAAATGGCTTACCCCTTATCCTTAGTGGGATTAAACTGGATAACCTCTTGTTGCCTAGCGCAGGTACAATGGTAAGTACCTCAGGGGATCGAATACGGCCAGGGTGATCTCCTGGACTAGTTTCGATCGCCTGGATGGGTCGGAGAGGAATTTTCCCAGATTTTCTTTCCCCCAATTGGCCTGAGTTTTTATCTGTTTTTTTGCCTCTCCCAGGAGATCGCATGGTTCCGGTTCGGGTGGAGTGTAGAATGTTTCGGTGCAAGGGGTGTAGCATTTGTGTGGGGTGGGCTGGTTGGACCGGGTGCTCTTTACCTTTCCGCCATTGTTCATTGTTCATGGGTTTATATGTATCCTTCAGGGCTGCTGACCGAGGGCCGTGTGGCTCTTTGTGGCCGGCGCGGACACGATGGACCGAAATGGCCTCTTTCTGCGCTGTAGATTTCTATGTTTCTCTACTTCTATGTTTCTATGTTTCTATGTCTGCATTAGGTGGCAGAGCTCCATCACCACCTCCTTGCGGAACCTCAGCCTTCTTATGCACTGCTCCTTGGACATCTCAAGGTAAGGATAATGCTGAGGGAAAACCTATGATTGTACGGTCTCCTATCCAAATCTCTGGGTTTCTCCTCTGGCAAGGATCCACATTCGCCAGAAGCTGCCCCTGTAGCTGACATCTTTGAAGGCTTTGCTGCAGGACGACATGGTGTGCAATCACTGCCCCCATAACTTTGCAGATGTAACAGTGATATGTTAGTTCCAAATGTATCCGAGCTTGAACCCAACACTCTCTCCGAGATGCTAGTGCTAAAGCTTGGTAGTCAGTAGCCGCAGGACACCAGTACCTGTGAATTGTGCGAGCATCCAACGCAGCATGGACCGTGAACTCTCTGCGCCGGCTGCAACTCCCTTTAAATAATTCCCCGCCTTCTGCACGTCAGCTTTTTCAGGCGTCATCGCCGTCAGCCGGTAAGTGAGGTGGCAAAAGTGAATTTGGCGAGACTGGTACCAAGGAGGCATTGTACGCAAAGTGACGTCATGATTTCCATGGCGTTAGCCGGTAGGATATTAAATTTTAACGCCCTTAAAAAAACCACAACTCAATTTCGCGGCCTAAATTTCAGTCCTCACACCTGCTTTTTTCAGTCATAAGAATTTGAAGGACATTCGCTGGGCAGGAGTTGGGCAAATAGCCCAAATCTCCACCCACGGAGGACCTTTCGTTTCGGATGCAGTGGATCTGTCAAGCGATTTCCTGACAGATCGCAAGTTAGGCGCATGCGCTTCGCATACCTAAACCCAGAACTTGCAGGGACCCCACGGGCACGTGCGCACCTCGTAGACACCTTTGGGGAGCACGATTTCAGGCCCAATAAGATTATTTCCATTGGAGCAGAGCAGTGCACATAAGAACATAAGAAATAGGAGCTGGAGTAGGCCATTTGGCCCTTCGAGCCTACTCTATCATTCAACATGATCATGCTAATCTTCTACCTCAACTCCACCTTCCTGCACTATCTCCATATCCCTCAATTCCCTTTGTTCCCAAAGAATTATTGGCCTCTATCTTGAATATACTCAACGACTTGAGCATCCACAGCTCTTTGGGGTGGAGAATTCCAATGATTCACAACCCTTTTAGTGAAGAAATTTCTCCTCCTCTCAGTCCTAAATGGCCGACCCTTTATTTTGAGACTGCAACCCCGTGTCTAGATTCGCCAGCCAGGGGAAACATCTTCTCAGCATTAACCCTGTCAAGCCCCTTAAGAATGTTATGTTTCAATTAGATAACCTTTCATTCTTCTGGACTCTAGGGAATATAGGCCTCGTCTACTCAATCTCTCCTCATAGGGCAATCCCCTCATCCCAGGAACAGTCTAGTGAACCTTCGTTGCACTCCCTCTAAGGCAAGGAGAGGTAAGGAGACCAGAACTTTGCACAGTACTCCAGGTGTAGCCTCACCAATGCCTCTTAAACACATACGAGGAAATCCCCTCTTCCATTTTGCTTCGTTTCCTGAAACCAATCTCTCTTTTATCACGTCCCTTGTACCAGTGTCCCATCTGGGTCGCCATATTTCCCTTCTGACCTTATATGAGCGGTTCCGAATCGCTCCCACACCCTTGGTTCTAGACACTGGGATTATGAAGGGACTGTGACAGACTTGGACAGACAATCGGTTTCAAGGTAGGAAGCAGGTATGGCTTTATTGTGTTTAAAAAAGAAGTAAAAGGCACGCCTTTAATAACACACACAGACCAATACACACTGAGGGGTACAACACATTGAATAAAATGTCAAATTACAGCCTGTGGGGAAAAGAATACAGCTTAAACTCTAAATGGAGTAAAGAGGAGAGTGCAGATACATTTACACAAGTTATCCCAGCTTCCCCCCTCCCAATTCATCTAACTAACTAAGTTATAGCTCTGAGGGTTCAGGGGCTATCTTCACCAATCCCTTTAGACAGTTGCCGGTGAATCACGGTTTCGGGGTTCGCTGCACTTGGCCTTCTAGGCGAGCCGTACCCCGGACGGAGGAGAGGACTTCGGACTGCGTAGTCTTCGGTTGGGGTGCGTCCGTTGATGCGCTAAGTTGTGTTTTGGATGTATGGGGTAAGTACCCACTTTCTTTGGTTAGGAATAGTTTTAGTTAGTCCCTTTTGGTAATTTCTCCCCCGTTGGGTCGTTCAGAAGTAGATTGTAGAGTGGTTGTCAATTTGGTTGCCGACAACCTTCCGTTTCATGGGCCTCGTGCTCGGTCATTTCCTGATGAGTTCTGGTAGTTTCCTTCACTATTCCATTCCTTCACTGTAGAGGAAGCAGGCTGCTTGTGTCTGTGTCTGTGTTTCAGTCTGTGCGAGTTCCAGTCTGTGTTCTCCTTCGTTCTTCCTTGTAAAACTGGGGAATAGATATATCCCAAAAAAAGGCTCCGTTATCTCCCATCAAATCTCTTAGGCTCAGTTTAAACTGTTCTGTCCATTGATTTTCAAATGTCTCCTTTGTCAGCAGTAACTCGATTAGGGTGTGAGAATGTGCTATCACTGGTTTTGCATTGTTTTAGGATTGTCCAGTTTTTCTGACTATGATTTCCATTGTGCTTGATTGGGTAATTCGATTATCTCTTATACAGGGGGTGAATAGCCTGGGATCCTTAATACACGAATTTGCTTCAGAGGTTGGCCTCACCTCCTGTATTTGGTAACTCTTTTTCGCAGCCAAAATGTTGTAGAATCTTAAAATTGATATGCTCCTTCCCATAGATGTTTAGGGGATCTCAAGCTTCTGTAATTTAGGTCCATTTTGAATTCCCTTTCCTATGAGTCCAAACACTGGGGGGGGGGGGTCTCCATGAATGCATCCCCTTTTATCCCCCGCAGGCTTCGTCTGTCCCTTTAAACTCATTTTAAAAACCCAGAAAGGGTTTCTTCTCCTCTGCAGGGGAAAGGAACCTGGAATCTTTGCGAGATATTGGTAAATTCTACATTCCTAACAAAGTGGATAGCTTCACACTTCCCCACATTGTATTCCATTTGCCATGATCTTGCCCACTCCTTCAACCTGAAAAAGTCCTGTTTATTCCTACTCTCTGTTTTCTGTCCATTAACTAATCCTCATATAATCCCCAATCCCAAGAGTCCTAATTTTGTTTAATAACCTCTTGAGGCACTTTTTCAAATGCTTCTTGAAAATCCAAATACACTACATCCACTGGTTCCTCCTTATCCATCCTACTTGTTACATATTCAATAAACTCTAACAGATTTGTCAAACACGATCTCCATTTCAGAAAACCGTGTTGACTCTGCCTAATCATGTTACAATTTTCTAAGTGCCCTGTTAACACGTCCCTAATAATAGATTCTAGCATTTTGCCTACTACTGATGTCTGGCCTATAGTTCCACATTTGTTCCCTTCCTCCTTTATTAAATAGCAGGGTTCTGTTTGTTACCTTCCAATCCTTGGGTTCTGTTCTAGAATCTAGGGAATTCTGGAAGATTAATACCAGTGCATCCACTATCTCTGCAGCTATCTCTCTTAAAACCCTAGGATGCAGGTTGTCAGGTCCAGGGGATTTTTCGCCACTTAATCCCATTAATTTCTCTGGTACTATGGGGTTGAAATTCGGTATCGGCATTTCTGAAGCGTTGTCATCGCCTGAGTGTTGATCTTAGCGCTGAGTTTTAGGTGCAGCCTCAAAATGCCAAGTTCAGTTTTTACACCCAAAAATGAGAGAGCAGCATTAAAAGTGGCATTGCACACTCATCCTCGGACACCAATGGGGTGGGAGCTCAGGAGGCCGACTGAATTTAGCAACGGGAGGCTGCCGGCAAGCAAGCTGGAAAAACTGGGAGAAAAAAACCTTGGAAACTTCTCCGACCCATACACACACTTCCCCACTGGTACAACTAGTAGATAAAAGCTGAAATAAATAAAGAAAAAAACTTACCTTGATCTCAAGGTAATTCCGCCTGAAACCACCTTTTCCAGGCTGTATGGACCCTGGCCGTTAGGCCTTAGTACAAACCAAATATCGCGGGTGCCATGCCAAGGGGGCATTGTACACTGGATGATGTCATCACGGGGGTGGCATGAGACGGCACAGCGTTACCCCTTGGTGCCTCCACCAGCGACAAAGTCAATTTGCAGGGAGGCATGGACTCTGCTCACTGTCAATGGTAGCCCTTTGCCACCTGTTAGCCGCCCATCGCCGGCGTTAACGGGTGGCGTTATCAAGGGAATTTCGGCCCCTATGTCTTTACTTATACTGATTTCTTTGAGTTTATTCTTTATACAACCATTATTTCCGGAATGATATTTGTGTCTTCTACCGTGAAGACAGATTCATGGGGGTAGAAATTCGGTTGTCTAGTGCCTCAGTTAGCGGCCAGGAGGGGCGTTAATGGGAACGTAACAGTTTACTGAACGGTTTGTAGCGCCCCGCCGCAAAATTTAGGACGTTTACCAGTGGCGCAAAAAGCTAGCACCTGGCTGCTGACTTTCAGTCAGATCAGGACGTCATCCCTGGTGCAACAACCACCCTCGCTAAATTAGGTGATTTTCAAAACTTTAATGGGTGCATTACTATGCCGCCAACGTCACATTCTACATGCTCTAATAAGGCGGCGTCAAGAGAGAAGGGCTTTTGGCCATATCGGCGGCCGAAGGAGGAGGGCCCCTTGAGGTTTGGGCAGGAGACCTTACCCCCCATGGCATTACCGGCAGCAACGCTCATACCTGGTCCTGTCCGAGGAGCAGTGTGTCAGAAGACTGCGCTTCTAAAAGGAGGCAGTTACAGAGATATGCCATCTCCTGTAGGCAGACATGCAGCCTCACGTCAGCACCAGGATTGCACTGCCTGTTGCAGTGAAGGTCACGGTGGCACTCACCCTCTATGCCTTCGGCTACTTTCAGGGAACATATACAGTGTCTCACAATTCGCAGCACATCGCTGCATCCGCCCAACATCACACAGGCTCTCTACAGACACAGAATGGACTTCATTAACTTCCCGATGACCAGGGAGAAGCAGAATGAGCACACATGTGGGTTTGCCAGGATAGCGGGCTTTCCAAGAGTTCAAGGAGCAATCAGCCCGAAGGTTCAAAGATCAATCAATTAATCAATCAATCAGCCATCTTATGATCTTATTGAATAGCGGAGCAGGCTTGAGGGGCCAAATGGTCTACTCCTGCTCCTATTTCTTATGTTCTTAATTGACTGCATGCACGTGGCCTTGCAAGCACCATTGGAGAATGTTGAGGTCTTCATAAACAGAAAGGGGTACCACTCCATAAATGTGCAGCTGGTGTATGGCCACATGCAGTGCATCCTCGCAATCCTGGAAGCGATCATGATGCGGTTATCCTGTGGGAGATCACTGTGCCACGACTGTTTCAGCCACCATGGGAAGGCTGAGGCTGGCTGCTCAGGGACAAGGGATATGGTCTGGCCACCTGGCTAAAGAGCCCCCTTCTGCAACTTCACCACAGAACCGGAAGAACGCTACAATGAGAACCATGCCACCACCCTCAACATCATAGAGCAGACAATAGCACTGCTGAAGCAGCAATTCCAATGCCTGGACCACTCTGGAGGCAGCCTTCCCCTCACCAGGTCTCGCTATTCACTGTGGAGTGCTGCATGCTGCACAACTTGGCCACCATGAAGGCCCAGGCCTTGCCGGTGGGGATCGCAGGCCCACCTCAGCAGGGGGAGGAAGGGGGAGGAACAGGAGCCTGGCGTCGCCACGAATGTCCAGCAAGACGTCGAGGACCAGCAGCAGCCATGGAGGAGGCAGTGTGCCAATGTTGGCGATGGCAGGGCTATTCAGCAGTTGCTCATAAAACATAGGTTTGCTTAAATGGAGGGAGCTGAGGGATGCAGCTAATAATGACCGCACATTGTGCCACGATAATGCCACATCTCCATCACAGGTCCACAGTCATACACTAGAGGCTGAAGGAGATGGTCAAAGAAACATTTTATTTATTTACATCCCTCAAACATCCCCAAAAACCCCACACCCGCAAATAATAAAAACCGAAGCTGCCGCCCCTCAAAGTCTACAAAATATCATTATCATGCAGAACATATGTACAAACGCCCCATGGGGACACATTTCATCAGCGCGTCTTGCGCTGGCATTTCCACGTCCCTGCCTCATCCCTTCCCATGCCTAGGGCTCCTCTTCAATGTGGCCTCAGTGCCTGCAGCAGGGTCGCTTGAGGGCTGCTCTGTGTCTGAGGGAGACAGGACAGACGGCCTCCAAGGACACCCTGGACCAGCTGTGGGGCCCAACTGCTGACTGCACCACCTCAGGATATGCGGCGGCAGTGTCGGATGGCTGGGGTACAGGCCGTGGTGGGTGCAAAGGCAGACTGGCAGTAGCAGGAGCCAGAATGCTGTCATCGTGAGGAAGGACAGCACTTTCCATTTCCAGCGGCCCACTGCCATTCCCCCGGGGCGGTGCCAGAGCATCAGGAGCAATATGTGCGACCACAGATGTGGCTCCGTCTGTTTCCCATCGGCCTGCGGGGATGTCATTGCTTGCATGGCATCACTCTGAGACTGCATAAGCATAGACTGCGCTTGAAACGCAGCAGTCTGAGAGTGCATGCCAGCAACTAATGACTGCATGACATCACGAAGACTGTGCGTGGCTTTGACCTGTGATGTCATAGCTGCTATCACGTCAACCATGGCACACACCATCACTTCTGTAACCCCACTGTCGCTCGTTCAGCCCACATCCCGATTTAGCCAGGCAAGGATGGGCTCAGTGGACTGCTGCGAGGCATGGACAATGCTTGAGGCAGCTTCCACCACACTCACAGCAAGTGCAGCCATGCTCTGCGGCACCCTCCCCAATGCACCCAGAATCTCACGATGCATCTGCATGGATTCCCTGGACATAGCCTCCAAATCCAGGTCCTCATCTGCCTGTCTCTGATCAGGACTCCTGGGCCGACTTACCCTCTGGAGACTTAGCCCCTGAGCTGGGTGTTGCTGCAGGTCACTGTGACCAGGATCATCCGGATCTGCAAACCTCAGGAATGTGGTCTCGTACACCAAGCTGGTCTCCCCACTCGCTGGCACTGAGGACGGGTCCCGCTCTATGGCCAGCTCCTCCTCTTCTTTCCCTTCGTGTGACGAAGACGGCAGCCGGATAGGCTGTGGCTCATCTGGCTCATCATCTGTAAGCACAAAGCAACAGAAGTGTGGGTAGCAGTTGGGAAGGGGGCAGGAAGGCAAGAAGGAGGGGGCATTGTTATTTTGGAGCTACATGTTTTAAGGCATGTGGGCTCAAGGGTGAAGGTTCTCACAGAAAACGCCCAGCTCATTCACAAACCGTCACTGTCGAGTGGACTTTCTGCCTCGCCGGCCTCCAGCACCCCAACTGGTGCATCCATGAGGGTGGACATTTGTTCCTTTATGTTGGTGAGGTCCTGCAGGTCTGGCTCTTCTCCTCCCGTCCGCTGCTGCTCTCACCTATTGTGGGTGAGTGTGGCCTGCAATAACCAAAACAAGACAATGTCAGTGGGCCTGTATCTACTCGTGTGCTACATGTGTCTGCAGTAATGTCCCGAGGTGCGCATCTCTGCATCACAACTTGTACGGCAGCACACAGTGGATATGTCAAAGGTGGAATTTGGGGACAAAGAGCTATGAGTAAGTATGAGGCTGAAGGCCTGTGACTGCATATGAAGAGTTAAAGGAGCTGAAATTTCCCTCTTTAAGGCCCATTACAAACCTCAAAGAGGTGGTAATGGGGCGGTATGGCCTTTCTGACCGGGGGCCGGTGGATGGTCCGACCCATCCAAAATTGCCCTTGGGCCGGTGACGGTGGAAACGGGTTTCCACCACGCCCAGTGTTCTGGCCCAGCAATCCGACTCGTTGTCAGGCATGCGCCGACCCCTTACCGGCCAGTGACGACCCCTTTCCGCCCCACGAGGGAAATTGCCCCGCGGAAGCACAGCCGCCGCTAGTCGGTGTCCCCGACCGTTTTTCCAGGCGGGAAGTTGCCAGTGGCTGGGCGGTGTGAATGCTCCGAAAGGGAAGAGTGCACCGCCGAGGCCGCCATTTTATTTTAATTGTTGGCCGAGTCTTGGGCGCCAGGCCGCTGGCCCGGCCAAAGCCCTCCCTGGTGGCCCAGTGGGCACCAAGAAGGCATCTCTCAGCCTCACAGTGTCCCTCCCCTTTAAATGAAAGGGAAGGATGTTGCTATGCATCAGCATGACACGGCATGTCTGCATCATGTTGACGTCATCAGCGTCGCGCTGACATGCTCAGCTCAGCACTGATGACTCCGCTTGCTTTCCGTCCCCTCTGCCCCTCTTCCGCCACAAACACCGCCCCAATGATTTTTTCAAAGAAAACAGGGCAATTTCGATCTATTCTCCGCCCCATTGATTTGGGTGAAGAATCTTCGTTTAATTCAATCCCAAAAGGTGTTGGAAGGTGTCCTCAGGCTGAGTCGGGAGCTAGAAGTTGAGAGACGCTTGGATGGGCAGTGCATGTCTGGTGAGGTGATAGAGAGCTTTTAGGGTGTCTCCAGCAATGGTTGACAAAATTTAGAGCCAAAATTTTCATTAATCTCCAGGTCAGGTGTGTAATGGCTGATTTAGTGCCCCTTCAGCTCTGGTTCCAATTTCAGCAAATTTCTCAGTGGAGCCCGCAAACATTTTCAAGGCGCTATAATTACTGTTCCGCCTTGATTAAGGCCTCAAAATGGGCGGTACCGAATTTCCACCCCAAAGTATTTGTTTAATGTCTCTGCCATTTCCTTATTGCCCATTATAAGTTCTCCTCTCTGCCTCGAATAGGCCCATAATTACTTCACTAAGCACTTCCTATTTACATATCTATAGAAATGTTTACAATCTTTTTATGTCTCTTACTAATTTATTCTCATATTCTTTTTTCTCTTTCCTTATCAATTTATTTGTCCTCCTTTGCTGAATTCTAAAATCCTACCAATCCTCAGGCTTGCTACTCTTTTTGACAACATTATAAGCCTGTTCAAAGGGTTTAATTAGGTGGGGGAAAATAGAGTATGAGCGGAAACTTGCTGGGAGCATAAAAACTGATTGCAAAAGCTTCTATAGATATGTGAGAAGAAAAAGATTAGGGAAGACAAACGTTGGTCCCTTGCAGTCAGATTCAGGTGAATTTATAATGGGGAACAAAGAAATGGCAGACCAGTTGAACAAATACTTTGGTTCTGTCTTCACGAAGGAAGACACAAATAACCTTCCGGAAATACTCGGGGATCGAGGGTCTGTGAGAAGGAGGAACTGAAGGAAATCCTTAATAGGTGGGAAATTGTGTTAAGGAAATTGATGGGATTGAAGGCCGATAAATCCCTGGGGCCTGATAGTCTACATCCCAGAGTAATTAAGGAAGTGGCCCGAGAAATAGTGGATGCATTGGTGATTATTTTCCAACAGTCTATCAACTCTGGATAAGTTCCTATGGACTGGAGGGTAGCTAATGTAACACCACTTTTTAAAAAAGGGAGGGAGGGAGAAAATGGGGAATTATAGATCGGTTAGCCTGACATCAGTAGTGGGGAAAATGTTGGAATCAATTATTAAAGATGAAATAGCAGCGCATTTGGAAAGCAGTGACAAGATCGGTCCAAGTCAGCATAAATTTATGAAAGGGAAATCATGCTTGACAAATCTTCTGGAGTTTTTTGAAGCTGTAACTAGTAGAGTGGACAAGGGAGAACCAGTGGATGTGGTGTATTTGGACTTTCAAAAGGCTTTTGACAAGGTCCCAAACAAGAGATTGGTGTGAAAAATTTAAGCACATGATATTGGGGGTAATGTACGTGGATAGAGAACTGGTTGGCAGCCAGGAAGCAGAGAGTCGGGATAAATGGGTCCTTTTCAGAATGGCAGGCAGTGACTAGTGGGGTGCCGCAGGGCTCAGTGCTGGGACCCCAGCTCTTTATAATATACATTAACGGTTTAGATGAAGGAATTAAGTGTAATATGTCCAAGTTTGCAGATGACACTAAGCTGGGTGGTGGTGTGAGCTGTGAGGAGGACGCTAAGAGGCTGCAGGATGACTTGGACAGGTTAGGTGAGTGGACAAATGCATAGCAGATGCAGTATAATGTGGATAAATGTGAGGTTATCCAGTTGGGGGCAAAAACACGAAGGCAGAATATTATCTGAATGGCGACAGATTAGGAAAAGGGGAGGTGCAATGAGACCTGGGTGTCATTGAAAGTTGGCATGCAGGTACAGCAGGTGGTGAAGAAGGCAAATGGTATGTTGGCCTTCATAGCTAGGGGATTTGAGCATAGGAGCAGGGAGGTCTTACTGCAGTTGTACAGGGCCTTGGTGAGGCCTCACCTGGAATATTGTGTACAGTTTTGGTCTCCTAATCTGAGGAAGGACGTTCTTGCTATTGAAGGAGTGCAGCGAAGGTTCACCAGACTGATTCCCGGGATGGCAGGACTGACATATGAGGAGAGACTGGATCGACTGGGCCTGTATTCACTGGAGTTTAGAAAGATGAGAGGGGATCTCATAGAAACATATAAAATTCTGACGGGATTGGACAGGTTAGATGCGGGAAGAATGTTCCCGATGTTGGGGAAGTCCAGAACCAGGGGACACAGTCTAAGGATAAGGGTAAGTCATTTAGGATTGAGATGAGGAGAAACTTTTTCACTCAGAGAGTTATTAACCTGTGGAATTCCCTACCGCAGAGAGTTGTTGATGCCAGTTCATTGAATATATTGAAGAGAGAGTTAGATATGACCCTTTTTGTGTTTTAATGGAACATATATTTGTTGTAAATGATGTATTAATTCTTTAAATGCTAGCCATTGCTTGTCTACTGTCATACCTTTAAATGTAGCTTCCCAAGCTACCGTAGCCAACTTGCCTCTCATGCCTACGTAGTTTGCTTTGTTTAGGTTTAAGACCCTAGTTTCGGACTTTACTAAATCGCTTTCAAATTCAATATAAAATTCTATCATATTATGGTCACTCTTCCCTAAAGGTCCCTTTATAACAAGGTTATTTATTAACCCTTTCAAAATACTAGATCTAAAATAACCTGTTCCCTAGTTGGTTCCTCAACATACTGATCTGGAAAACTATCTTGCATGCATTCCATGAACTCGTCCTCCACATTATTGCTGCAAATTTGGTTTACCCAGTCTATAGGTAGATTAAAGTCCCCCATGATTACCGTATTACCCTTGTTACATGCGTCTCTAATTTCCTGATTTATACTCTGCCCTACATCACAACCACTGGGCCATCTGCCCAACTGTTTCCATATGGGTGTTTCTGTCGAAACATATGGGGCACGCCCAATTATCTATTCTATTTGTGTTCTCTGCAACACAGCGGCTTACCACTGAAAACTCACGCAATGGGTGGCAGGATTTTCTGTGTTGTTGCAGCTACTTAAAGGACAGCAGCAGCTGTTTAAAGCAAAGTAGCCATTTAAAGTTTAAGTTTGCTTTGCATAGTAGAAAACATCAATTAGATACATGAATGAGTATCTGAGTAAGTTATGGAGCAATGTACCCTGCTTTCCCAACATAGCAGAGGATAGCTACTACAGGAAGTAGGTTAAAGGAAAGGTTGCTTTGTTTGGCACTCCAGAGCACCCTCTCCTCAGAGACTAGTACAGCAAGTCTCAAGAAAGGTACCAGTCATCTGCCAAATAGCTGAGGAAAGTATACACACCATAAAGTGTTCCCACTTAGTCTGTTACCATATACTGCTGCCTCAAGCAAAGATCTTACAACTCTATGATTGCTTACCATATACGGCCATACTGCAGCAGGGCATCTGAATTGCATAATTGAAATTAAGAAGAGTGGAAGGACATCTGTTTGGCAATACCGAAGATATCTGTTAGCAATCAGCTGAGAAGGAGCAAGTTAAACATTTTTATTGTAACATTGCAGTCAAGCATTTTCAGAGAAGTATTGGAAAGAGTGCAGAGAATTTAGTGCCCTTTTCTACATTTTCTGGACTTGCTCTCAGATCTAAAGTTTCTGGGCTATGATTCCAGAGCCGATGAAGATCATCATAAATTTTACAGTCAACCTCAGCCATCTTCAGTGTACATTAGAGCTGGAATCTGCCATTCTCATTAATCTCCTCTTCTATGCAGCTAGTCTTTGGTATGTGCAGAGTAGTTTCTGTTTTGGCTGAAAAACTGAAAAATAAAGCAGTGAAAGATAAAGCTAACATATTACCCCCAACCCCGGGGGATGTAACATTCCCGGGCTTTAAGACCTCCGAGGCTCCTTAGACTAGTGGAGTGCAGCAATGCAGTACTGGGGTCGAATCCCATATGCCACCTCTCCGGAGGGTGAGTCAGCAAAGTCGGTTTGCTAACAGACAGGCAAATGCGGAACTGGACATGGTGGCCCATCTGATTCGACAAAATATCTGAGTCCACAAATTCAAAATGAATTAATACAGTGCTTGAGTGACCATCTAAAACAACGACTACTTGATGAAATTAAAGAAGCTCCATTTTTCTCCATAATTGCAGATACAACACAAGATATATCAAAGAAGGACCAGCTAAGTATAATATACAGATATGTCAAAATATCGAAGAATAACGACACCGATATCGAAGTGATTTTTCTTGGCTTCATTCATTTGACTGATCAATCAGCTGCTGGTATTACTTCGACTGTGTGCAACATATTACAAACGAACGAATTAGATCTCTCAAAATGTCGAGGTCAAGGATATGACGGTGCACGCACAATGAGCGGTATTTATTCTGGGGTACAAACTCGTATAAAAAATTTAGAACCGAATGCCTTATATATTCATTGTGCCGCTCACAACATCAACTTGGTAGTGAATGATGCAGTTAATGGCGTCGAAAAAATAACCAATTACTTCGCAGTGATCCAAATTTTTCGGGCATAGTATCAATCGCTGGGATTTGCTATCTTCGTTTACTGGTGAATCAGACATAACTCTGAAAAAATTGAATCCAACACGATGGGCTGCTCATTTATCATCGTTGATAGCCATAAAACAACGCTATTCGGATGTTTTGAATGCGCTAAACAAAATCATCTTGGAAAGTACAAAACAAGATGAAAAAACAGAAGCAGTAAGGATAAAGAACAATATGGAGAATTTTGAATTCGTCATGATTACCATATTATTGGAAAAGATTCTATCGACCATAATTTTGACATCCACATTGTTGCAACGAAAGGATTTGGACATCGGTCAGGCAGCGGTACAACTATAAACAACCTACATCAAGGGGAAACAGCTTCGAAATTAATTCAAAGTGACTTTAGAGGAGGCAAAAGAAGTTGCTAAAAAATGGGGTACCCCAACTGAATTCAAAAGTAAGAGGAACCGAATACACTGGAAATTTTACGACGAGCTTACACAAGACCACCGATTTGAAAATGCACAAGAAAATTTCAAGATAAACGTCTTCTACTGAACAGTTGATATTGTAGTTAGTCAGCTCCAGAACAGATTCGAAGGATTGAAAACTATCGCTGAATTATTTCTATTCCTAACTCCGAAAATATTACTGAACATATCCGATGAAGAAATGAAGAAAAACGCACTTAAAGTGCAAAAGCAATATTCTAATGATTTATCGGAATCCTTAACCCTCCAACTATTGCTTTTTGTCAAAACGCTGAGACCAGAAATTGAAAAGATCAACACCATAAAAGAATTCGCTAAACTAGCATTAATTAACTTCTATGACATGAGCACGAGTTACTCTGAAGTTTGTTCGCTACTGATTCTTTTTTTGACGATTCCTGTTACGGTGGCATCTGCGGAACGAACATTTTCGAAGATGAAGATAATAAAAAACTACCTTCAAAATTCTATGGGTCAAGAACGATTGCCACACCTAGCTCTGTTAAGTATAAAAGCAGAAAAAGCGGAACGTATGGACGTTTCAAAAGTTATTGATGACTTCGCCACTGTGAAATGTCGGAAGAAGATTTTTTTAAGTATTTTTCCTCAATTTTATTTTTATGTATGTATATGTGTTAAAGTAAGTTCCGTTTAATTCATATTTATTTTATCACATGTTCAAGAACATTGTATTAAAGACATATAATTGATTTGGATTTTCTTATTTTTTCTTTATATAAGTTGGGGTAGAGATAGAGGGGCCCTTTGCATTGGGGCCCACATCCTCTAATTACGCCACTGATGGTGGGACTGTCCAGGGAGAGCATCAGGCTCACCCGTCAGCTCCTTGATGTCCTGGGGAGGATTCCCATGACCATCGAGAATCTCACTGCGACCATAACGGAGGTAGGGTCGCAGAATGTCGGTGCGAGCCGCGAAGCCTGCGAGGCCATCCCTGTCCACACGAGGCTGGTGGCCTCCACCAGTCACACTGGAGTCCCGGAGAGTGTGGCGAGCAGCCTTTCCAAGTTCCCCAATGTGACACCCAGATACGCCCCCACACCACCTGTGACTGGCAACGCCGATGAAGAGGTTCGCCAGTCACAAGCCGGGCCTTCTACATCACAAGCTGGTCCAATGTCTCCCCAGGAGGCGTCTCCATTGTTTCTCCCCCCAACACAGCAGCACTCTGACAATGTTGCTGCATGACATTGTGGTGCCACTTTGAATAAGAGAAGCAGGCAGGAGAGGGGGTAAGGGTAAGGGTAAGGGGGGGGAAAAGCCAGTGGTAAAAGACCATGGGGCAGCGGTGTTGGTTATAATGTTGTTGTTCTTCTTCTTCTTTTTCTTCTTGATTGATCACATTGCTGGATGCAGAAAATTTATTAAAGTTTCAACGTTTGCAAATTATGTTAACTTATAAAAGTTTACAATGTTTAATAAATTCTTTTATTTACCTTAACCACTCCTGTGTAGAATAAGTGGGGGAATAGTCAACATGATGGGATAGAGTGGTCAGGCAATGGTCAAATCTGCCATTCACTCTTCAAGCGAAGCATTCAATTATGAGCTACTGACGTAAGGCTTTTGCAACGACGAAATTTCCACGATGCCTCCCCTGTGGTTGTGATGGGGGTGGTGGTGGCATGGGTTCCTCACCAGGCTCCTCTTTCTCATCTTCCTCTTCCTCCCCCCCCCCCGCCTCTCCTGAGATGGTTCTGCAATCCCCATTGGCAATTCCTGTCCCCTCATGATGGCTAAGTTGTGCAGCATGCAGCACAGCACAATGAACTCAGAGACCTGCTGAGGGTTGTATTGCAGGCAGCCTCCAGAGTGGCGCAGGCATCAGAAGCGCTGCTTGAGCACTCCAATTGCCTATTCGATGATGTTGCGTGTGGCTGCATGGCTCTCATTATAGCGATGCTCAGCTTCTGTTTGAGGGTTCTGGAGGGGATCATGAGCCAGGTGGCGAGGCCGTAACCTTTGTTCCCCAGCATCCAGCTCTGGCCTTGTGGTTGATGCTCGAACAGGCCTGAGACACTGCTCTCATGCATTGACTGCCATGATGCGCTGAGTATGGTCGCAAACGATCTGTACGTTCATGGAGTGGAATCCCTTTCGGTTTCGGTAAACGTCTGGATTAAGTAAAGGTGCTCGCAGGGCGATGTGCGTACAGTCAAGGGCACCCTGAACCTTGGGGAAACCAGCAAATCGTCCAAAACCTATAGCCCTCTCATTTTGGGCCTCCTTGGTCATTGGAAAGTTTATGGTCCATCCTGCGTACAGTGCAGTAGTCACCTGGCGAATGCAGCAATGTGTAGCGTGCTGCGAGATGGAGCATATGTCCCCTGCTGATGCCTGAAAGGAGCCGAAGGCATAGAAGGCATCACCACAGTCACCTTCACCTCGATGGGCAGTGCAGTCCTGTTGGCGCTGGTAGGCTTTAGGTCTGCCTGTACGAGCAGGCATATCTCTGTCAGCACTTCTTTTCAGAAGCACAGCCTTCTAACGCACTCTGCCTCAGAGAGCTGCAGGTATGAGCGATGTTCCCTATAAAGTCATTGGGGGTAAGACCTCCTCCCCATACAGCTGGGGCCTCTTCGATTACATTCAACATGATCATCAATAAGCTTTCTTGCAGCTCAACGCCATATGAATATAGCAGCCAGAAATAATGGATGACATAATATAGCCCCCATCTTTTAAAATGTACTTAAATATCCTTTGAAACAAACTATAAACTCACATAAACTTCACAATGAAAAGTATTCTGTAATGCAGCCTTCTTCTCCAAATCCTTTTAATCACTCATAACTCCGACTTTCTCCTCCGTTTCCGAGATGGCGCCGTTAGCGCCTGATGCACCCGGGGTCCGACTGGTTTTTCTGGGCGGGTTCTCGGGCGGATGCTGAATTGGACGATATGCTCAAAAGTTCCGCCCAGCGAGCGCAGCGATGCACGACGATTTACGCCATGCAAATGGTGAAAACCATTGCCGAAAGTTTCACCTGGGTGCAAAATCTTGTGCGCCTTGTTTAATGATCCTTGCGGAACCCCACTAGTTAAAGCCTGCCAACCCAAAAATGACCAGTTTATTCCTACTCTCTGTTTTCTGTCCATTAATCAATTCTCAGTCCATGCTAGTATATTACCCCAATTCAATGAGCCCTAATTTTGTTTAATAACCTCTTGTGTGGCACCTTATCGAATGCCTTCTGAAAATCCAAATACACCACATCTACTGGTTCCCCCTTATCTATTATACTTAGTTACAATCTGAAAAAACTCTAACAGATTTGTCAAACATGATTTCCCTTTCATAAATCCAGGTTGACTCTGCCCAATCATATTATTATTTTCTAGGCGCCCTGTTACCACGTCCTCAATAATAAATTCTAGCATTTTCCCTACTACTGTTGTCAGGCTAACTGGTCTGTAGTTCGCCATTTTCTCTCTCCGCCTTTTCTTCAATAGTAGGATTACATTCGCTACCTTCCAATCTGCAGGAAGCATTCTAGAATCTATGGAATTTTGGAAGATGACAACAAATGCAACCACTATCTCTGTAGCCACCTCTTTCAAAACCCTAGGATGTAGGTCATCGGGTCCAGGGGATTTATTGGCTTTTTGTCCCGTTAATTTCTCCGGTAGTATTTTTTTTACAAATAATAATTTCTTTCAATTCCTCATTCTCGCTAGACCTTTGGTTCTTTACTATTTCCGGGAGATTAAATTATCTCCT
The DNA here is from genome assembly GCF_044704955.1 of Pristiophorus japonicus. Classification (NCBI taxonomy): domain Eukaryota; kingdom Metazoa; phylum Chordata; class Chondrichthyes; family Pristiophoridae; genus Pristiophorus; species Pristiophorus japonicus. Next base: position 184,060,058 of record NC_091982.1, on the reverse strand, counting down.
TTATTGAAACATTACTTGGTCCTTCAATTGGTGAATACTGGACAAAGGGTCTTCATCAACTCTTTATGTCTTATGGGAATGCCTGAGGGGTTCTGTTTCTTTTATTCTGAGGCAACCCATGGTCTTTAGACTCTGTATTATTTGAAGTTACAAAATATAAAAAATATAGTGATAAAAATTTTTGAAGTAGAATTTGATTGAAGGGAAATTAAAGGGAATGCAATAGATGTAGTCTGGATGGATGTTCAATAAGTTGTCTCGCTCATTACAAAAATTGAACGTGGAGGTTCAATAATATAATGGGGGGAAAATTGCAGTTGGAGGCTTCCTTCGGACGAACGCCTCCGACCCGAAATTTTTTTACGAAAATACCTGATGGTCCGGGAGGAATGTAGGATTCCAGTCGGAAGCCCCCATTCGCTGTGCAGGGTACGGGAAGGTGACTTCCCTGTACGTACGTAAATGCTGGCATCACGTGGGCCTGGACCACCAATCACTAGGTAGCATTCTCATTGATAAAAATGGGAACTCCATTTGATCAATGAGAAAACCCTCCTAAAACAAGAAACACAGCACAATAAGATACCTCACATATCTAAAATTAATTGAAATTAAATGTAATTCAATGTTTTCAAAAAAATATACATTTTTTGGAATTTAAAAAATGTTTTAATAGGGTTAAAAATAAACTTACCTTAATGGACAGGGTTTTTAATATAAAAATGAGTGATTAAATGTAACTTTTATGTGTTTTAAAAGTGTTACACTGGTAAAAGTAGACCATATATCTGCTTTTACCAGACGTAAAAATTTGAAGGACATTCGCTGGGCATGAGTTGGGCAAATAGCCCAGTCACTCCCGTGTGAATGTCCTTCTCCCGGGGATGCGAAGATTCTGTCAGAAGAAATCTTGACAGATCAGAAAAGCCGGTTCTCGGCAAATGGGCATCGCGCCCTGAGAACCGGCTTTTGCGAGGCCTCGCCAGGTGTGTGCGGACTTTGTACGGACACAGCGAGGCTGCAATTTTCAGCCCAATAATATAATTCCTTGAAAATGTGAGTACAGTTAGATAAAAAAATAAGAAAAGTCCATAGCATTTGGGATTTTATATACCAGTACAATACAATGGATTGGCCACAGTTAGAGGACTATGTGCAGCTTTAGGTGGCCCATTATAGAAAGGGCATTAAAGCCATGGAAATGTACAGCATTGATTCAACAAGATGATATTGGGGATGAGAAACTAAATTATGAAGAGACAGTTGAGATGCTGGGACTATTTCCATTGGAGCAGAGAACGCTTCGCTGTCACTCACCTCCATCCACTCTACCCCACTCACACTTGCTCCCCCAATGGCAGATATGGCAGGTGCCAAGAGGCCAGTGGCCCCTCACCCTCAACTGGTTTCTATTCTACTTTCTCCCACCTAACCTATCTTCCGATCTGTTTCCATCAAAGAGACATTGGAATTGCCTCCTGGGGGCGCTAATGGGGGCGCAATGGCGTTTTCGCCCTAGGCAAGCAGCGCTACCGCCTCCTGGGAACTTGCGCCACAAGTTTAGGGCAGGGCGCTGTCCAGCAACGATGCGCCCCGCGATTAGCGCCCTGGGCCGGCACGTAACGTCGATGATGTCATCGGTGGCGTGCTGAGCCCTCCCAGCCCTTTGCCGACCCCTTAACACTCTGCGGGATCAATTGCTTTGTGAGCCGCAAGGCTGGCGTGGGCAGATGTCAATGTCGCAATGTCGCGGGTCGTAAAGCTGGCGGTCATCTGCTGCTGGGGCGCCCCTTAAAGGGGAGGCCATTAGCGCCCCGGGTCGCCATCTTTATTTGTCATGTTGACCGGGTCACCACCGTTTTGGGTACCGGGCTGCTGGCCCAGTCGATCACGATCTTGCCTGCCTTTGTCTTTGTTTATGTCTTTCTCTCTGTCTCCTGGGTATTCGAAATTAGAATCTGTCTTAAAGATTTATGTGATTAGCATTGACCTTTTCTGTCAACGACCCACAGATGAGATAATTAGATGGTTTTAAAATTTAACTGACATTTTGAAGATTGAACAAGCGGGTGCAGGACATTCTGAAAAGGGAGGGTGAACAGCCAGTTGTCGTGGTGCACATTGGTACCAATGATATAGGTAAAAAAAGGGATGAGGTCCTACGAGACGAATTTAAGGAGCTAGGAGCTAAATTAAAACGTAGGACCTCAAAAGTAGTAATCTCGGGATTGCGACCAGTGCCACGTGCTAGTCAGAGTAGGAATCGCAGGAGAGAAACATAGAAACATAGAAACATAGAAAATAGGTGCAGGAGTAGGCCATTCGGCCCTTCTAGCCTGCACCGCCATTCAATGAGTTCATGGCTGAACATGCAACTTCAGTACCCCATTCCTGCTTTCTCGCCATACCCCTTGATCCCCCTAGTAGTAAGGACCTCATCTAACTCCTTTTTGAATATATTTAGTGAATTGGCCTCAACAACTTTCTGTGGTAGAGAATTCCATAGGTTCACCACTCCCTGGGTGAAGAAGCTTCTCCTCATCTCGGTCCTAAATGGCTTACCCCTTATCCTTAGACTGTGTCCCCTGGTTCTGGACTTCCCCAACATTGGAAACTTTTTCCTGCATCTAACCTGTCTAACCCTGTCAGAATTTTAAACGTTTCTATGAGGGCCCCTCTCATTCATCTGAACTCCAGTGAATACAAGCCCAGTTGATCCAGTCTTTCTTGATATGTCAGTCCCACCATCCCGGGAATCAGTCTGGTGAACCTTCGCTGCACTCCCTCAATAGCAAGAATGTCCTTCCTCAGGTTAGGAGACCAAAACTGTACACAATACTCCAGGTGTGGCCTCACCAAGGCCCTGTACAACTGAAGCAACACCTCCCTGCCCCGGTAATCAAATCCCTTCGCTATGAAGGCCAACATGCCATTTGCTTTCTTAACTGCCTGCTGTACCTGCATGCCAACCTTCAATGACTGATGTACCATGACACCCAGATCTCGTTGCACCTCCCCTTTTCCTAATCTGTCACCATTCAGATAATAGTCTGTCTCTCTGTTTTTACCACCAAAGTGGATAACCTCACATTTATCCACATTATACTTCATCTGCCATGCATTTGCCCACTCACCTAACCTATTCAAGTCGCTCTGCAGCCTCATAGTATCCTCCTCGCAGCTCACACTGCCACTCAACTTAGTGTCATCCGCAAATTTGGAGATACTACATTTAATCCCCTCGTCTAAATCATTAATGTACAGTGTAAACAGCTGGGGCCCCAGCACAGAACCTTGCGGTACCCCACTAGTCACTGCCTGCCATTCTGAAAAGTCCCCATTTACTCCTACTTTTTGCTTCCAGTCTGACAACCAGTTCTCAATCCATGTCAGCACACTACCCTCAATCCCATGTGCTTTAACTTTGCACATTAATCTCTTGTGTGAGACCTTGTTGAAAGCCTTCTGAAAGTCCAAATATACCACATCAACTGGTTCTCCCTTGTCCACTCTACTGGAAACATCCTCAAAAAATTCCAGAAGATTTGTCAAGCATGATTTCCCTTTCACAAATCCATGCTGACTTGGGCCTATCATGTCACCTCTTTCCAAATGCACTGCTATGACATCCTTAATAATTGATTCCATCATTTTACCCACTACCGATGTCAGGCTGACCGGTCTATAATTCCCTGTTTTCTCTCTCCCTCCTTTTTTAAAAAGTGGGGTTACATTGGCTACCCGCCACTCCATAGGAACTGATCCAGAGTCAATGGAATGTTGGAAAATGACTGTCAATGCATCCGCTATTTCTAAGGCCACCTCCTTAAGTACTCTGGGATGCAGACCATCAGGCCCTGGGGATTTATCGGCCTTCAATCCCATCAATTTCCCTGACACAATTTCCCGACTAATAAGGATTTCCCTCAGTTCCTCCTCCTTACTAGACCCTCTGACCCCTTTTATATCCGGAAGTTTGTTTGTGTCCTCCTTAGTGAATACCGAACCAAAGTACTTGTTCAATTGGTCCGCCATTTCTTTGTTCCCCGTTATGACTTCCCCTGATTCTGACTGCAGGGGACCTACGTTAGTCTTTACTAACCTTTTTCTCTTTACATACCTATAGAAACTTTTGCAATCCGTCTTAATGTTCCCTGCAAGCTTCTTCTCGTACTCCATTTTCCCTGCACTAATCAAACCCTTTGTCCTCCTCTGCTGAGTTCTAAATTTCTCCCAGTCCCCGGGTTCGCTGCTATTTCTGGCCAATTTGTATGCCACTTCCTTGGCTTTAATACTATCCCTGATTTCCCTTAATAGCCACGGTTGAGCCACCTTCCCTTTTTTATTTTTACTCCAGACAGGAATGTACAATTGTTGTAGTTCATCCATGCGGTCTCTAAATGTCTGCCATTGCCCATCCACAGTCAACCCCTTAAGTATCATTCGCCAATCTATCCTAGCCAATTCACGCCTCATACCTTCAAAGTTACCCTTCTTTAAGTTCTGGACCATAGTCTCTGAATTAACTGTTTCATTCTCCATCCTAATGCAGAATTCCACCATATTATGGCCACTCTTCCTCAAGGGGCCTCGCACAACGAGATTGCTAATTAATCCTCTCTCATTACACAACACCCAGTCTAAGATGGCCTCCCCCCCTAGTTGGTTCCTCGACATATTGGTCTAGAAAACCATCCCTTATGTACTCCAGGAAATCCTCCTCCACCGTATTGCTTCCAGTTTGGTTAGCCCAATCTATGTGCATATTAAAGTCACCCATTATAACTGCTGCACCTTTATTGCATGCACCCCTAATTTCCTGTTTGATGCCCTCCCCAACATCACTACTACTGTTTGGAGGTCTGTACACAACTCCCACTAATGTTTTTTGCCCTTTGGTGTTCTGCAGCTCTACCCATATAGATTCCACATCATCCAAGCTAATGTCCTTCCTAACTATTGCATTAATCTCCTCCTTAACCAGCAATGCTACCCCATCTCCTTTTCCTTTTATTCTACCCTTCCTGAATGTTGAATACCCCTGGATGTTGAGTTCCCAGCCCTGATCATCCTGGAGCCACGTCTCTGTAATCCCAATCACATCATATTTGTTAACATCTATTTGCACAGTTAATTCATCCACCTTATTACGGATACTCCTTGCATTAAGACACAAAGCCTTCAGGCTTGTTTTTTTAACACCCTTTGTCCTTTTAGAATTTTGCTGTACAGTGGCCCTTTTTGTTCTTTGCCTTGGGTTTCTCTGCCCTCCACTTTTCCTCATCTCCTTTCTGTCTTTTGCTTTTGTCTCCTTTTTGTTTCCCTCTGTCTCCCTGCATTGGTTCCCGTCCCCCTGCCATATTAGTTTAACTCCTCCCCAACAGCACTAGCAAACACTACCCCTCGGACATTGGTTCCGGTCCTGCCCAGGTGCAGACCGTCCGATTTGTACTGGTCCCACCTCCCCCAGAACCGGTTCCAATGCCCCAGGAATTTGAATCCCTCCCTGCTGCACCACTGCTCAAGCCATGTATTCATCTGCGCTACCCTGTGATTCCTACTCTGACTAGCACGTGGCACTGGTAGCAATCCCGAGATTACTACTTTTGAGGTCCTACTTTTTAATTTAGCTCCTCGCTCCTTAAATTCGTTTAGTAGGACCTCATCCCTTTTTTTTACCTATGTCGTTGGTACAAATGTGTACCACGACAACTGGCTGTTCTCCCTCGCTTTTTAGAATGTCTTGCACCCGCTCTGAGACATCCTTGACCCTTGCACCAGGGAGGCAACATACCATCCTGGAGTCTCGGTTGCGGCCGCAGAAACGCCAGTCTATTCCCCTTACAATTGAATCCCCTATCACTATCGCTCTCCCACTCTTTTTCCTGCCCTCCTGTGCAACAGAGCCAGCCACGGTGCCATGAACTTGGCTGCTGCTGCCCTCCCCTCATGAGTCATCCCCCCCAACAGTACCCAAAGCAGTGTATCTGTTTTGCAGGGGGATGACCACAGGGGACCCCTGCACTACCTTCCTTGCACTGCTCTTCCTGCTGGTCTTCCATTCCCTATCTGGCTGTGGACCCTTTCCCTGCGGTACGACCACCTCACTACACGTGCTACTCACGTCATTCTCAGCATCGTGGATGCTCCAGAGTGAATCCACCCTCAGCTCCAACTCTGCAACGTGGTCCGTCAGGAGCTGGAGGCGGATACACTTCCCGCACACGTAGTCGTTAGGAAAACTGGTGTCGTCCCTGAGTTCCCACATGGTACAGGAGGAGCATAACACGTGACCGAGCTGTCCTGCCATGACTTAACCCTTAGATAAGCAACAACAATGTTAAAGTTTACTCACTGTTATAGAAGAGAAAAAAAGAAAAACTACTCACCAATCACCAGCCAATCACTTACCCCCTTGGCTGTGACATCACCTTTCTGTTTCTTTCTACTTCTTTTTTGCCTTCTCCCTGTAGCTGCACCGGCTCGCCTTTTATAGGCCTCTACACGCACCTCCTCGACGCAGCTCCCGACTGTCGCCGACGCTGGGCCCCGGACTCCCTGCTGTGCCTTTTATAGGCCTCACCAACGGACCTCCTCGACACTGCTCCTGACTGCCGCCGACGCTGGGCCCCGGACTCCCTCCTGTGCCTTTTATAGGCCTCACCACGCACCTCCTCGACGCTGCTCCCGACTGCCGCCAATAGCTCAGATGAATTCGTGGCTTGAGCAGTGGTGAATTAAACATACAGGGGTATCTGACAATTCGGAAAGATAGACAAGAAGGGAAAGGAGGTGGGGTAGCTCTGTTAATAAAAGATGATATCAGGGCAGTTGTGAGAGACGATATTGGCTCTAATGAACAAAATGTTGAATCATTGTGGGTGGAGATTAGAGATAGTAAACAGAAAAAGTCACTGGTGGGCGTAGTTTATAGGCCCCTAAATAATAACTTCATGATGGGGCGGGCAATAATCAAGGGAATAACGGAGGCATGTGAAAAAGGAACGGCAGTAATCATGGGGGATTTTAACCTACATATCGATTGGTCAAATCAAATCGCACGGGGTAGCCTTGAGGAGGAATTCATAGAATGCATACGGGATTGTTTCTTAGAACAGTATGTTACAGAACCTACAAAGGAGCAAGCTATCTTAGATCTGGTCCTGTGTAATGAGACAGGAATAATAAATGATCTCCTCGTAAAAGATCCTTTCGGAATGAATGATCACAGTATGGTTGAATTTGTAATACAGATTGAGGGTGAGGAAGTAGTGTCTCAAACGAGCATACTATGCTAAACAAAGGGGACTACAGTGGGATGAGGGCAGAGTTGGCTAAAGTAGACTGGAAACACAGACTAAACGGTGGCACAATTGAGGAACAGTGGAGCACTTTTAAGGAGCTCTTTCATAGTGCTCAACAAAAATATATTCCAGTGACAAAGAAGGGCGGTAAGAGAAGGGATAACCAGCCGTGGATAACCAAGGAAATAAAGGAGAGTATCAAATTAAAAACCAATGCGTATAAGGTGGCCAAGGTTAGTGGGAAACTAGCAGATTGGGAAAATTTTAAAAAACAGCAAAGAGTAACTAAGAAAGCAATAAAGAAAGGAAAGATAGATTACGAAAGTAAACTTGCGCAAAACATAAAAACAGATAGTAAAAGCTTTTACCGATATATAAAATGGAAAAGAGTGACTAAAGTAAATGTTGGTCCCTTAGAAGATGAGAAGGGGGATTTAATAATGGGAAATGTGGAAATGGCTGAGACCTTAAACAATTATTTTGCTTCGGTCTTCACAGTGGAAGACACAAAAACCATGCCAAAAATTGCTGGTCACGGGAATGTGGGAAGGGAGGACCTTGAGATAATCAGTATCACTAGGGGATTAGTGCTGGACAGGCTAATGGGACTCAAGGTAGACAAGTCCCCTGGTCCTGATGAAATGCATCCCAGAGTATTAAAAGAGATGGCGGAAGTTATAGCAGATGCATTCGTTATAATCTACCAAAATTCTCTGGACTCTGGGGAGGTACCATCGGATTGGAAAGCAGCTAATGTAATGCCTCTGTTTAAAAAAGGGGGCAGACAAAAGGCAGATAACTATAGGCCGGTTAGTTTAACATCTGTAGTGGGGAAAATGCTTGAAGCTACCATTAAAGGAAGAAATAGCGGGGCATCTAGATAGGAATAGTGCAATCAAGCATGAAGAGGAAATCATGTTTAACTAATTTACTGGAATTCTTTGAGGATATAACGAGCATGATGGAGAGAGGTGTACTGATGGATGTGGTGTATTTAGATTTCCAAAAGGCATTCGATAAGGTGTCACACAAAAGGTTACTGCAGAAGATAAAGATAGGCGGAGTCAGAGGAAATGTATTAGCATGGATAGAGAATTGGCTAGCTAACAGAAAGCAGAGAGTCAGGATAAATGGGTCCTTTTCGGGTTGGAAATCGATGGTTAGTGGTGTGCCACAGGGATCGGTGCTGGGACCACAACTGTTTACAATATACATCAATGACCTGGAAGAGGGGACAGAGTGTAGTGTAACAAAATTTGCAGATGACACAAAGATTAGTGGGAAAGCGGGTTGTGTAGAGGACACAGAGAGACTGCAAAGAGATTTAGATAGGTTAAGCGAGTGGGCTAAGGTTTGGCAGATGGAATACAATGTCGGAAAATGTGAAGTCATTCACCTTGGAAAAAAAAACAGTGAAAGGGAATATTATTTGAATGGGGAGAAATTACAACATGCTGCGGTGCAGAGGGACCTGGGGGTCCTTGTGCATGAATCCCAAAAAGTTAGTTTGCAGGTGCAGCAGGTAATCAGAAAGGCGAATGGAATGTTGGCCTTCATTGCGAGAGGGATGGAGTACAAAAGCAGGGAGGTCCTGCTGCAACTGTATAGGGTATTGGTGAGGCCACACCTGGAGTACTGCGTACAGTTTTGGTCACCTTACTTAAGGAAGGATATACTAGCTTTGGAGGGGGTACAGAGACGATTCACTAGGCTGATTCCGGAGATGAAGGGGAGATCGAGGCAGAGAGGTTGTTTCCACTGGTCGGGGAGACTAGAACTAGGGGGCACAGCCTCAAAATACGGGGAGCCAATTTAAAACTGAGTTGAGAAGGAATTTCTTCTCCCAGAGGGTTGTGAATCTGTGGAATTCTCTGCCCAAGGAAGCAGTTGAGGCTAGCTCATTGAATGTATTCAAATCACAGATAGATAGATTTTTAACCAATAAGGGAATTAAGGGTTATGGGGAGTGGGCGGGTAAGTGGAGCTGAGTCCACGGCCAGATCAACCATGATCTTTTTGAATGGCGGAGCAGGCTCGAGAGGCTAGATGGCTTACTCTGTTCCTAATTCTTATGTTCTTATGTTCTTATGTTATAGTGATTAGTATATATGTCCTCATCTTATTCTTCCTCTCAAAATGTAGCACCTCACATCTCTCCACATCCGATTCCAAGGGACTGCCTATGATGATGACATTAAACTTCACCTGACATCAATCTGCCCAATCTATTACCTTGTCTATGTCCTCCTGTATTCATACCGATTACATTCGTCTTTACAGTTAACTGGGATACTGCTTTTAGCACCATCTGTAAGTTTTAATATTGGGTTCCTTATCCTCAAATCCAGATCATTCTCCTCCTTTCGTATGTTTGTAGCAAAAAACTAATTAAATATCAATATTTCAGTCAGATATCTGGGCCAAAGCTTCCAGTGTAGCAGCATGTATATCTTGTAGGCTGCCTGAAAATTTCCTCTGAATGCAATGCTCAATGAGGTGCTCCAGGGTCTGATTAGGAGCTCCACAGTCACATGATGGGGATGCTTTAATCTTCCATCTATGGAGAAGGTGGTAGCATCTACCGTGACTAGTTCTGAGGCAGTTGATGGTTGTCCACTGTTTGCGAGGATGGTTTGATTCTTCAGGCTGTACTATGGCGTCCTCTATAAGGAATCCATTCCGTATGTCACAGTTCTTCCAAAACATTTCACCATCGTTCATCAAGGCCTTCTAGATTTAATATGGGTTGGTACTAGGTTGGTCAAGTCAGCCTGGATCGGCATGTCTCTCATAGAATCATAGAAAATTGTGGCACAGAAGGAGGCTATTCAACCCGCCATGTCTGTGCTGGCCAAAAAAGAGCTATCCAGCCTAATCCCACTTTCCAGCTCTTGGTCTGTAGCCTTGTAGGTTACAGCACTTCATAGATTCATAGTATCATGGAAATTTACAGCGCGGAAGGAGGCTATTTCGGCCCATCGTGTCCGCGCCGGCCAACAAAGAACTATCCAGCCTATCCCACTTTCCAGCTCTTGGTCCATAGCCTTGTAGGTTAAGGCACTTCAAGTGCACATCCAAATATTTTTTAAATGTGGTGAGGGTTTCTGCCTCTACCACCCTTTCAGGCAGTGAGTTCCAGACCCCCACGACCCTCTGGGTGAAAATATTTCCCCTCAAATCCGCTCTAAACATCCTACCAATTACTTTAAATCTATGCCCCCTGGTTGTTGACCCCTCTGCTAAGGGAACTAGGTCATCCCTATCCATTCTATCTAGGCCGCTCATAATTGTATACACCTCACTAAGGTCTCCCCTCAGCCTCCTCTGTTCCAAAGAAAACAAATCCAGCCTATCCAATTTTTCCTCATAGCTAAAATTCTCCAGTCCAGGCAACATCCTTGTAAAGCTCCTCTGTACCCTCTCTAGTGCAATCACATCTTTCCTGTCATGTTGTGACCAGAATGCAGTGCTCTAGCTGTGGCCTGGCTAGTGTTTTATACAGTTCAAGCATAACTTCCCTGCTCTTGTATTCTATGCCTTGGCTAATAAAGGCAAGTATCCCATATGCCTTCTTAACCACCTTATCAACTTGGCCTGCTACCTTCAGGAATCTGTGGACATGTACTCCAAGGTCGATTTTTTCCTCTACACTTCTCAGTGTCCTACGATTTAATGTGTATTCCCTTGCCTTGTTAGCCCTCCCTGAATGCATTACCTCACAATTCTCTGGATTGAATTCCATTTGCCACTGTTCTGCCCACCTGACCAGTTCATTGATAGCTTCCTGCAGTCTACAGCTTTCTTCTTCATTATCAGCCACACAGCCAATTTTTGCATAATCTGCAAATTTCTTAATCATACTCCCGACATTTAAGTCTAGATCATTGATATATAACACAAAAAGCAAGGGACATATCCAAGTACCTTTTAAATGTGATGAGGGTTTCTGCCTCTACCACCCTCTCAGGCAGCAAATTCCAGACATTGACCACCCTCTGGGTGAAATATATTCTCCTCAATTTCCCTCTAATCCTTCTACCAATTACTTTAAATCTATGGCCCTCTTTATTGATCTCTCTACTTAGGGAAATAGGTGTTTCCTATCCACTCTATCTAGGCCCCTCATAATTTTATACACCCCAATCAAGTCTCCCCTCTGCCTCCTCTGTTCCAAAGAAAACAATCCCAGCCTATCCAATCTTTCCTCATAGCTAAAATTCTCCAGTCCTGGCAACATCCTTGAATATCTCCTCTGTACCCTCTCTAGTGCAATCACATCTTTCCTGTAATGTTGTGACCAGAACTGTATGCAGTACCCTAGCTGTGACCTAACTAGTCTTTTATACAGTTCTTGCATAACCTCCCTGCTCTTGTATTCTATGCCTCAGCTAATAAAGGAAAGTACCCCGTATGCTTTCTTAACCGCCTTATCTATCTGTTGTGCTACCTTTAGTGATCTATGGACATGCATTCCAAAGTCCCTTTGCACCCCTGCACATCTCAGTATCTTACCATTTATTGTGTATTCCCTTGCCTTGTTAGCCCTCCCCAAATGTATTACCTCACACTTCTCCAGATTGAATTCCCTTTGCCACTTATCTGCCCAGCTGACCAGTTCATTGATATCTTCCTGCAGTCCACAGCTTTCTTTCTCACTATCAACCACACAGCCAATTTTTGTATCATCTGCATGCCCCCTACATTGAAGTCTAAATCATTGATATATACCACAAAATGCAAGGGACCTAATACTGAGCCCTGTGGAACACCACTGGAAACAGCCTTCCAGTCACAAAAACAGATGTCGACCATTACTCTTTGCTGGTGTAGCGGTTGTATTCTCTGGAGGCTGCATATTCATGGTGTAGGTTTGGTAGTGTTGGTGTTGGTGTCGATAAAAGTGTACCGGTGATAATTCTCATAGTAGAGTTCAGGTGGACATCAATGGATTTGACATGCGGACTTGATAGCCATACCAGAGAGCAGTACTCCACTGTAGAGTACACCAGGGTGAGTGCTGCCATACAGAGTGTTTGAGCGTCTGCTCCCAATGTGGATGTGATGAGTTTTTAGATCAGGGTGACACTACTCTTTAGTGTCACCCTGTTCTAAAGATGCTGTCTATATAACAGGGTGTGATCAAGCATGACTCCTAAATAGGACGTTTTTTTGGCATGGTTTACCTCTGCACCACAAAAGGATACTTTCAGAGATCATTTTTTCTTGATGGGTGCTGAGTGAAACGTCAAAGTGACAGTCCTTTGTGGATTTGGCCAAAGTCGCCATCAACGGATGTAGGCCCCCATCTTCTGTAAATCAGGTCAGGGTCTCCTTGGTAGTGGACAGATTCATGTTCTGCGTAGCCAAGGCAATGTCATCAGTGAATATGAGCTTGCGGGACTCTATTTCGGGCAGATCACTGCCGCAAACATTGAATAACATGGCTGCCAGGACAGAACCCTGTAGGAGTCAATAGTTCAGTGTCCTATATCTGATCTTCTGAGTACCAGTGCACTTCTGAGTGTCAGTTGCTAAGCATGGAGTTGAGAAGATGGATCTTTGTTCTGCAGGGTAAAATGGTAGAGAGCTTGAAAAACAGTCCATGCTTCCATATTGTGTCATACGCTGCTGACAGGTCCACGAGTGCCACACTGGACTTAAGCTGGCACTGGAAGCCTGCTTCGATGCGCACTGTTAACACTACCACTTGATCGCAGCAGTTACGGCCGCTCCGGAAGCCCGGTTGCTCCTTAGGGATGATTGGCTCGATGATGGGGCTAGTCTGTGGAGTAGTAGCCTTTCCAGTACTTTATAACAAGTGCAAAGTAAGGAGAGCGGGTGGTAGCTGGAAGCCTCACAAGCATTCTTCCCCAGCTTCAGATCATTTAAATATATTGATAACAGCAATGGTCTCAACACTGATACCTAGGAAACACCATTGTTTACATCCCTCCAGTCTGAAAAACATCCGTTAACCACTCTTTGCTTTCTGTCCCTTAAATATAATAATGGGCTAGAAATTCGTTATAACCAAGAAATGTGCAGTGGTTAGACTAAAAATGATTAAGTAGCGCCAGTTGAAAATCATCTAGGCTACAAGCAAAATTCATCCTCACTCCTCATTAAAATGAATATAGTCATGATTCTCATCTAAAAACCCAAGGTCATGGGTGTTGCAGGGAAAAGATAGACAAATATCGGGTGTAGCCTAAACGCAAATAACGATTGCCACTGGCTTTTTTCATTGCTTAAAGGAGAGGTTCATTGATGCTGCAGCATCTCATACTCAGTATTGTTGGAAGCGCAGCTACCTCAACAACCATAAAAAGCACAAGGAGAAGGAGCACTTATTTACAAGTCCACAAGACAGATCGCCGCCCCAGGGAGAGAGCCCAGAGGTTTACGGATGAAGCTTTGGAAACATTGTTTCAGTGGTGGAGAAAAGGCAGGTGGTCCTGTGCCTGCCAATTGGCAGGAGGGCCTTGCCACAATTCTGCCGGACTATGTGGAGAAAGGTGGCACATCATGTCACGGGCATCACTGTAGTCCCCAGGACCCACACCCACTGCAGGAAGACGTTTAACAACAGGTGCTATGGGTGAGTGAAGACTTCAACAAATGCTACATACCACCATCTGTACCACAAGCTTCACGCACTGCTCAATGCATCACACCCCCAGCAACATCTCACATCTCACACCTTGCAGCTATTCAACTATGGCATGCACAGGGTCATTTGTTATTAGAATTCATGTCATATAAGTGATATGTTTATAGGTACATTTATTAAGTGTGTTTTGAATATTTTGTGGTCTCCCTCATTTCATCTTTTTGCCCAGGAGAATGCTGCGATATGCCATGAGCCAGGGAATGTATGATGGGGATATGGTGAGCTACGGGGATCTGGAGTTTCATTCTTGTGAATCAGAGTCTGATGAGCTAGTCATGGGCAGCATGTCCAGAAGGCCGAATGTCTTGCTGCCTCTGCACTCCCTCCTGTTCCTCCTCCTCCTCATCCTCTTTCTTCTCAATCTCTTTCTCCCTGTCCTCCTCCTTATCATCTTTCTCCTCGTCCTCCTTGTCCTCTTCGTCCTCTTCCTCTTTATCCACTTCCTCCTCATCCTCTTTCTCCTCATCCTCGTCCTCCTCCACGTCCTCCTGAGGTAATCCCATAAGGAATGAATGCATGAATTGCAACAGTTATACATTCCTTTCTGGTGTAAAAACACAAAAGGAAAAGTGACCCAACCATGGCAAACAAAAGAAATTAAGGATAGTATTAGATGCAAAGAGGAGTTTTGCAAAGTTGCCAGAAAAAATAGCAAGTCTGAGGATTGGGAGCAGTTTAGAATTCAGCAAAAAAGACCAAGAGATTGATTAAGAGGGGAAAAATAGAGTCTGAGAGTAAACTTGCAAGGAACATAAAAACCGACTGCAAAAGTTTCTACAAGTAAAAAGAAAAAGATTAGTGAAGATAAATGTAGGTCCTTTACAGACAAAAATGGGAGAATTTGTAATGGGGAACAAGGAAATGGCAGAACAATTAAATAAATACTTCGGTTCTGTCTTCATGGAAGAGGACACAAATAACATCCCAGAAATGTTAGGGAACTAAGGGTCTAGTGAGCAAGAGGAATTAAAGGAAATGATTCTTAATAAGAAAATAGTGCTAGAGAAACTAATGGGACTGAAGGCAGATAAATCCCCAGGGCCTGATGATCTGCATCCCAGAGTACTAAAAGAGGTAGCCATGGAAATAGTAGATGCATTGGTTGTCATCTTCCAAAATTCTATAAATTATGGAACAGTTACTGCAGATTGGAAGGTGGCAAATGTAACCCACTATTTAAAAAAGGAGGGAGAAAGAAAACGGGGATCTACAGACTGGTTAGCCTGACATCAGTAGTAAGGAAAATGCTGAAGTCTATTATAAAGGATGTGATAACAGCACACTTAGATAACATGAAGGGATTAAACAAAGTCAGCATGGATTTATGAAAGGAAAATCATGTTTGATAAAGCTACTGGAGTTTTTTGAGGATGTAATTGATAGAATAGATAAGGGAGAACCAGTGGATGTAGTGTATTTGGATTTTCAGAAGGCCTTTGATAAAATCCCACATATGAGGTTAGTGCGTAAAATTAAAGCACATAGGATTGGGGGTAATGTATTGGCATGAATTGAAAATTGGTTAGCTGACAGGAAACAGAAAGTAGGAATAAAGGGTCTTTTTCGGGGTGGCGGGCAGTGACTAGTGGGGTACCACAGGGATTAGTGCTTGGGCCCCAGCTATTCACAATATATATATAAATGATTTGGATGAGGGAACCAAATGTAATATTTCCAAGTTTGATGACGACACAAAACTAGGTGGGATTGTGAGTTGTGAGGAGGATGCAAAGATGCTGCAAGGCGATTTAGATAGGTTGAGTGAGTGGGCAAACACATGGCAGATGTGGATAAATGTGAAGTTATCCACTTTGGTAGGAAAAACATAAGGACAAAGTATTATTTAAATGGTGATGGCTTGCGAATTGTCAATGTTCAGCGGGACCTGGGTGTCTTTGTACACCAGTCATTGAAAGCAAACATGCAGGTGCAGCAAGCAGTTAGGAAGGCAATGGTATGTTGGCCTTCATTGCAAGAGGATTTGAGTACAGGAGCAAGGATGTCTTACTACAGTTATACAGGGGCTTGGTGAGACCGCACCTGGAGTATTGTGTGCAGTTTTGGTCTCCTTACCTAAGAAAGGATACACTTGCCATAGAGGGAGTGCAGTGTAGGTTCACCAGACTGATTCCTGGGATTGCAGAACTGTCGTATGATGAGAGATTGGGTCGACTAGGCCTGTATTCACTAGAGTTTAGAAGAATGAGAGGGGATCTCATTGAAATGTATAAAATTCTGACTGGGTTGGATAGACTGGATGCGGAGAGGATGTTTCTCCTGGCTGGGAAGTCTAGAACAAGTGGTCACAGTCTCAGGATTCGGGGTAGGAAATTTAGGACCGAGATGAGGAGACATTTTTTCACTCAGAGGGTGGTGAACCTGTGGAATTCTCTACCACAGAAGGCTGTGGAGGCCAAGTCACTGAATATATTTAAGAGGGAGATAGATAGATTTCTAGAAACAAAAGGCATCAAGGGGTATGGGGAAACAGCAGGAATATGGTGTTGAGATAGAGGATCAGCCATGATCATATTGAATGGCGGTGCAGACTTGAAGGGCTGAATGGCCTGCTACCACTCCTATTTTCTATGTTTCTATGTTTCTAATTCTGCAGCCCCCATGACTGTGAGGACGTGTTGGGAACAGAAGCCTATAACAAATAATGAGTGACTTCTGTATTTGAATCAACACTCCCTGTCACCATAATTATTTGAAATAATTAAAGAGAGTTGTTTCAGTTGCAGGAATTAGCAAACAGACACTGAAACTTCAGAACCTTGCTAGTTGCAGCTGATTGGGGATGGTATATTTAAATATTCCTGCTGGCAGACACCAGAGAGGCGAAATTGTCCTTTTTTATAGCCCCCAGTGAGTGCTAATGGGCACAATAAGGTTATCGCCCAGGGGATGGGGTCAATTGTGCCTCTGGGGAAATTGCCCCAAATGTTTGGGGGACGTTGTGCCGGTAGCGGTGTGCCCCGTCATTAGCGCCCCGGGCTGGCACATACTCGCCGATTACGTCATTACCGTGCGTGCTAACTCCTCACCATCCCTTTTGCGATCGAGTTTACCAGCCGCACTACTGGCAATACCGATATGGCGTGCGGCACTGAAACCGGCATTAGCTGTTGTTACAGCTGTCAACGGTGTTTAACACCACCTAATTGGCCCAAGTTTGTCCCCAGGGTTAGATCGACGCATCTCTGTGTGATGCGCCGAATTTTTAGAACAGAAACGGCGCCTATTATTTACCTTGGTATTCTCCCCTCCACCCGGTCGATCCAGGCCTTTGGCGCAGCGCAGTAGAATGCATGGAGGGCGGAGTCAGGTCCCGCCGCTGAAAACAGTGGCAGTACCTCTGCACATACGCGCTAGAGTGTGCGCGCATGTGCAGTAGCTCCTTGCCCCCGAGGCTGCATGGAAGGGGCCCGAAGCACGCCGCTCCTAGCCCTGGCCGAATGGGCTCACCAGGGTGGCGAAGATGCGGAATCGGGCCTCCCTCCCCCCACCCCCCCGTTCAGCTCCCGCTCCCCCCCTCGTTCAGCTCCCGTTTCCCCCCCCCCATCCCTCCCATTCAGCCGTTCCCCCTCCTCCCCCCCTCCCTCCCTCCCTCCACGTCCTTGGCGGGGCCCACCCACCCGGCATCTTGCTCTCCTCTTCCCCCCTCTCCTCTTCCCCCCTCCCCCCTCTCCCCCCTCTTCCTCTCCTCCCCCATCCTCTCCCTCTCCTCTCCCGCCCTCCCTCCTCCCCCGCCCTCCCTCCTCCTCCCCCCCCACCTCTTCCCTCCCTCCCTCCCTTCCTCCTCTCCCCCTCCTCCCTCTGCCCCCTTCCTCCCTCCCTCCTCTCCCCTCACTCTCCTCCTCCTCCCCTGCCTCCCCCTCCTCTTCCCTCCTCCCCTGCCTCCCCCTCCTCTTTCCCCCTCCTCTCCCTCCCCTTCCTCTTCCCCCTCCTCTTCCCCCTCCTCCTCCCCCCACTTTCCCCCTCCTGCCCCCACCCCTCGCTGTCAGAAACACAGCAAGACACTGACAGAGACAGAGAGAGAGACACTGACAAAGAGAGAGATACTGACAGAGAGAGAGAGACACTGACAGAGGCAGAAAGAGAGACACTGACAGCGACAGAGAGAGAGACACTGGGCCGGGGGGGCCTGTCCCAGCACGCTGTTGGAGGGCTCCCGGTGCTGCAGTCGGTGAGTAGAAACTTAATTATTTATTTATTGATTTTTAATTTTTTTAATCGTTTATTTTTAATTTTTTTTGATTGATTTATTGATTTATTTATCATTTATTATTGATGATGGCTCTTTATTTGTAAAAGTGAAGTGTTTAATGTTTGTAAACCCCCCTTCCCCCTCCCCTATCTCTCGTTCCCTACACCTGATTTATAAGTGTAGGCAAGGTTTTTCTGAGCATACAAAAATCTACACTTACTCCATTCTAAGTTAGTTTGGAGTAAGTTTTCGCTGCCTCAACTTGCTAAACAGACGTAAGTGGCTGGACACGCCCCCTTTTGAAAAAGAAATCTGTTCTAAAATGGAACTATTCTAACTCACTAGAACTGGAGCAAACTAAATGACGAGAATTGCAATTTCTAAGATGCTCCATTCTAAACTAGTTGCTCTAAAAATATAGGAGCAACTCAGGCCGAAACTTGAGCCCAATGTGTGGCACAATCCATGTGAATTTCTAGCCCAATAATGTGCTTTAAAATATCAACAAGCTTCCTATGCGATGTCTTTCAAATGTCCATATACATAACATCCACTGAATGTCTTCATCAATGGAACTCCTTTATTTCTTCAAAAAACTCTATTAAATTTGGCAAGTATGATTTCCTTTTACAGACCTATGTTGGCTATCTTTAATTAACTTAGATCTTTCTCAGTGAGTCTTTATGCAGAGAGTTGTTGCAGCATGGAATGCTTTGCCACAGGGAATAACTGAGGCAGAGACCATTCCATCTTTTAAGGTAAGAGTTGGTAAATGTTTGAAGCAGAGGAAATTATAGAGCTGTGGTAAAAGGTAACGCAGTGGGAATCATTTTGGATTGTTCTAACAAGGAGTCAATACAAATACGACAAGTTCAATGGTCTTCTGGGATTCTACACAATAAGAATTGTAAAATGTAAATCGAGACTAAGATTAGCATTAATCTCCAAAAATCATTGTACAAAATATTTGAACTGTACGAAATATTTGTAGTTTATCTTCAAAAGAGGAAGCACTACATTGTTTCTGAATGCTTGGTCTTAAAGAATTATTCTTCTTGCAATTCAATAGTGAATAACTGTTTAAATAAAGATACATTCTAATTTGCTCATGTCAAGATGGCATTAGAGAATTTACACAATCTGAATTGCTCCAGCTTTAAGTTTACCAAACATCAGTCATGTATTCATGGTAAAACCAGGGATTTTGCAAACCCTTATACAAATAACCCTGGGGCTGAAAAAGCCCAAGGGTCAGCAGGGCATCTGTGGGACTTGTGGAAGTCCCACCCTGCCTCAGCAGAGATGTGTCCCCATCCAGAGAAGAAGAGAGGGAACATATACGTCAAAATCTAACATACGACCCAAACTGAAGCCAATGTCACAGCATCAGATTTTCAGGAGTTGGATGTGTTAAAACACCTTTTTTTGAACTTGCTCAGTATTCAAGTAAGAATTTGGCTCTATCCAGAACTGCATACCCTTTGGTAACTTTATTGTTACATAGAATTGTGTGGCATCCCAAGGCCAATTTCTGTGGTGACCTCAACAACATTCTGTAGGAAATCTGTCCAGGGCTTGGGGACAATTCAACTTTAATGTAATGGCCCATCATGTTTGGTCAGCGGCAAAGCAAAGGCATTCATCGCTCGTTCCGAAGTAAGCTTCTCACAAAGATATCATGATCTCTGTGGCGAGAAGTTCGGCTTTTCCGATGGGTAATTGAAATCAATGCCAGTTAACGGGTATTCCCAGCGACGAGCAGCTGTGAAATCAACAAGCTGTATAAGCAGCCAATCACAGCGCAGAATTCTCACAGCCAGCGAACCAGGAAGTGGGTAAGCTCCTTTGGCCTAGAAGTTGGACTGTGACATGAAAGTAGCCAGTGTCACCGTAGCCTCAGGTCAACAGCCACTGAAAATGGTGGCACCAGTAGGAGACAAAGATTTACGCTAATAAAGATTATTAGCCCAGAGCTAAAATGACCATATAACGCCCTCTTGGTGGCATTAGTCCAGGCATCATGTGCCGAATGAGGTGTCCAGAAGCAGCGTTGCATCTTCCAACAGTCTCTGGAAGCGAGGCTATGAGTTCACTCGGCATTATGGGATATTAAAAGGTCAATGCATTATCATTTGCTTAAATGGGCAATGCCTTCTGAACTGATCAAAATAAAAATTAAGTTTAAAAAAAGCACTTTGCAGCCCCTCCAGCTCTATTGCCCTTTTAAAAAAAATTAACATTTGAATAAACATTCCCAAATAGGAGTCTTCAGCTGTTAAAGCTGAATTCCCTTCCACACCTCAAAAATGGGAAAAGTGCTTCAGCACTAACACAAATGGCTTAGCAAGCCAGGGAAGGGGCACCGAGGGTCTCGCATGCAGCACTTCAGCTTTCTGCAGGGGGTCAACACTGCAAGAGAGGTCCTGTACCCACAGGGGCCAGGAGGCACTCCAGAAAGAACAATGTGGGATCTTCTCCTACTAACTGCATTTCTAGCTTTACATACTTCTCAGTGCATGACCCCCTCTACCAATCACTAACCTAGCAACAATCTGTACCAATTCCAAGACACATCTCCCATTCCTAGCTTCACCTCACCCCCTTGGAGGAGATGATGCTGACCATTCTTGCAGGCACATTGGCTGAGCCCTTGACCAGCAGGGCTGAAAAGATGCAACATGCTGGTATCCTCATATGTTATCCTCCTTCTCACATGCAGCTCTTGCTTTCCCGCCCTCGCCTCACCACAACTTCACTATGCGCCCTCCTCATTTCACATACCCAGGAAATGCAACCTGCCCAGCCAGTGGTTGACCAAGGAGAGGGAGAGGAGAATGAAGAAGAAGAAATATCGTCAATCCATTTCGCACTCTCGGCCACCAGCTCCTCAAGGTCGACCAGCAAGGCCATTTGCAGTGTCCCCCATTGAAAGTCAGCAGCCTTCCTCCAGCCAGCCTGCAGCCACTGGGGTAACACTGCGGGACACCAGTAGGATAGGCAAAAGCATACACAAGACAGTCACTAAGGGGGATGAGTTGATTTCTTGTTGTCATATTGGATGGATAGATGTAGAAAGTTGGATTGGAAGATTTGCTTTGTGGTGCCTTTTATTTCAGCATCTGTAACAGAGGGAAGGTAAGGTGTGGGACTAACTTTGAAAGTGGAATTGGGTTGTGGTCACTCGTACTGCAGGTGGATCATTCTTTCTCAGATATCTTGGCCAGAAAGGGGCTGTCTGGGTTGCATTCTTCCTCTGCCTCCTCCTCTTCAACTTTCTCCTCTTCTGTGTCTTCCTCTTCTGCATCTCCCTCTGCTCTCTGCAAGCAGATGCTATAAATCTGAAATAAAAGTGTAAAGGGCTGAAAATACTCAACAGGTCAGGCAGCATCTTGACCTGAGACGTGAACTCTGTTTCTCTCTCCACAGATGTTGCTTGACCTGCTGAGTATTTCCAGCATGTTCTGTCTTCTCAGAGGCCTTCCTTTACAATCCGAGGTCTTGCAAGCATCTAGGAGCACTCCTTGTACACTTACTAAACTTTTAATATGTATTGCAGCAAGCTACTACTTCAATAAAATGTTTTTAAAAAGTCCAAAAGCTTAAATGCAAACTTGCCTGAAAGATGTGTGCATCCCTTTAAGAGGTGCTGACAGTACCTCTGTCAGTTTTCATGGCGAGTTTAGGACCCAGGGGTGAACTCAGCGCTGAGGTCCAAGTTTGTCGAGGTAGCGTTAAGTTGGCGTGTGATGTCACCTTTCGCTAATTTAAATATACAGGGCCATTGTTCTCACCGGCAGCGCTGCCGTGCCTTGGAAAATGGCGGCCGTCACGGGACCCGCCACCAGCTGGTGAAAGAACAGCAGCCGCCCTCTTTTTGCTAAAGTTGAAGGTGGCCTAGACCTCCCGAAAATTTAGCCCAATAATTGAATCTAACTTTTTAAAATGTTAGAGAGAGCAAAACAAAGATTGGGGATCTCACATGGGGAAAAGGTAAACCTGAAATAAAAATGAACAAACTTTAAAAAAAATTAAATTTTTTGCAAAGTTTCTTAAAAATTGATTTTTTTATTAACATGGATAAATTTGACACACCACAAAATTAAGATTAATTTTTCATGGCCATAGCCTTTGTTTAGCAGTCAATACACTGTTAATACATCAGTTGCACCTAATCCAAAAATGTCTAACTTTTAATGGGGTATTTAACAGCGGTATTACTGTGGAAGAGCTGAATTGTTTTTGTTGCGATGATTTGAGAGACTACACTGATTGCCGACTGTGGGAGTCACAGCACAGCCTGTGGAGGAGCAGAAAACAAAAAAAGGGCAGTTGAAAAATGTTTGGAGTGTCCCCCCAGATTGGGGGGCATTTGACTTCATTGGTTAATTTTGTCTCCTATTAAAAGAGTTGTGGAGGGGCAGTGAATGACAGAGCGCAACTTGAGGATTTCCGTGTTCGTTTGCACTTACGCTAAATCCTGAAGTTGCGATCATTTTCAAAGGCGAAATGATGGCGATCGCAGCAGTTCATCGTCATAAGGACCACAAATTCCGGGCCAAGATATTTTAAAAATACTGGATAAAAACAGTGCTTAATGATGGCTTTTGTTTAGAAAATATATACATTGTCAATTGTTTAAAGGTAGTTTATCGTGGTTAGCCTTTGAGTCTCCAGTAATTGCTAATACCTAACACCTGACTTTTCACCGAGTGTTAAATGGAAACTTGTGGTGGAGAGTTGTTGATTGGTACCAGCTAGTCATTCTGCCTTTCAGATTATGCTTTCACTCTGCACCTATGGTATCTTTCCTGTGATAAACTCTATTGGCCATATCTTACTCTGTCAGCATTCAAATCTTAACAGCCTGTGTTTTATTGTGGGATGGAGGAGGGTAGGAGGGGAATCTTTTGATTCCCCATACTTGTATTTATTTCACATAGGTCAATGGTTGAAAAAATCTCATGCTCGTGCCAGAGTTTTCAAAATTACAGGTGAACTAACTGCACTTTCTGAGATCACCAGATTTGCTCAATTGGACACAAACAAAAATGAACTGCAAGTGACCTTTCCGCCTATCGACAATTATAATTATTGCAAGCAAAGTTAATTGCTTCTCAATGGGAGCAAACACATGATTCTTGCTGCCTCGTGAATCACTTCTATTTGCAGTGCATGACTAAAATCAAAGTTGAGGGTTTTTACAAAGCAAGCTGAGCTCACCAACAGTTAAACAAGGAAAGTAATATTCACTAAACAGAGACCTAAAGGTATGTCTACAAGTGAATAAATAATGATGTCTGAGAAATGACAAAATATTTTAAGGTGATCTCATTGGATAAGCTGCTGCAAGATAGGTAAAGCACTAACTTGTTTATCGATATAACTAAAAAGGGAACTTTAACTCCTGGGTGGTAGACTGGCGGAAAGCATATGCTGACCATCCAGTGGGTGCACCAGAGTGGGGGGGCTCAGCCAGCGAGCTGCCCACCACAAACAGACACCAAAGGTGGTTTGCCAGGTTTGGCTTCCCAGTGATTGACAGAAGGCAGCAAGGTAAGGCGGTAGTGGTGATGGTTGGGGGGCGGAGGGGTGAAGTGGTTGGTAGTGGTGAGGGGGTCTGGTTGGTGATGAGGGGGTGGTGAGGGGAGTGGTTGGTGATGAGAGGGGTGGTGAGAGGGGGTGGTTCGTGGTGAGGGGGGTGGTGAGAGGGGGTGGTTGGTGGTGAGGGGGCTGGTTGGTGGTGAGGAGGGTGGTGAGAGGGGGTGGTTGGTGGTGAGGGGGCTGGTTGGTGGTGAGGGGGGGTGGTGAGAGGGGGTGGTTGGTGTTGAGGGGGGTGGTGAGAGGGGGTGGTTGGTGGTGAGGGGGGTGGTGAGAGGGGGTGGTTGGTGGTGAGGGGGCTGGTTGGTGGTGAGGAGGGTGGTGAGAGGGGGTGGTTGGTGGTGAGGGGGCTGGTTGGTGGTGAGGAGGGTGGTGAGAGGGGGTGGTTGGTGGTGAGGGGGCTGGTTGGTGGTGAGGAGGGTGGTGAGAGGGGGTGGTTGGTGGTGAGGGGGCTGGTTGGTGGTGAGGAGGGTGGTGAGAGGGGGTGGTTGGTGGTGAGGGGGGTGGTGAGAGGGGGTGGTTGGTGGTGAGGGGGGCTGGTTGGTGGTGAGGGGGGTGGTGAGAGGGGGTGGTTGGTGGTGAGGGGGCTGGTTGGTGATGAGGGGGTGGTGAGAGGGGGTGGATCGTGGTGAGGGGGGGTGGTGAGAGGAGGTGGTTCATGGTGAGGGGGGTGGTGAGAGGGGGTGGTTCATGGTGAGGGGGGTGGTGAGAGGGGGTGGTTGGTGGTGAGGGGGGTGGTTGGTGGTGAGGAGGGTGGTGAGAGGGGGTGGTTCATGGTGAGGGGGGTGGTGAGAGGGGGTGGTTCATGGTGAGGGGGGTGGTGAGAGGGGGTGGTTCATGGTGAGGGGGGTGGTGAGAGGGGGTGGTTGGTGGTGAGGGGGGTGGTTCGTGGTGAGGGGGCTGGTTGGTGATGAGGGGGGTGGTGAGAGGGGGTGGTTGGTGGTGAGGGGGCTGGTTGGTGGTGAGGGGGCTGGTGAGAGGGGGTGGTTGGTGGTGAGGGGGCTCGTTGGTGGTGAGGAGGGTGGTGAGAGGGGGTGGTTGGTGGTGAGGGGGCTGGTTGGTGGTGAGGAGGGTGGTGAGAGGGGGTGGTTGGTGGTGAGGGGGGTGGTGAGAGGGGGTGGTTGGTGGTGAGGGGGGTGGTTGGTGGTGAGGAGGGTGGTGAGAGGGGGTGGTTGGTGATGAGGGGGGCTGGTTGATGGTGAGGGGGGTGGTGAGAGGGGGTGGTTCGTGGTGAGGGGGCTGGTTGGTGATGAGGGGGGTGGTGAGAGGGGGTGGTTGGTGGTGAGGGGGCTGGTTGGTGATGAGGGGGGTGGTGAGAGGGGGTGGATCGTGGTGAGGGGGGGTGGTGAGAGGGGGTGGTTCATGGTGACGGGGGTGGTGAGAGGGGGTGGTTGGTGGTGAGGGGGGTGGTTGGTGGTGAGGGGGGGTGGTGAGAGGGGGTGGTTGGTGGTGAGGGGGGTGGTGCGAGGGGGTGGTTGGTGGTGAGGGGGGTGGTTCGTGGTGAGGGGGCTGGTTGGTGGTGAGGAGGGTGGTGAGAGGGGGTGGTTGGTGGTGAGGAGGCTGGTTGGTGGTGAAGCGGGGTGGTGAGAGGGGGTGGTTGGTGGTGAGGAGGCTGGTTGGTGGTGAAGGGGGGTGGTGAGGGGGGTGGTGAGAGAGGGTGGTTCGTGGTGAGGGGGTTGGTGAGAGGGGGTGGTTCATGGTGAGGGGGGTGGTTCGTGGTGAGGGGAGGTGGTGAGAGGGGGTGGTTCGTGGTGAAGGGGGTGGTTCGTGGTGAGGGGGCTGGTTGATGGTGAGGGGGGAAGTTTGCGGTGAGGGGGGTTGGTTGGTGGTGAGGAGGTCTGGTGGGAGTTAATATCCATGTGGTAGAATTACTGCTCTCCATATTAAAGCCGAGTGGCTGAGGCGCCCCCTGGCTTATTCGAAAGCCTCATGAATTTGTGTAAGTTGGGGTCCTATCAATTAGACATGTCCCTGAAGCCATTTTAATGGTGAGGAGGTGGCCGGGGGGGGTTGGAGGGGTGGTGGTGGAATTTGGGAGGGTTTCAGGAACCCAGAAGTGGGGAGGAACCCGGACACCCAAACTCTTTTTATGGGGTCTGGAACTTACCTTCTGGTGTCTCCGCTGGGTGTCTGGTAGCTTCTTATGAGTGGAATGTCAACAGCAATTGCTCCAATCAGTAGTCCATTAAAATGGCTTCAGGGACATGTCTAATTGATAGGACCCCAACTTACACAAATTCATGAGGCTTCTGAATAAGTCAGGGGGCGCCTCAGCCACTCGGCTTTAATATGAAGAGTGGTAATTCTACCACATGGATATTAACTCCCACTCTGCTTAATATTGAGTGGGCCTAGAAATAGGCGGCCGGTGCTCCCACCCAACATAGGCGGGAGCTTTATTAAAATATTTAAATTGGAGCGCTAGCTACATTTAGGACATTGATGTTATTTTTCCACTGGATGAAGCAAATGCTCTGTGAACTGCACTGTGGAACTGAGCAGTAAATGGCTAAACCAGCAGCCATTAAAGGGACCACCGCAAGCCCCACAGAAAAAAACTCTTTTTAACCAGTTTTTCCAATGAATGCCTTTCCTGGCCCTACAATAATCTTCTAGCCTGCTGGCAGTCCCTACTTCATCCCCTTCTGGGACTTATCCCCCTCCCCCCCCTCACACACACACTTTAAGGACCCATTTCTTGCTTTGCTCCACGGAGGAGCCACTGAATGCACCACCCATCTGATTGGCAAGCTACCTATCAAAGCTTGTTCAGTACTGGCAACTTGATGATCTACTTCTAATGAGCCCTAACCGTGAAAAGGGTTCGGGCCACTGTTGAGCTTCATGAAGCAGACAGTGCGATTGTCATCACCAAAAATAAAAATAAATCCAAGTCGTTCTTAAAATCTCATGTTGAAAAGAGAATCATGAACATCAGAAATGTGAATTAAAAATAGAAAATACTATAAATCATAATCTAACATTATTTTTCAGGTGCTGATCAATCTGCCGCACAATTCATGTATTTACTTCTTAAAGTTACAACCAAGGTTTAATATTTCATCAAAATACCAATGTGTTGGCTACTGTCTAAACAGTTTCCTATTATATGATTTTGGATGAAGAATTAAATTATGTTTTAGAACATTATGTTAAAGATACTTGTAACACTGGGAGCATTGTGTTGCTAATACAATTCTCATAATTAATCAAGAATGCTACCCTTATTTAACATCTTTTTGTAGAAAATGGCCCAGTAATATTCAGAAAGTTAATTTAGAAGGGCAGTGCCATCTAAATTAAAGGCCATGTTCAATATCAGGGTAAGTTTAATACAAGTGCTCCTTGTATCGAGGCAACAACTTCCAGCTTGACTTGGTTACCATCAAGATTTGAAAGCTGTCAACACAATTCAATGAGTCCACCTGATTCCTTCCAGAAGGACATGAAGCTAAAAAAATCTCCAGGAGTACAATAACCCAGCTTCTTTATCTGATTTCCTTCCTAAAGCACCTTATTATTTATACTACCCCAGATCACAGACTTAATAGCAGAGGTGAGCTGTGATGCTGACATTCTCAACATTGAAACTTAACCTTGTGTTGTGCACATGGGTGAAGAAAAGGCCATTCTGGATGAATGAATACCTCGGAAGGGCAAATCTTTAAAGTCATTTCTTTGATATCTTTCACCCTTTTTGCAAGCTGGAACTACTGGTATTTTCAATATAATAGCGCTGCTTGATTGTATTTTCTTCATTGTTTTAGTTCTTTACATGAAAGCAAGTTACCTTTCCTTTGTGTGCCAGCCAGTGGCTCAGATGGTAGCATCCTCACCTCTAAGTCAGAAGTATTGTAGGTTCAAGTCCGACTTGAGCACAAAAAAAACTCGAGGCTGACATCCAGTGCAGTACTGAGGGAGTGCTGCACAGTCAGAGGCACCTTTCACAACCATCGGATGTCCCAAAGCACTTTATAGTCTATGAAGTACTTTTGAAGTGTAGTCACTATTGTAATGTTGGAAACACGGCAGCCAGTTTGTGCACAGCAAGCTCCCACAAACAGCAATGTGATAATGACCAGATAATCTGTTTTTGTTATGTTGACTGAGGATAAATATTGGCCAGGACACTGAGGATAACTCCCCTGCTCTTCTTCGAAATAGTGCCATGGGATCTTTTACATCCACCTGAGATAGCAGACGGGGCCTCGGTTTAACATCTCATCTGAAAAACAGCATCTCTGACAAAGCAGCACTCCCTCATTACTGCACTGGAGTGTCAGCCTGGATTATGTACTCAAGTCTCTGGAGTGGGACAAAGCACAGCATATAATTGGGAGTAAAAACAAAGATATTGGTTAGTGTTGGATAAGGCACAATTTATTCAACTATAAATAGAGATTGTTGGCAATAGAATTTAAACAGTACAATGGAAATTCGACTCTTCTGCTTGGAAATCGTCCTGTTTAACATTCTTCAAATTTAGCAGTGCTGAATACATTTAAACAGCGAGACAACCCATTGTCACACTGAATACAAAGCTTGGTTAATTGTGCTCCATACCAAGCACCAGTGCACCTTAAAGGCAATGGGGTTTCTAAACCAGAGATTACTACTGTATTATTCCATTATTAGTAGGTTAAACTTCTTAATGTATCGAGAAACTCAAGTGAACGGTCAAGGCATGAAACTGCTACGGGTGAAAAGAATAAAACAGAAGATAAGTTAAATCAAGAAGTGATGATTAGGTGATGCCAAGCTTGAGGTAAGGTGTTGCACCGTTCCTGCTGGCTGCCTAAAATAAGCACTAGGTCCCTTATATATGTAAATGAGGAGCCTAACGCCTGTTTTAGGCCTCCTTGCCATAATTGATCTGTGATAAGCAGGGTGGGAGTTGGCCTGCCTCCCTTTGGATTCTTCAGCAGCTGCTGTGGCCCAAGCAGCAGCTACTAATAAGATTTTTAAAAAATGTTCCTGTGAATTAATAACGAGAAAAGAGCTCCTCTCAGCCCCACAGCCCTCATGATCGGTCCCCCTCCCATTCTTCTTCTCTACCCTAGCACTTTCCTGAGGGCCATGGCCAAAATTTAAATGAGTAGAAGGGCAAGCTGCCTGTGGAGGTGCGACAGGCAGTGGCAGCTCTCCCAGATTATTTATAGGAGGCCTGCGCTCAGGCCTCCCAGTTCAGGCACTCATTGCAGCCACATTGCTGCCATCACGCCCAAACTGGGCACTAATGATTTTCTACCTAATTGTGTGGTTAAGTACTAAGCTGCACAAAAAAACTAAGATCCCTGATGTTTGTATGTTAGTCTAGCTCAGTCATGGCAGTGGTGGGACAGTACAGCTGGTTTAGTGTCTAAAGGATAGGGAGGCCGGGTTCCTGCTGCTGATCACAATCCACTAATCCCTGAGAATGTGCATGTACGGATATTGGTTAAGTAGAAGATTGGGCTTGGGCGTAATTCTTCTCTCATGGTTAAATCACCCACCAACACTCACTGTCTAGGATCACACTTGAAAAATGGCAGTGTACCTCAGTACATTGGTTCAAGGAGGAGTTGTAGCACAGCATGCTAAGGAACCATTGTTGTTCATGGTTCTGCACAAGATGCAATCATTACTGGGCTGTAGGGGATGAATAGAGATGAGGCACTTTCAAAGGGGGGAGACTGGAGAATTAATAAACCTGGTGGCTACTTACAGATTGGAAAATGCAGAGGACTATAAATAGGTTAGTTTCAACTCTCATTATCAATGAATGTTTCACGGAAAGAAGAACTTGCAGGGGATTAAAAAAAACATAATTTTCATTGAGAAAAATCAATTAGATATGGAATGAATTAATTTCAGATCAAAAATCACATGACATCTACAATTATATATAGATTTTTAAAAGATTGTGTTGAAGTTTTCATCTTGGGGAAAAGGACAGTATGGTACTGTAAGAGAACATTCAGCTGTCCAAAAGGCTATTCTTGTACAACATAAATCAACATTGTATATATAAATAAATAGGATACGACACAATAATGTTGTCTTATCAGGGTCCTTTTCCCCATTTGGACAAACTAAGTGTATTCTGGTCTGTGGGGTGTACAATATTCCAAACTATTCCAGATGATGCAGATTTTGTTGTGTAACATTATGTCAATGGGTGACTGGTTTATTAGGGAGTGTGTGTTTAAAATGGATCATTCTAAATGTTTTGAAAAAGCATCTGACCTGGTGCAATTTAATCAACTGGAAATTTTCAGCCTTTGTTAACTTTTCACACTTGACCAGCTGATCTGTGCAGAGCCAAAGGCCTTTGGTGCTTTTTATTTTTGTGGAGTTTTATCTCTCCTATTAACGTATGGGTCAGAGGTTGTGTACGGGAGCTCGCGTTATTAGTTTATTTGTTCAGATTCTGCATCTCGTTAATTGGTGGTTGGAATTCAGGGCTTTTGTTCTGACAGAATGCTGAAGCCACGTGGAAAATTGAAGCAGACACCAAACCTCACCAGCCATGTCATTCCGTATTGTTTGTGATTGGTCTTGTCCTTCAGATTAAGTGTCATGTTCTCTTTTTCCCTGCTTAAACTTCCTGTTTTTGTTTTATCTTGAATTGCTTCACATCTGAATTAAATCTTTAAAAATGTCATGATTCTTTTAATAATACATAAAATTCAGTGAGATGAACAGTCATGCCTCTTACAAATCTTTGTACTCATTTATACTTGGAGGAGAAGTTATCTTTTACAGGTAAGTAAATATCGAACTGTGCCAGAACTACCTAGTTCTTGCTAGTATATAGTAACTAAACTGAGAAGCTTTTAATTTTTCAGAAAACTACATTTAATAGGTTCTTCTGTGGATCCCGTGATCATCCATTTTATGCAGGCTGATTGGAGTGGGCATGTTAGATGACAAGGGATCCCTATTACTTTATTTGTGCCATAGAATTACAGAGTTAGCTGCCAACAGAGACATCCTATTTTTTGTCAAGATTCCACTGAGTGTTGGCTCATGTTAGGAGTCCTGTGAATGCAGATTTCTAAAAAAAAAGAGCAAACCCTTCTAAAAAAATATATTACTGGTATGGAGAAAATGTATGGGTAAGTGTGATCATAGTTATCTTTACCTTTGAGCAAATGCTGTAATTCTAAGTGTACTTTCCTTTTAATACTATTTTCATTGTAATGAGTATATTAACTGAACAATTCAAGCTATGAAATTCCATTAAGTGAGTACCGGGACACACAGCTTATAAATGATGAGTTACATTGCGACCGTCATTCCAAGAGGTCAGTCGATGTGAAAATCTTAAAGAATGGGTAAAAATAACAAGAGAAAAAGCCAGCAAACGAGAAAAAAACTTGAAAGAGTAGGGCATGAGTACAGAACACAGGAAGATGATGTGGGAACAGAGCCAACTGGTGCAAACCTGAGAAAGCCACAGCAAGGCTGAGGAAGCCAATCTGAACAGCTCTGCCAGCATATATCCAAGTTTCAGTTAAATACAAAAAAAACAGGCCTGATTACTGAATCTCATTAGAAAATAGGGACAGTCTATGTATTTGATACCGGCAGGTGCTAAAGGCATTAGTCCAGGTCTGGAACTAGGTAGAGAGTTACTAAGTTGGCTAAAATGTAAGCACGTGTGATATGCTGTGAAGGTAAACTGCATTGTAATATGCTGATAGTTTATTATTGGAATGTGCAGCAAAATGATCCAGACCCACTTGTGCACTTCCTGTTAATAAAGTTATTGTTTAGCAATATTACCACAATGTAGTTCATTACCAGTAGGTATTACAAATATTAATAGCCGTAGGGAAGGTGATGACTCTGCAATTTCAATGATCTAATACACTATAAGTTAAAATATGAAACCGTTTATGTTTCTGATAATAATCTATTAGAACTAAAAGCTTGTAAGAAATTGTAAAAGACAATTCTAACTAATGCAGAATTTCTAATTCTGGTTAATTGTTTGCTAGAATGGCTGTGCAGCTGTAATTGTTTAACTTTTTCTGTTAACGAATACTTGAATCATTGCCTCACCACTATAACAAAGGCTTTTCTGCTGGCACTTCCTTCAATGCGGTAATTTTATGAACTCTATACTCCTGAATAAACAATAAATTCCTCATACTTTATTAAGTATTATAGAGCTCACTGTTTGCTAATAAATAAATAAAATCAGCTGGCAAACATATCATTCATCTGTCATAAATTTGTGTCATTTTAATCCCACTCCCCATGATCATTGTCATATTGTGTGGAAGACACATGCAGAGGAATAGCAAAACATGACAATAAAAACTATAACTTAGATCTGACTGTTGTCACACTGAAATCTTAAAGAACTTCCACACAACACTTTCTTCTAACATAATCTAACTGTACTATTTATGTTCACTGACTGACACAAGATGGGCTGCAGGATGTCACTGTATGTGCTTCTGAAACTTTCACCATAAGACTATTAATTTGCTTGCACATACAAGCATCATAAGACAAATAGCTGTCCATAATACATCCAGAACCCCCAAAGATCGATGCTTGGCCTCCTCCTCTTCCTCATCTATATGCTGCTTCTCAGCAACATCATGCAAAATCATTGAAACATCTTCCGCATGTTGTCGAATGTGCATCCACCGTGTGATACAACAATCCACCTGTACCATCTCCATGTGATACAGCAATCCACTTGTACCTCCCCCGTGTGAGACAGCAATCCACCTGTACCTCCCCCGTGTGATACAGCAATCCGCCTGTGCCCCCCCCCTCGTGTGATACAGCAATCCATCTGTACCATTCCCATGTGCTACAGCAATCCAGCTGTACCATCTCCATGTGATACAGTTATCCACTTGTACCTCCCCCGTGTGATACAGCAATCCACCTGTACCATCTCCATGTGATACAGCAATCCACTTGTAACTCCCCATGTGATACAGCAATCCACCTGTACATCCCCGTGTGATACAGCAATCCACCTGTATCTCCCCCGTGTGATACAGCAATCCACCTGTACCATCCCCTATGTGATACAGCAATCCACCTGTATCTCCCCCGTGTGATACAGAAATCCACTTGTACCTCCCCGTGTGATACAGCAATCCACCTGCACCTCCCCTGTGTGATACAGCAATCCATCTGTACCTCCCCTGTGTGATACAGCAATCCAGTTGTACCTCCCCATGTGATACAGCAATCCACTTGTACCTCCCTGTGTGATACAGCAATCCATCTGTACCTCCCCCATGTGATACAGCAATCCACCTGTACCTCCCCCGTGCGATACAGCAATCCACCTGTACCTCCCCTGTGTGATACAGCAATCCATCTGTACCTCCCCCGTGTGATACAGCAATCCACCTGTACCTCCCCCGTGTGATACAGCAATCCACCTGTACCTCCCCCGTGTGATACAGCAATCCACCTGTACCTCCCCCATGTGATACAGCAATCCACCTGTACCTCCCCCGTGTGATACAGCAATCCACCTGTACCTCCCCTGTGTGATACAGCAATCCACCTGTACCTCCCCCGTGTGATACAGCAATCCACCTGTACCTCCCCCGTGTGATACAGCAATCCACCTGTACCTCCCCCATGTGATACAGCAATCCCCATCTGTACCATCCCCATGTGATACAGCAATCCACCTGTACCTCCTCCGTGTGATACAGCAATCCACCTATATCTCCCCATGTGATACAGCAATCCATCTGTACCTCCCCCTTGTGATACAGCAATCCACTTGTACCTCCCCCATGTGATACAGCAATCCACCTGTACCATCCCCTATGTGATACAGCAATCCATCTGTACCTCCCCTATGTGATACAGCAATCCACCACCCTTCTCAAGCCCTCCACTGCCTCTATGCTATTGTACTGTTCAGCTACCATTCAGTTTTGGATGAGCCATAAATGTCTACAGCTAAAATTGGGACACAATAATAGAGAAAATACTTGGATTGAAGGAGAGCCCAGATATTACAAGCCTTTTACTTCCTTTGAGAGATCATGATGGACATCATAGGGTATGACAGTAACAAGGGAGCGGGGGAGGTTTAGTGGGAGACCTAAAATTTGTGAACAGTCTTGTTCAGCCTGAGATAGTGGCTGGGGAGTGAGATAAGTTGATGGAGAGGGTACATAATTTGTGGCAGATGCCTAAGATAATGGCATCTGCCTTCCCAATTTTAGCTGTAGAAAGTTATGGCTCATCCTAGGCTATGAATTGGATTGCATCCACGCATAGTAAAAAAAGTTAGGAAAGAGATAGCAGTTGCACTATTACACATATATATAAATTAACTAGAAAAGGGAATAGTGCCAGAGGACTAATGCGATTCCTATATATATATATATAAAAGGATATAGAACAAGTGCAGGGAACTATATACCAATTAGTTTAACATCGATGGTAGGAAAGATAATGGAATCCTTACTCAAAGATGTCATAGAAAAACATCTAAAAACTGAAAATATAATAAAGAGTAATCAGCACAGATTTGAAAATTCCAACCTTATTGAATTCTTTGAAAAAGTAAAAGAAAAGATAGATACGGTTAATCCAGTAGATGTAATATATTTAGATTTACAAAAAGCCTTCCATAAGATACCGCATAGTAGACTTATGAATAAGGTCAGATCATGCAGAGTCAGGGGACAAGTAGCAGAATGGATAGCAAGCTGGCTACAAAACAGAACTCAGAGAGTAGGGGTTAAAGGTAATTATTCAGATTGGCAAATGGTGGAAAGTGGTGTTCTACAACGATCGGTACTGGGATCACTGTTGTTCACCATTTGCATAAATGATTTGGACTTGGGAATTGGAAGTACAATCTCAAAATTTGTGGATGACACAAAATTAGGGAGTGTAGTTATTGCAAAAGAGGGCTGCGACACAATACAGGAAGACATTATTAAACACGCAGAATGTGCATTTAATTGGCAAATTAACTTAAATATAGACAAGTGTGAGGTAATGCATTTTGGTAAGAAGAATAAGGAGGCCATATACTCCTTGGAAAATAAGTCTCTAAATGAGGTAAAGGAACAGAGAGATCTGGGGGTACAGATACACAAATCACGAAAAGGAGCAAAGCAGGTTAATAAGGCCATAAAAAAGCAAACAAAGCAGTTGAGTTCATTTCTAGAGCAACAGATTGAAAAGCAGAGAAGTTACGTTAAACTTAAGTAGAACCTTGGTTAGCCCACACTTGTAGTACTGGTCTCCATATTATAAAAAGGACGTAGAGAACCTGGAGAAGATGCAAAAAAGATTTACTGGAATTATACCAAAACTGAGAGGTTATACCTATAAGGAAAGATTGAACAGGCTGGGGGTCTTTTCTCTAGAAAAGAGAGGACTGAGCAGAGGCCTGATAGAGGTCTTTAAGATTATGAAAGGGTTTTATAGAATAGACGTAGAGAAGATGTTTCCAATTGCAGGTGAGACAAGAACTAAGGACCATAAATATAACATAGTCACTAATAAATCAATAGTGAATTCAAGAGAAACTTCTTTACCCAGAAAGTGGTTAGTATGTGGAACTCGTTACCACAAGGAGTAATTGAGACAAATAGCATAGATGCATTTAAGGGGAAGCTAGCACATGAGGGAGAAAGGAATAGAAGGATATGTTGGTGGGGTTAGATGAAGAAGGGTAGGAAGAGGCTTGTGTGAAGCATAAACACTGACATGGATTTGTTTCTGTGCTATTAACATTGGCCCTGAGCCGTAAGCTCAGCACTGAGCAGTGCCTTCAGGAGAGGTGGTGGGAGAACTAAGGTGTGATGAGGGGAGGGGATGAGAGATGCTGGGGCCCTAACGTAGGTAACTAGGTCCCCATCATAGGCAACTAGGCCCATACAGTAGAGCCTGGTCTCCAGTCGTCTTGGACCCCTTTGTCACTGGACCAAGACCTTGCTCAGCTAAGCCCGTGTGGTAGCCGGTATGCAACAGCCACACCACATTAAAAGAACTCACACACAGGCATCTTCCACCCTTCAAAATAAAATTTGGAACCTGGAATGTCAGGACCCTCATAGACAACCCCAACAGCAACAGACCGGAACGTCGCACTGCTATCGTTGCCTGGGAACTCAGACCCTTTGACGCCGACATCGCCACCCTAAGGAGACCTGGCGGGCAGGGGAAGGCCAGCTCAAAGAACAAGGTGGTGGTTACACCTTCTTCTGCAAAGGCAAACCAGAAGAAGAACGCTGTCTCCATGGAGTTGGTTTCGGCATCAAGAATGAGCTGGTGGACAATCTCAGAGATTCCCCCTGAGGAATAAGCGAACATCTCCTGACTCTCCGGCTCACCCTAGCCTGGCACCAGCGCGGCACAGTCATCAGTGGTGCGTCCCGACACATGATGAGTCCAAAGACGAATTCTACTCCAGCCTCGAACAATCCCTGTCCCGCGTACCTATGGATGACAAGCTGATCCTCCTTGATGACTTCAACGCCAGAGTCAGTAAGGACACAGACCTCTGGGGAGGCATGATAAGCACAGAGCGGGTAGGGAAAACCAACTCCAGCAGTACCCTGCTCCTAAGAAAATGCCTAGAACATAACCTTGTCATCACCAACACCTTGTTCCGTCAGAGGGAAAAGTACCTCATGGCAACAGCCTCGCTCCAAGCACTGGCATCTGCTTGACTATGTCATCGTCCGAGCGAGAGACCACAAGGACATGCGAATCACCTACATGATAGGAGCCAACGACTGCTGGACAGACCACCGCCTAATCCGCTCCGTCATTAACATCAATACAGCTCCAAAACAGCGATGGCAACAGAAACAATGTCGCAGAAAAATCAACGCTGGGGCACTCAAAGACCCAGTTAAGAAAGCCCTATACCATCATCATCATAGGCAGTCCCTTGGAATCGAGGAAGACTTGCTTCCACTCTTAACATGAGTTCTTAGGTGGCTGTACAGTCCAATACGAGAACCACAGTCTCTGTCGCAGGTGGGACAGATAGTCGTTGAGGGAAGGGGAGGGTGGGACTGGTTTTCCGCACGCTCTTTCTGCAGCCTGATTTCTGCATGCTCTTGGTGACGAGACTCGAGGAGCTCAGCGCCCTCCTGGATGCACTTCCTCTACTTAGGGCGGTCCACGGTCAGGGACCCCCTGGTGTCAGCGGGGATGTTGCACACCATCAGGGAGGCTCTGAGGGTGTCCCCATAACGCCCTCGCTGCCTACCTTTGGTTCGCCTGCTGTGAAGGAGTTCCAAGTAGAGCGGCCGCCTTGGGAATCTCGTGTCTGGCATGCGAATTATGTAGCCTGCCCAGCGGATCCGATCAAGTGTGTTCAGTGCCTCAATGCTGGGGATGCTGGCCTGGTCAAGGATTCCAACGCTGGTGCGTCTGTCCTCCCAGGGGATTTGTCGGATCTTGCAGAGACAACATTGGTGGTATACCACAGCCCTGTAGACCATGAGCCTGGTGACAGTTTTGAGGGCCTGGTCTTCAAATACTCCTTTCCTCAGGCGGTCAAAGGCTGCTCTGGCGCACCGGAGGCGGTGCTGGATCTCATCGTCAATGCCCCCTCCCATTGACAGGAGGCTCCCGAGATAAGGGAAGTGGTCCACATTGCCTATAGTCAGCGCCAACTTGGTGACCCTCGTTGACCCCGAGACGCAGCGTGCCCACAGCGACTGGTCTGCCCTCAAGGCCTCCATAACCAGCATCTGCGAAAAGACGCTTGGTCACTCAACCAAGAAATATGGAGACTGGTTTGACGAGAACGACCAGGAGATCCAGGAGCTAATAAACCTCAAGCGCAAGGCATTTCTGAACTTGAAGCAGCAACCCAACTCAGGAGCAGCGAAGCAGCTCTACAGGTGGCTGAAGACCGAGGTCCAACAAAAAACCCGTGACCCAAAGATGGTGGATGGAGAAAGCACAGGAGATCCAGCAGCTGGCCGACAACCACGACATGCGAGGATTCTTCAGCGCAGTCAAGACCACCTGCGGCCCAAGCACCAAGGCCCCACCCCACTGCTGGCCAAGAATGGAGAGGCACTCATTCAGGACACCGAGACAGTCAGGGCCCACTGGAAGGAGCACTTCGAAGATCTCCTTAACCGAGACTCTATTTTTGATGCGAATGTCCTCGACTCCATCCTGCAGCATGCTACCCGCCACCATCTCAGCAAAATCCCAGCACTACACGAGGTAGAAAAAGCCATCCGTCAGCTCAAGAACAACAAGGCATCAGGAGCAGATGGATTCCCAACGAGGCACTAAAGTATGGCGGAAAAGCAATATTGGCATGAATGCATGACCTCATCTCTCTTACTTAGAAGGAGAAGACCATGCCAGGAGATCGCAGAGATGCTGTA
This sequence comes from Pristiophorus japonicus, assembly GCF_044704955.1. Taxonomy (NCBI): domain Eukaryota; kingdom Metazoa; phylum Chordata; class Chondrichthyes; family Pristiophoridae; genus Pristiophorus; species Pristiophorus japonicus. The sequence continues at coordinate 184,021,919 of NC_091982.1, read as the reverse complement.
ATCGTGACAATCTTCAAAAAAGGCGACAAGTCCGACTGCGCTAACTACAGAGGAATCTCCCTGTTGTTGGCCACTGGGAAAATCAACACAAGAATCCTCCTCAATTATCTTCTCCCTGTGGCTAAAGAGCTTCTCCCAGAGTTGCAATGCGGATTCCGTCCACTAACAGGTACAACGGATGTGATCTTCATCGCGCGACAACCACAAGAGAAATGCAGGGAATAGCACCAAACCTTGTACATGGCCTCCTTTGATCTCACAAAGGCCTTTGACACTGTCAACCATGAGGGACTATGGAGCATCCTCCTCCGTTTCAGCTGCCCTCAAAAGTTTGTCACTAGAGTACTGTATACAGTTTTGGTCTCCGTATTTAAGGAAGGATATACTTGCATTGGAGGCTGTTCAGAGAAGGTTCACTAGATTGATTCCGGAGATGAGGGGATTGACTTATGAAGATAGGTTGAGTAGATTGGGCCTATACACATTGGAGTTCAGAAAAATGAGAGATGATCTCATTGAAATATATAAGATAATGAGGGGGCTCAATAAGGTGGATGCAGAGAGGATATGTCCACATATAGGGGAAACTAAAACTAGGGGACATAGTCTCAGAATAAGGGGCCGCCCATTTAAAACTGAGATGAGAAGGAATTTCCCCTCTCAGAGTGTTGTAAATCTATGGAATTCTCTTCCCCAGAGAGCTGTGGAGGCTGGGTCATTGAATATATTTAAGGCGGAGATAGACAGATTTTTGAGCAATAAGGAAGTAAACAGTTATGGGGAGCGGGCAGGGAAGTGGAGCTGAGTCCATGATCAGATCAGCCATAATCTTATTGAATGGCGGAACAGGCTCGAGGGGCCAAATGGCCTACTCCTATTTTCTTATGTTCTTATCTTCCGCCTGCTCCACGATGACATGCAAGCCGTGATCCTGACCAACGGACCCACCACAGATCCAATCCATGTCCGGTCCGGGGTCAAGCAAGGTTGTGTCGTCGCACCAGCGCTCTTCTTGATCTTCCTTGCTGCAATGCTTCATCTCACTCTCAACAAGTTCCCCACTGGAGTGGAACTAAACTATAGAACCAGTGGGAATCTGTTCAAACTTCGTCGCCTCCAGGCTAGATCCATACTCTTGTCATCAAACTACGATGCTTGCGTCTGCGCACATTCAGAGGCCGAACTCCAAGCCATCGTCAACACTTTCACCGTGACATATGAAAGCATGGGCCTTACACTAAACATCCTTAAGACAAAGGTCCTGACCCCGCTACGCAGCACGTCAAAATCCCCAGTGCGGCCTTGGACAACGTGGAACATTTTCCATACCTCAGGAGCTAACTGTCAGAAAGGGCAGACATCGAAGAAGAGGTCCAACACCACCTCCAGTGTGCCAGTGCAGCCTTCGGTCGCCTGAGGAAGAGAGTGTTTGAAGAGAAGGACCTCAAATCTGGCACTAAGCTCATGGTCTACAGGGCAGTAGTGATACCCACACTCCTATCTGGCTCAGAAAACTGGTCTATATACACCAGACATAATAAGAACATAAGAGCATAAGAAATAGGAGCAGGAGTAGGCCATACGGCCCCTCGAACCTGCTCCGCCCTTTAATACAATCATGGCTGATCGATCATGCACTTCCCTGCACGGTCCCCATAAGCCCTTATTCCCTTATCGATTCAGAAACTGTCTATTTCTGTCTTAAATGTATTCAATGTCCCAGCTTCCACAGCTCTCTGAGGCAGCGAATTCCACAGATTTACAACCCTCTGAGAGAAGAAATTCCTCCTCAGCTCAATTTTAAATGGGCGGCTCCTTATTCTAAGATTATGCCCCCTAGTTCTAGTCCCCCCTATCAGTGGAAACATCCTCTCTGCATCCACCTTGTCAAGCCCCCTCATAATCTTATACGTTTCGATAAGATCACCTCTCATTCTTCTGAATTCCAATGAGTAGAGGCCCAACCTACTCAACCTTTCCTCATAAGTCAACCCCTTCATCTCCGGAATTAACCTAGTGAACCTTCTCTAAATTGCTTCCAAAGCAAGTATATCCTTTCATAAATATGGAAACCAAAACTGCACACAGTATTCCAGGTGTGGCCTCACCAATACCCTGTACAGCTGTAGCAAGACTTCCCTGCTTTTATACTCCATCCCCTTTGCAATAAAAGCCAATATTCCATTGGCCTTCCTGATCACTTGCTGTACCTGCATGTTAACCTTTTGTGTTTCATGCACAAGTACTCCCAGGTCCCGCTGTACTGCAGCACTTTGCAATCTTTCTCCATTTAAATAATAACTTGCTCTTTGATATTTTTCTGCCATCTTAAGGCGCTGGAGAAGTACCACCAGCACTGCCTCCGCAAGATCCTGCAAATCCACTGGGAGGATAAATGCACCAACGTCAGTGTTCTCACTGAGGCCAACATCCCCAGCATCAAAGCACTGACCATGCTCGACCAGCTCTATTGGACGGGCTACATCGTCCACATGCCCAACACGAGACTCCATAAGCAAGCGCTCTACTCAGAACTTCCACACAGATAGCGAGCCCCAGGTGGGCAAAGGAAGTGTTTCAAAGACAACCTCAAAGCCTCCTTGATAAAGTACAACATCCCCACCGGCACCTGGGAATCTCTGGCCCATGACTGCCCAAAGTGGAGAAAGAGCATCCGGGTGGTCACTGCGCACCTCGAGTCTCGTCGCCGAGAGCAAGCTGAAATCAAGTGCAGACAGTGGAAGGAGCATATGGCAAACCAGGCTCCCCACCCAACCTTTCCTTCAACCACTGTCTGCCCCACCTGTGACGGAGACTGTAATTCCTGCATTGGACTTTACAGCCACCTGAGAACTCATTTTTAGAGTGGAAGCAAGTCTTCCTCGATTTCAAGGAATTGCCTATGATGATGATGATGATGATGATGATGATGATGATGATGATGATGATTGGCCCTGAAATTCCGGATGGAGGCTTCCTTCGGACGTACGTCACCGACCCAAAATTTCTCTACGAATTCCGGTCGGATGGCTTCTTTCCATGAGCTTCGCCGTGCATCCAAGTCTTCTAGATACGGATGGAGAAGCTGGAGTCAAGTGGGCCTGGACAACCAATCACGGTACAGTATTCTCATTGATAATAATGGGAACTGCGATTTTACGAGTAGCTATACTGTGGGACGGAGTATAAATCAAGAAATAATGGAGGCTTATAAAAATGGAACAGCAATAATCATGGCCGATTTTAACCTTCATATTGCTTTGTACAAAGCAAATTGGCCAGGGTAGCCTTGAGGAAGAGTTCATAGAGTGTGTCCGGGATAGTTTTCTTGAACCGTACATAGAAACATAGAAAATAAATGCAGGAGCAGGCCAATTCGGCCCTTCAAGCCTGCACCACCATTCAATATGATCATAGCTGATCATGCAACTTTAGTACCCCACTCCTGCCTTCTCGCCATACTCCCTGATTCCTTCAGCCATAAGGGCTACATCTAACTCCCTTTTGAATATATCCAACATACTGGACTCAACAACTTTCTGTGGTCGAGAATTCCATAGGTTCACAATTCTCTGGGTAAAAAAGTTTCAGCTCATCTCGGTCCTGGATGGCTTACCCCTTATCCTTAGACTGTGACCCCTGGTTCTGGACTTCCCCAACATCGGGAACATTCTTCCTGCATCTAACCTGTCCAATCCCGTCAGAATTTTATATGCTTCTATGAGATCCCCTCTCATTCTTCTAAATTCCAGTGAATATAAGCCTAGTCGATCCAGTCTTTCTTCATATGTCAGTCCTGCCATCCCAGGAATCAGTCTGGTGAACCTTCGCTGCACTCCCTCAATAGCAAGAATATCCTTCCTCAGATTAGGAGACCAAAACTGCACACAATACTCAAGGTGTAGGCTCACCAAGACCCTGTACAACTGCAGTAAGATCTCCCTGCTCCTATACTCAAATTCTCTCTCTATGAAGGCCAACATGCCATTTGCTTTCTTAACTGCCTGCTGTACCAGCATGTCTTCTTTCAATAACTGATGTACCATGACACCCAGGTCTCGTTGCACCTCCCCTTTTACTAATTTGTCACCATTCAGATAATAATCTGCCTTCCTGTTTTTGCCACCAAAGTGGATAACCTCACACTTATCCACATTATACTGCATCTGCCATGCATTTGCCCACTCACCTAACTTGTCCAAGTCACCCTGCAGCCTCTTAGCATTCTCCTCACAGCTCACACTGCCACTCAGCTTTGTGTCATCTGCAAACTTGGAGATATTACATTCAATTCCTTCATCTAAATCATTAATAAATATTGTAAATAGCTGGGGTCCCAGCACTGAACCTTGCGGTACCCCACTAATCACTGTCTGCCATTCTGAAAATGACCCGTTTATTCCCACTCTTTGCTTCCTGTCTGCCAACCAGTTCTCTATCCACGTCAATACATTAGCCCCCAATCCCATGTGCCTTAATTTTACACACTAATCTCTTGTGTGGGACCTTGGCAAAAGCCTTTTGAAAGTCCAAATACAGCACATCCACTGGTTCTCCCTTATCCACGCTATTATTTACATCCTCAAAAAATTCTAGATTTGTCAAGCATGATTTCCCTTTCATAAATCCATGCTGACTTGGACCGATCCTGTCACTGCTTTCAAAATGCGCTGCTATTACATCTTTAATAATTGATTCCAGCATTTTCCCCACTACCGATGTCAAGCTAACCGGTCTATAAGTCAGTTTTCTCTCTCCTTTTTTAAAAAAGTGGGGTTACATTAGCTATCCTCCAGTCCATACGAACTGATCCAGAGTCCATGGAATGTTGGAAAATGGCCACCAATGTATCTACTATTTCTAGGGCTACTTCCTTAAGTACTCTGGGAAGAAGACTATCAGGCCCTGGGGATTTATCGGCCTTCAATCGCATCAATTTCCCGAACACCATTTCCTGACTAATAAGGATTTCCCTCACTTCCCTCAGTTCCTCCTTCTCGCTAGAAACCTTGGTCCCCTACTATTTTCGTGAGGTTATTTGTGTCTTCCTTAGTGAAGACGGAACCAAAGTATTTGTTAAGTTGGTCTGCCATTTCCTTGTTCCCATTATGAATTCACCTCATTCTGACTGCAAGTGACCTACATTAGTCTTCACTAATCTTTTTCTCTTCACATATCTATAGAAGCTTTTACAGTCAGTTTTTATGTTCCCTGCAAGCTTCCTCTCATACTCTATTTTCCACCTCCAAATTAAACCCTTTGTCCTCCTCTGCTGAATTCTAAATTTCTCCCTCAGGTTTAGTGCTTTTTCTGGCCAATTTATATGCCACTTCCTTGGATTTAACACTATCCCTAATTTCCCTTCTTAGCCATGGTTGAGCCACCTTCCCTGTTTTATTTTTACTCCAGACAGAGATGTACAATTGTTGTAATTCATCCATGTGATCGTTAAATGTCTGCCATTGCCTATCTACTGTCAACCCTTTAAGTATCATTCGGCAGTCTATCCTAGCCAATTCACGTTTCATACCATCGAAGTTACCTTTCTTTAAGTTCAGGACCCTAGTCTCTGAATTAACTGTGTCACTCTCCATCTTAATGAAGAATTCTACCATATAATGTTCATTCTTCCCCAAGGAGCCTCGCAAGACAAGATTGCTAATTAATCCTCTCTCATTACATAAGACCCAGTTTAGGATGGCCTGCTCTCTAGTTGGTTCCTCAACATATTGGTCTAGAAAACCATCCCTTATACACTCCAGGAAATTCTCCACCACAGTACTGCTACCAGTTTGGTTAGCCCAATCTATATGTAGGTTTAAGTCACCCATGATAACTGCTGTACCTTTATTGCACGCATCCCTAATTGCCTGTTTGATGCCATCCCCAACCTCACTACTACTGTTTGGTGGTCTGTACACAACTCCCACGAACATTTTCTGCCCTTTGGTGTTTCGTAGTTCTACCCATATAGATTCCACATCATCCAAGCTAATGTCCTTCCTTACTGTTGCGTTAATCTCCTCTTTAACCAGTAACACTACCTCATCTCCCTTTCCTTTCTGTCTGTCCTTCCTGAATATTGAATACCCCTGGATGCTAAGTTCCCAGCCTTGGTTACCCTGGAGCCATGTCTCCGTAATCCCAATTACATCATATCCATTAACAGCTATCTGCACAGTTAATTCATCCACCTTATTAAGAATGCTCCTCGCATTGAGACACAGAGCCTTCAGGCTTGTACGTTGAGACTTAGTACGTTGTAGCGGAACCAACCAGGGAGCAAGCTATCTTAGAGCAGGCTATCTTAGATCTGGTACTGTGTAATGAGATAGGATTAATAAATGATCTCCGAGTAAAGGAGTAAAGGATAATCTAGGAATGAGTGACCATAATGTTATGTATGAATAAAGAGTCTGACTGGATACTTTGAGCTCAAAGTAAAGTATGATCTTAGTCTTTTATTGCAGGTCTCCAGAGTGCCTCTCCAGCCAGTGAGGCCTCCTTAACTACCTGTGCTCCCATGGGATTGTGGGATCTCTTGGGACTCCAGGGGATGAGCTCTCTGGTGGCTATACAAGGTATATACAGGTTTACATATATAACAACACTTCCCCCCAAAGTCAACAGTGTAAACATTTACAAGGTGAGTTGATCTGGGGTCTTTCTTTCCCTGGTTGATCGTCTCGATGGAAATACTGGTTTTGGTGAGCCGTTTGTTGGGCCCTCGCTGGGCTGCTGTGCAGCTGGCCTTGCTGGGCTGCCTGGTGTGGTGAGTCCTGCTGGGCTGCTGCGGGTGATGGGTTCTGCTTCATAGCCAACCGCGGTGTCGGTTGCCACTGGTGTGTATGTTGGGGGTCAAAGAAGGTAGCGTCCAAAGTGGGTTGCTCAGGACAGTCCGTGAATCTGAGTTTGATTTGGTCCAAGTGTTTCTGGTGAATGAGTCCATTTGAAAGTTTGACCCGAAACACCCTGCTCCCCTCTTTGGCCACAATAGTGCCGGTAAGTCATTTGGGACCTTGTCTATAGTTCAACACAAATACAGGATCATTGATTTCACTTTCGCGTGACACACTTGCGCTATCATGATATGTACTTTGTTGAAGCCACCTGCTCTCTACCTGTTCATGTAGATTAGGATGAACTAACAAGAGCCTTGTCTTAAGTGCCCTTTTCATGAGCAGTTCAGCAGGTGGAATCCCAGTGAGCGAGTGGGGTAGCTAAGCAGGACTCGGGATAGGCGAGTCTGCAGTGAGCCTTCAGTTACCCTCTTCAAGCCGTGCTTGATAGTTTGTACTGCTTTCTCTGCCTGACAGTTGGATGCTGGTTTGAACGGGGAAGATGTAACATGTTTGATCCCGTTACGGGACAGGAACTCTTTGAACTCGGCACTGGTGAAACATGACCCGTTGTCAGTCACAAGGACATCAGGCAGTCCGTACATGGCAAACATGGCCCGCAGGCTTTCAGTGGTGGCAGCAGACGTGCTTGCCGACATTATCTCACATTCAATCTATTTGGAGGTCGCATCTACAACCACAAGGAACATTTTACCCCAAAATGGGCCTGCATAGTTGACATAGACCCTGGACCACGGTTTGGAGGGCCAAGACCATAAACTTAGTGGCGCTTCCCTGGGTGCATTGCTTAACTGCGAGCATGTGTTACATCTGTGCATGCAGGACTCTAAGTCCGCATCAATACCGGGCCACCACACGTGGGATCTGGCTATCGCTTTCATCATTACGATGCCTGGGTGAGTACTGTGGATGTCATGTATTCAACTATCATTGTAACCCATGTATAAGCTGACCTAAGTTGTACACCTTGAGAACATTGACCACAAGAGGGTGAACTTATGGGAGACACTGCTAACCTCGACTTTCAGGTATAAAAGAGGAAGCTCCACCCACCTTCCTCACTTGAGGCCTTGGTAATAAAGGTAACTGGCCACAGAGTGACCTTCTCTCAAGTATGGGCCTCGTGTGCATTTATACTGTATAGTAAGGACATATCATTGGCGATGAGAAACTGGGATTTAAACCACGCGAGCATGGCCACTAGCAGCACAGAAGAGAGGTACTGTGTTAGTGATGATTGGGACGACTTTATTGCGAGACTACAGCAAAGTTTTGTCACTAAGGAATGGTTGGGACAGGATTCGGCCGACAAAGGCAGGACTCATCTCCTGACAGTTTGTGGATCCAGAACGTACTCCCTGATGAAGGACCTTCTAGTGCCAGAGAAGCCGGCGGACAAGACGTTCGCAGAGCTCAGTAAGTTGATCGGGGAACACCTTAAACCGACGAGCAGCATGCACATGGCGAGACGCCGGTTTTACACGCACCGGCGACGAGAAGGGCAAAGCGTTCCATACTTCGTGGCAGATCTCCGGCGACTGGCGAGCCTATGTAAGTTCCCAGATGCATGCAGAGCGGAGATGCTGCGAGACTTTTTTATTGAGGGCATCGGGCACGCTGGGCTGTTCAGGAAACTGATTGAGACCAAAGACTTGACCTTGGAACAGGCGGCTCTGATAGCCCAGACATTTATCTCAGGGGAGGAAGAGACCACAATGATGTATGACAAAAATCTTGGCTCAAATGTGGCAAACGACCACGGAGTCAACATTGTTAATGCGGCACACAGTTCTCTAGGCAGACAAGGGCAATCGGACATGCCCCAGCATGTAGTCGAACCCAAAGGGGGAATTCAATAGAGACAATGGCTAGCTGAACGGCGATTCATGCCATCACAATGGACAATGCGGCCAGTAATGGTGCGTTTAAGGACAGTTACAGAGACAGTCAGAGACGATCGACTGGTAATAGACTTTTTGTTTCCAACAACAGGGCCTCCAGCTCATGCTGGAGGTGTGGAGGCAAACACCCAGCCAGTGCTTGCAGGTATCAGCAATATACCCGCAGAAACTTCAAAGTCAGCGGTCACTTGGCGCTTATATGCAGGAAGCCTGCAATCAGGTTGATGTACGAGGAAGACGGGCCCGATGTAAGCCCTACGAGGCCAAATGAATACTGGGGGAAATCGCTGGAAGCTGAAGTTCAGCGAGTTCATGTGGAGCACATATACAGTTCATATACCAGGACGCCACCAATAATGATGAAAGTGCTCTTCAATGGCATCCCAGTATTAATGGAGCTAGACACGGGGGCCAACCAGTCCCTGATGAGTATCAAACAGTTCGAAAGGTTGTGGGTGTCCAAGGCCAGAAGGCCAAAATTATTGCCGATTGATGCACAGCTACGGACGTATACAAAGGAGATCATTCCGGTGCTAGGCAGCGCCACGGTAGTCGTGACCCACAAAGATTCGGAGAACAGTTTGCCACTCTGGATTGTCCCGGGGGACGGTCCCGCACTACTGGGGAGGAGTTGGCTTGCTATCATGAACTGGAAATGTGGCGATGTCAATGCAATTTCTTCTGTGGAGCGAGTATCATGCTCACAAGTCCTGGACAAATTTGACTCATTATTTCAACCTGGCATCGGCACTTTCATGGGGGCCAAGGTAGTGATTCACATAAACCTGGACGCCAGGCCAGTACACCACAAGGCTAGAGCGGTGCCGTATCTGATGCGGGAAAAGATAGAATGTGAATTGGACCGCCTACTGAGGGAAGGCATCATCTCTTCAGTCGAATTCAGTGACCGGGCAAGCCCGATCGTGCCGGTGTTCAAGGCGGATGGGTCAGTCAAGATATGTGGCGATTAGAAGGCCACCATCAATTGGGTGTCACTCCAAGACCAGTACCCGCTACCGAGAGTGGAGGACCTCTTTGCGACGCTATCCGGTGACAAACTTTTTTCAAAATTGGACCTGAACTCAGCTTACATGACTCAGGAGCTGGCGAGTGAGTTGAAGAAGCTGACCACCATCACGACACACAAGGGGTTGTTTGAGTATAACAGATGTCCGTTCGAGATTCGTTCGGCCACTGCGATCTTTCAGCGAAATATGGAAAGCCTCCTCAAGTCAATTCCAAGGACGGTGGTTTTTGAAGACGACATCCTCATCACGGGTCGCGATACTGAAGAACACCTCCACAACCTGGAGGAGGTGCTACGCAGACTGGACCGGGTAGGGCTGCGACTGAAAAAGGCAAAGTGCGTCTTCTTAGCTCCAGAGATAGAATTCCTGGGGAGGAGGGTAGCAGCAGACGGGATCAGACCCACTGTGTCCAAAACGGAAGCGATCCAGAGAGCACCCAGACCCCGTAACACGACGGAGCTGCGTTCGTTCCTGGGGCTCCTGAACTATTTTGGTAACTTTCTTCCCAAATTGAGCACGCTGTTAGAGCCGCTACACGTGCTCCTATGCAAAGGTCGCGATTGGGTCTGGGGGGACAGCCAGGAAAGGGCTTTTGATAGAGCACGCAACTTGTTATGCTCCAACAAACTGTTAACGTTATATGACCCATGTAAGAAACTTGTTCTAACATGCGATGCGTCGTCCTATGGGGTCGGGTGTATGTTGCAGTATGTCAATGCCAAGGGTCAGTTATGCCTCCAGAAGTCGGTCTCAGGCAGAAAGGGGCTACGGGATAGTAGAAAAGAAATGCAACAGTACCTGTTTCGCAGGAAATTTGAGCTGGAGACAGATCACAAACCCCTAACGTCCCTTTTGGCCGACAACAAGCCCAAAAATGCAAATGCATCGGCCCGCATACAGAGGTGGGCACTTACGTTTGCCGCCTATGACTGGACAATTCGGCACAGACCGGGCACTGAAAACTGTGCCAAAGCACTCAGCAGACTCCCTCTAGCCACCACTGCGGGGGCAACTGAGCATGATGCTGAGACGGTCATGGCTGTTGAAGTTTTCGAAAGTGAAGGCTCACCTGTGACAGCCCGTCAGATTAAAGTCTGCACAAATAAAGACCCGCTTCTGTCTTTAGGTAAGAAATGTGTCCTGAATGGGGACTGGGCAGCTCCCATGGAATTTAAACCATTTCATAGGCGCAAGGATGAACTCTCGATTCAGGCCGATTGCCTACTTTGGGGAAACCGAGTGGTCATGCCCCAGAGAACTTCACAATGAGCACCCGGGCATTGTCATGATGAAGGTAATTGCCAGGTTACACGTTTGGTGGCCAGGGATAGATGCAGACCTGGAACTTTGTGTTTGCAGATGCAACACGTGTGCTCAGCTGGGCAACGCACCCAGGGAAGCCCCCCTTAGCCCCTGGTTCTGGCCCGCCAAGCCATGGTCATGCATCCATGTGGACTATGCAGGTCCTTTCATGGGAAAAATGTTTTTGGTTGTAGTAGACGCCTACTCCAAATGGATTGAGTCTGCCATTTTAAATTCAAGCACATCCTCTGTCACGGTAGAAAGTCTACGGGCAATGTTCGCTGCCCATGGTCTATCGGATGTCTTGGTCAGCGACAATAGTCCGTGCTTCACAAGCACTGAATTCCAGAACTTCATGGCAGGCGATGGAATCAACCATGTCAGAACGGTACCGTTCAAGCCGGCCTCAAACAGACGGAACAAGCAGTGCAGGTAATCAAACAGGGGATGATCAGAATCCAAGGGGGTTCCCTACAAAGCCGCTTATCACGCCTCCTGTTGGCCAATAGATCCCGGCCACACTCGCTCACAGGGGTTCCACCCGCAGAGCTGCTAATGAAAAGGACACTCAAAACCAGGTTATCCCTTCTACACCCTACAATGAAAGAAATTGTTGAGAGCAGGCATCAGTCACAATGTGATTACCATGACAGGAATGCGAGAGCGCGATGTATTGATGTCAATGACCCTGTTTTTGTGCTTAATTACACTGCAGAGCCCAAATGGCTTGCAGGCACTGTGATTGCCAAAGAGGGGAATAGGGTTTTGGTAGTTAAACTTACCAATGGATAAATGTGCCACAAACACATGGATCAAACTAAAAGGAGGTTCAGCAACCCCATAGAAGAAGCAGAGGAAGAACACGACATAGAGTTTACTCCACCACAGGTGACCGAACACCGGAACCAAGTGGAGGAGAGCCCAGTCACTGTGGGAAATCCGGAGAGGCCTGAGGCACAGCAAACAGCAGACACTCAGGCCAGCGGCCAACAACTGGAGCCCCAACTCAGGCACTCTACAAGGGAGCGTAAACCACCAGAGAGACTTAACCTGTGATCCCAATAAGACTTTGGAGGGGGAGGTGATGTCATGTATTGAACTATCATTGTAAACCATGTATAAGCTGACCTAAGTTGTACACCTTGAGAACATTGACCACAAGGGGGTGAACTTGTGGGAGACACTCCTAACCTCGACTTTCAGGTATAAAAGGGGAAGCTCCATCCACCTTCATCACTTGAGGTCGTGTTAATAAAGGTAACTGGTCACAGTGTGACCTTCTCTCAAGTATGGGCCTCGTGTGAATTTATATTGTATAGTAAGGACAGTAAGCGGAGGTCACTGATGAAAGTGTCCCTGCCCTTCTTGGGGACCACTACTCGATTGTCCCACAGAAGGCAGTCTGCCTGTATAGACATTTCATCTTTGTGCCGCTGGTACGGCTTTATCTCTTCCTGCATTTCCACTGGGACACTGGACCAGCTCCCGTGAAGCACACAATTTTTTACTAGGGATAGTAAGGGGTCCTGGCTCGTCCAGGTTCTAATTTGTCGGGCTGTGACAGGTGATTGCTCACTCTCGAATGCTTCCATAACATGACTAAACCTGCAGGCTGTGCCATTTCCACCCCCGTGGTGGGCAATGGCAGCCTACTGAGAGCATCAGCACAGTATTCTTTGCCTGGCCTGTGGCGGATGGCATAGTTGTATGCAGACAACGAGAGCACCCATCTCTGGATCCTGGCCGATGCATTTTTATTTATCCCCTTAAGTTCGGAAAACAGGGATAATAGTGGCTCATGGTCAGTTTCCAATTCAAATTTGAGCCCAAACAGATATTGATGCATTTTCTTTCCCCCATAAACACACGCTAACACTTCTTTATCAATCATGCTGTAGGCTCTGTCAGCCTTAGACAGACTTCTGGATGCATAAGCAACCGGTTGCAATTTCTCAGCTTCATTAGCTTGTTGCAATACACATCCGACCCCGTATGACGATGCATCACATGCTAGTACCAAACACTTACATGGATCATACAACAAAAGCAATTTGTTTGAGCATAACAATTTTCTCGCTTTTACAAAGGCATTTTCTTTGCTTTTGCCCCAAACCCATTCATCTCCTTTACGCAGTAAGACATGCAGTGGTTCTAACAGTGTGCTGAGACCCAGTAAGAAGTTACCAAAGTAGTTCAGGAGTCGTAGAAACGACCGCAGCTCCGTCACGTTCTGTGGCCTCAGTGTGTTCTCGATTGCCTCCGTCTTCGAATCGATGGGTCTGATGCCGTCCGCCGTGATTCTTCTCCCCAGGAACTCCACTTCAGGTGCCAGGAAAACACACTTGGAGCATTTTAACCTGAGCCCCACGCGATTAAGCCGACTAAGAACCTCCTCCAGGTTCTGCAGATGATCGACTGTGTCCAGAACTGTAACCAAGATGTTGTCCTAGAACACCACCGTGCACGGGACCAACTTCAGTAAGCTTTCCATATTTCTCTGGAATATTGCCGTGGTTGATCGACTTCCAAACAGGCATCTGTTATAAATGAAGAGACCTTTGTTCATGTTGATGCAGGTGAGGGCCTTCGATGATTCCTCCAGCTCCTGCGTCAAGTAGGCTGAGATCAAGTCCAGCTTCGTGAACGTCTTTCCTCCCGCCAGCGTAGCAAAAAGGTTGTCAGCCTTTGGTAGTGGGTATTGATCCTGCAGAGAGAAACGATTGATAGTTACTTTGTAATCACCACAGATTCTGACGGTGCTGTCTGCGTTGAGGACTGGAACAATCGGACGGGCCCAGTCGTTAAATTCGATCGGCGAAATGAGGCCCTCTCATTGCAGCCGTTCCAGCTCGATCTCTACCTTTTCTCTCATCACGTATGGTACTGCTCTCACCTTGTGATGGATGGGTCACGCCCCCAGAATTAGGTGGATCTGCACTTTTGCTCCTTGGAACTTCCCGATGCCTGGTTCAAACAGCGAAGGGAACTTGTTTAATATCTGGGCACACGAAGTCTCGTCAGCGGACAAGAGCGCTCGGACGTCGTCCCAGTTCCAGCTTATCTTTCCCAGCCAGCTCCTGCCGAGCAGCGTGGGACCATCGCCCGGTACCACTGAGAGTGGTAGCTTGTGTACCGCTCCATCGTAGGGGACCTTTACAGTAGCACTGCCGATTACGGGAATCAGTTCCTTTGTGTAAGTTCTCAGTTTCATGCGAATGGGAGTCAAGACTGGCCTTGAGGCTTTGCTGCACCTCAATTTTTCGAAAGTCTTTTTGCTCATAATGGACTGGCTCGCGCCCGTGTCCAGCTCCACTGACACCGGGAGTCCATTTAATTCAACCTTCAGCATTATCGGGGGACACTTTGTGGTAAATGTGTGCACCCCATATACCTCTGACTCCTTGGTCTGAGGCTCTGGTTCGTCATGAATCTGTCCTCCTCTGCAACATGGTGGTTTGCAGGTTTAGCAGGATTTTCAGCTCACCTGCACATACATTGGAGGTGTCCCATTGTTCCACAGCCCTTGCAAACATACCCTTTGACGCAGCATGAATGAAAACGATGATCACCCCTGCAGCGCCAACAAGGTGTTAATGGCCTTACATTCATCACCCTTGATGGTGGACTCTGAGACCCCTGCGGACGTGCAGCTGCAGGCATGTGGGGCCTAGCCTGTACGTTGCGATTTGAAAACAACATCACTTTGTTCACAGTATTTGTAGATGCACTCGTGTGCTGAGAGATTTGCTTAGTATTGTCACTGGTGGCAATGAATGCCTGGGCTATCGCTATGGCCTTACTCAAGGTTGGGGTCTCTACAGTCAAAAGTTTGCGAAGTATCACTTCATGGCCAAAGCCAAGTACGAAAAAGTCTCTGAGCATGTGCTCCAAGTGTCCTTCAAATTCACAATGTCCTGCAAGACGTCTTAGCTCGGCACCATAACTCAACACTTCCTGGCCTTCAGACCTTTTGTAGGTGTAGAACCGGTACCTCGGCATCAGAACGCTTTCCTTCCGGTTCAGATGCTCCCGGATCAGTGTGCACAAATCATCGTATGATTTCTCTGTGGGTTTCGCTGGAGCAAGCAGATTTTTCATGAGGCCATACGTTGGTGCCCCACAGACGGTGAGGAGAATCGCCTTTCGTTTGGCAGCGTTCGCTTCTCCTTCCCACTCGTTTGCCACGAAATACTGGTTGAGTCGCTTCACGAAAGTTTCCTAATCATCTCCTTCCATGAATTTCTCCAAGATGCCCACTGTTTTCTGCATCTTTGGGTTCATCATCTGTATCTCGTCGCCAGTTGTTATGTATGAATAAAGAGTCTGATTGGATACCGTGAGCTCAAAGTAAAGTGTGACCTTAGTCTTTTATTTCAGGTCTCCAGAGTGCCTCTCCAGTCTGTGAGGCCTCCTTAAGTAACTGTGCTCCCAAGGAATTGTGGGATCCTTTGGGACTCCAGGGGATGAGCCCTCTGGTGGCTATACAAGGTATATACAGGTTTACATATATAACTCATAACATGGTTGAATTTCAAATTCAGTTGGAGGTTGAGAAAGTTGGATCTCAAACCAGCATCCTAAGATTAAATAAAGGAGACTACAAAGGTATGAAGGCAGAGTTGGCTAAATTGGACTGGGAAAATAGATTAAAGTGTAGGACAGTTGATGAGCAGTGGCAGACATTTAAGGAGATATTTCATAACTCTCAACAAAAATATATCCCAATGAGAGGGGAAAACTGTAAGAGAAGGGATAACCATTCGTGGCTAACTAAGGAAATAAGGGATGGTATCAAATTGAAATAAGGGCATACAATGTGGCCAAGACTAATGGGAGGCCAGAGCATTGGAAAACTTTTAAAAGCCAGCAAAGAATGCCTAAAAAAATAATGAGAGGCAAGATAGATTATGAAAGTAAACTAGCATGAAATATTAAAACAGATAGTAAGTGTTTCCACAGGCACATAAAAAGGAAAAGAGTGGCTAAAGTAAATGTTGGTCCCCTAGAGGATGAGACTGGGGAATCAATAATGGGGAACAGGAAAATAGCAGAGACTTTGAACAAATATTTTGTATCGGTCTTCATGGTAAAAGACACTAAAAACATCCCAATAGTGGATAATCAAGGGGCTATCGGGAGGGAGGAAATTAATACAATCACTATCACTAAAGAATAAGTACTCAGTAAAATAATGGGACTAAAGACGGACAAGTCCCCTGGACCCGATGGCTTACATCCTAGGGTCATAAAAGAAGTGGCTGCAGAGATAGTGGATGCATTAGTTGTAATCTACCAAAATTCCCTGTATTCTGGGGAGGTCCCAGCGGATTGGAACACCGCAAATGTAACACCCCTATTTAAAAAAGGAGGCAGGCAGAAAGCACAAAACTATAGGTCAGTTAATCTAACATCTGTCGTTGGGAAAATGGTGGAGTCCATTATTAAGGAAGCAGTAGCAGGACTTTTGGAAAAGCATAATTCAATCAAGCAGAGTCAGCATGGTTTTATGAAAGGGAAATCACGTTTGACAAATTTGCTGGAGTTCTTTGAGGATATAAAGAGTAGGGTGGATAAGGGGAACCAGTGGATGTGTTGTATTTGGATTTCCAGAAGGCATTCGATAAGGTGCCACATAAAAGGTTACTGCACAAGATAAAAGTTCATGGGGTTGGGGGTAATATATTAGCATGGATAGAGGATTGGCTAACTAACAGAAAACAGAGAGTCGGGATAAATGGGTCATTTTCCAGTTGGCAAACAGTAACTAGTAGGGTGTCGCAGGGATCGGTGCTGGGGCCTCAACTATTCACAATCTATATTAATGAATTAGATGAAGGGACTGAGTGTAATGTAACCAAGTTTGCTGATGATACAAAGATGGGTGGGAAAGCAAATTGTGAGGAGGACACAAAAATCTGCGAAAGGATATGGACAGGCTAAGTGAGTGGGCAAAAATTTGGCAGATGGAATATAATGTGGGAAAATGTGAGGTTATCCACTTTGGCAGAAAAAATAGAAAAGCAAATTATAATTTAAATGAAGAAAAATTGCAACGTGCAGCAGTACAGAGGGACCTGGGGGTCCTTGTGCATGAAACACAAAAAGTTAGTATGCAGGTACAGCAAGTAATCAGCAAGTAATGGAATGTTAGCCTTTATTGCAAGGGGGATGGAGTATAAAAGCAGAGAAGTCCTGCTACAGCTCTGCAGGGTATTGGTGAGGCCACACCTAGAGTACTGCATGCAGTTTTGGTCTTCATATTTAAAGAAGAATATACTTGCATTGCAGAGAAGGTTCACTAGTTTGATTCCGGAGATGAGAGGGTTGACTTATGAAGATAGGTTGAATAGGTTGGGTCTATACTCATTGGAGTTCAGAAGAATGAGAGGTGATCTTATCGAAACATATAAGATAATGAGGGGACTCGACATGGTGAATGCAGAGAGGATATTTCCACTCATAGGGGAAACTAAAACCAGGGGCCTCATCTCAGAATAAGGGCCCATTTAAAACTGAGATGAGGAGGAATTTCTTTTCTCAGAGGGCTGTAAATCTATGGAATTCTCTTCGCCAGAGAGCTGTGGAGGCTGGGTCATTGAATATATTTATGGCAGAGATAGACAGATTTTTAGCGATAAGGGAGTAAAGGGTTATGGGGAGCGGGCAGGGAAGTGGAGCTGACTCCATGATCAGATCAGCCATGATCTTATTAAATGGCGGAGCAGGCTCGAGGGGCCTTAATTTTTATATGTTTTAAAACTCTTACACTGTTAAAAGTAAGCTATGTGCCTGCTTTTACCGGATGTGAAAGTTTGAAGAATATTCGCTGGGCAAGGGATGGGCAAAAAGCCCAATCTCGCCCATGCGGATGTCCTTCTCCCGGAGATGCGGAAGATAAACTTGACAGATCGGAAAAGCTGGTTTTAGGCGCATGCACATTGCACGGTGAAAGCCAGCTTTTGCAAGGCCGCGCTGGGTCCATACGTATTCCGTATGGACCTAGCAAGGCTGGGATTTCAGGGTCATTATGTAATACTTTGTAATCCAAAATGGTAGATAAACAGTGTGATATCACAGAGACAGTGGAGGGCTTGAGAGAGGTGGTGGAGAGCGGGATATTATTAGTTTACAAGTGTAACCTGATTCAATGACTTTGCATGGTGTTATCGAGGAGCAGCATGTAGATGAGAAAGAGGAGGTGGCCAAGGGTGGATCTTTGGGGGATTCTGGACATATTATGTACAGCTATTTGGTTTAAGTTGCTGGCTTATGTCATGGATGTCCCCAGTGGTTGCTTGAAATAAACCAAAAGCATAAAAAATAAGCGGATAGATTTTCCATTAGTTTGCCATGCATAACGCCCACTTAATGTCCATTTTAACGCTGAAATGAGGAGCAAAGCCTAGATATCGCCCATTTAGCCACAAAATGGAAACTGACGCCCATTTTTCGGACACTTATCGCCGAGCGTTACTTTCGCCATGTACATAACGCCAGGAAAATATAATACCGCCCGCCCACATTTTTTGGGTGGAATCATCAGAATGGGCAAGACCAACGCCCATAATATCACCCAGCATTACTTTCGGCACGTAATTAACGCCGAGATTCAATAATACCGACCGTCCACGTTTTTTTGTCATAAAGAGCACCCCAAAACTAGCGCCCTACTTTCGGCACCTCGCACACATCTCACCGACAATTTTGCTCGCCGATAAAACCGCTGGGAAGAAGTTGAATTAACCAAAACTACTCACAGCGGTATGGACGCCAGGTTCTAAATGGCACATCGCATCATTTTAAAGGCTGCTCTGCTTCAGCCTCGGGGGAGTTCGGATGTACTCTGGAGGTGTTTGGAGGTGATGTGAACATCTGAACAAACATCTTTTCATACTGTGGACGATTGAATTTACTAGGTGTCTTAGTGGGGACATTCATTCTTTGTGAACAATCGGTGGAAAACAGATAGCTGTTGGAATGGGGCCTGTCATTTCTCACCCTCTCTTGATGACCAATTACATGCTGCAGAGACGAGATGGCAGAAGGTACACTCGGCAGCATCATGTGCCCAATGTAAAACATGACAGACTTATGAGGAAGACCAGACGTTACACCCCCCGCAAGTACAAGGCGAAGTAGTCTTACCTCAACTTGTGTGACACCACCTGCCTTCGGAGACTGGGCTTCCACAAAGAGATTATCAGTGAGATATGCCAGCCTGCCAGCACGATCAGGACTGCACTGTCTGTGGAGGTCAAGGTCACTGCAGCACTGTTGTTTTAGGCATTGGGTTCCATTCACGCCTCAGCTGGCGACATTTGCGGTATATTTCAGCATGCCACACATTGCTGCATTAGACAGGTCACTGAAGCCCTGCATGCACACAGGGTGGACTTTATCAGCTTCCCTATGACCAGGGAGGCTCAGACCAAGAGGGCTCTAGGATTCTTCCGAATTGCAGGGAGCAATAGACTGTACGCACATCGCAATGCGGGCACCTTTTCAGGATGCAAAGGTTTTCAGGAACCGTAAGGGATTCCACTCCCTGAATGTGCAACTCGTTGTTGACCACCAGCATATTATACTGGCAGTGAATGCTAAATTTCCGGGCAGCATCCATGATGCTCACATCCTGCGTGAGAGCACTGTATCTGACTTGTTTACCAATCAGCCACAAGGTCAATGCTGGATGCTTG
Organism: Pristiophorus japonicus; assembly: GCF_044704955.1. Lineage (NCBI taxonomy): Eukaryota > Metazoa > Chordata > Chondrichthyes > Pristiophoridae > Pristiophorus > Pristiophorus japonicus. Next base: position 184,002,132 of record NC_091982.1, on the reverse strand, counting down.
GTGACAAAGGATATGGCCTCGCCACCTGGCTGATGATCCACCCTGCGTGAGACCCACACCGAAGCCGAGAAGCCATACAACGAGAGCCACAGAGCTACTCGCAATATCGTCGAGAAAAGCATTGGAGTGCCTAAGCAATGCTTTAGATGCCTGCACCACTCAGGAGGCAAGCTCCAATACCACCCTGAGCAGGTAGCTCAATTCGTGGTGGTGTGCTCCATGCTGCACAACTTGGCTATCAGGAGGGGACAAGAATGGCCAGAAGGGTCTGACGGTCCACCTCAGGAGAGAAAGGATGTGGAGGACAAGGAGGTGGACACTGACATTGGGCCACACAATCAGGCTGATGCTGAAGCCATGCCCCTGCCGCCCTGTAGACTGCAGGAAAGGGCCCGTGGTGGTTACATAGCTGAAAGACTCTTACGTCAGGAGCTCATAAATCAACGCTTGTCTGAAAGAACGTTGGTGTTATTTGCAAAGCTGACAGACTGCTGGGTGTGCAGGTCTTACATCAATGGTGGGCATCACCTTAGTGACAGTTAAAGTTTAAGTTGATTCGTTAAGTATAATTATACCCTGTCATGTTAAGGAATCACCAGTGTTTAACGGTCCAGCTATCTGAGCCAATGCACAACACGGTTATGTTAAATAAAAAACATTTACTCCAACCATATGTCTGAAATCATAAGTATAACTGTAAAAACCACCCCACCCCACCCTTGCCCCAGCCCACAACAAATTTATCACATTTACATCATTACAATGGTCCCTATTTCCAGAAAAACAGAACACAAATGCAAAACAACAAGGTAGCCCCCTCGCCCCTTTCCCTGACCCTCCCACCAAAATAGCAGCAGCAACCTAAAAGTATGCCACAGGCCACACCTGCGGCCATGCACCTCACTTCCCATCAACCCCCGCTTCTCCTCCCCACCTCTACCCCTTCCCCTTCCCCTCCTGACTCCAAGCCGCCTGGCCGAGGAGCTTCATTGGGCCGGGGGGGGGGGATGATGGCAGAACCGCTGCTTGGATGGATATGGGAGAGGACGATCCCGAGGTGGGAACATGCTCCGAGCCAGAAGCAAGATGTTGCTCCTGGCTCTCATGTGTCGTTGGCAATGTGGGTGCGGCACCTTGGGGTGCTGTGCCACGCTCAGGGACCACTGGGGGCCCTCTGCCACCAGTGTTCCTGGCTAACAGCTCCAGGGCCTCCTCCATCTCTTCCAAGTTATGTATTATTTGTTGGACAAAATTCTCGGTGCCAACTATGCTCTTGGTGCTTAGTAGGCTTTTTGCTGCTGGTGAATCTCCCTCATGCCTCCCACAACAGATAAACAAGCACACACCACACCCACACACGCTTTCAGTCCCTCTCTGCTCCTTCTCTTTCTGTCTCCTCTTCTGCGCATGTAATGATGAACCCCGACCTCCTGAATCGCGGGAATTGAGTGTTGCCATGCTGTTGCTAAGGATGGCGACATTTTACGGCAGAAGATCAGAGAGACTTAACGCTAACGCCCATTCCACATCGCTCGCAGTAACGCCCAATTTCAAAAATGGAGACTAGGCGCTTTGAGAATGGGCGACAAGCTGACGATCTGAAAACCCATTTTTGTCACCCATTTTTGGGCGATCTGCACAAAAGTGTAAAATCTAGCCCAAGGACACTTAGTACCTTGACAGTCAGTGGCAATGCCATGACTATGCAGCAGTTTTCTGCAGGTTAGCTTGACTGCATCCGCTATTCCTTGTAAATCAGCCTCCACAAGCACTGCTTCTTAGATGTTCACCTTTGTTTGTAGATTCTAATGTTGGGGTATCAGTGGATAGGTATCGAGTATTGCTGGTTCAGGCTGGCTTGCCTGGTATCCCTTCTTTGGTCTTCGTCTTACTCTTCCAAAAAATAGAAATAAAAGGGATTTCTCATGTGGAAACCCATTGCGGCTGTCAAAAAAACTGGCCACATCACAACATTTCCCACAAAGCTTCTGAACATCTAACTCACAACAGCAAAAGAAATGGTTAAGAAATGGCCATAAAATTGCACAAAGAATCATCTTATGGGATTCTTTAAATTAACATCCATATGCAGCTCAGTCCCCAGTAACTCTGGGCACCCATTTTATGTGAGAAAGTAGATGATCCAGTGCTAAGCATGCATCACATCAAGAAATTGCATAGCCATCTAAATTATTTCCATCAAGACTTCATTAAAAGATTTAATTCCCACTTGTTTTGATGTGCATGATGTGCAAAATGGGAGTAGAAATCCAGCACACTAGGAAGGAGAAATTCCCCAGTGACTGATTCGGGGCGGTAACCGGCTTGGGGTGGGACTTCCTACGCCCAGCGTTGCGGTCTCACTCCAGCCTGCGAAGTTGCAATTATGGCCCCTCAGAGGAAGTGGAATGCAATCTCACGTGTTCCACTTCCTCTTGGGGCGGATTCAGGGATGATGCTGGAGCGTGGTTCAATGCCCCTCCCCTTTGCTTAAAGGGGAGGGCCACTGCGCACTCTGCACGGCATCTGATGGCCGCCACTAGTCCACCAGGACAGCGTGGTGCTGAGGCCACAGCCTGGCACCCAAAATGGAGTGCCAGGCGGCACGATGGCGGCCCGGACCATGGAACAGGCAAAGAAGTCGGGCCGACTGGTGAGTTTGCAAAACCGCCAATATGGTAGCACAGAGTGCTCACGACCTCTCCTTTAACTTCCGCCCCCTGACCGGCTGTTGGCCCGGTTCACGACCCACGAATCTGGTGCTGACACTGTTTGCGGGGCGCAGGGCAATATCTGCCGTAGGGCGGAAAGGGGTCGGCGGGCGGCGCTAAGGGGCCACCGCACATGGGGATGACGTGGAGGAATGCAGAGATCACGAAGGGTTGTGGGGCTGGAGAAGGCTACAGAGATGGCGGGGAGCGAGGCCATGCAGTAATTTGAAAACAAGGATGTGAATATTAAAATTGAGACGATACTGGATCGGGTGCCAATGTAGGTCAGCGAACACAGGGGTGATGGGTGAGCAGGACTTGGTGCGAGTTAGGGTACAGGCAGAAGAGTTTTGGATGAGCTCAAATTTATGTAGGGTGGAAGATAGAAGCATTGGACTAGTCACGTCTATGTGAAACAAGGCATGGATGAGCGTTTTAGCAGCTGGTGGCAGGGTTGTAGTCAGGTGATATTACAGAGGTGGTAGTAGGCAGCCTTGGTGATGGAGCAGATACATTGCCGGAAGCTCATCTCGGGGTCAAATACGATAGCAAGGTTGCAAACTGTCTGGTACAGCCTCAGACAGGTGCCAGGGAGACGGATGGAATCGGTGGCTAGGAAACCAATGGCTTTGGTCTTCACAATATTAAGCTGGAGGAAGTATCTGCTCATGCAGTGCTGGATGTCAGAAAAGCAGTGCGACAAATCAGAGACAGTGGATGGGTCGAGAGAGGAAATAGTGAGGTAGAGCTGGGTATCGTCATCGTACATGTGGAACCTGACGTGTTTACAGATGGTGTCGCCAAGGGGCAACATGCAGATGAAAAATAGGAGGGGGCCAAGGATAGGTTCTTAGGGGACTCCAGAGGTAACAGTGCAGGGGCGGAACAGAAGCCATTGTAGGTGATTCTCTGGCTACGACTGGATAGATAAGAATGGAACCAGGCGAGTGCAGTCCCACCCTGCTGATGGAGGAGAGGCTTTGGAGGAAGATGGTATGGTTAACCATGTCAAATGCTGCAGACAGGTCGAAAAGGGTGAGGAATGATAGTTTATCATGGTCACAGTCACATAGGATGCCATTTGTGATTTTGATATCAAAGAAAGACTTGTATTTATATAGCGCCTTTCATGACCTCAGAATGTTCCAAAGTGCTTTCCAGCCAGATTCTACTGCATTTGGTTTGGGATCGTTTGTGAATTCTTAATCAAACTAATTACGCTTTTGACATCTAGTTACCTTTGTAATGTAGAAGCCAATTTGTGCACAGCAAGCTCCCACAAACAGCAATGTGATAACGACCAGTTAAACTGTTTTTTTTAATGATGTTGATTGAGGGAAATATATTGGCCAGGACACTGGGGATAACTCCCCTGCTTTTTTTCAAAATAGTGCTATGGGATCTGTTAAGTCCACCTGAGAGACCAGACAGGGCCTTAGTTAATGGTCTCATCCGAAAGGCAGTACCTCCGATAGTTTAGCACTGCACTGGAGTGTCAGTCTAGATTTTTGTACTCAAGTCTCTGAAGTGGAATTTTGACCCACAACCTTTTTTTAAAAAAATTCATTCACGGGTTGTGGACATCGCTGACAAAACCAGCATTTATTGCCCATCCCTAATTGCCCTTCTGACTCAGAGGTGAGAGTGCTACCAACTCTACGACAAGCTGTTTCAGTACTGTGGCAGGGGCAGAAAACTGGTTGGACTGAGTTGAGCGTGGAGTTGAGAGAAAGATGAGCACGAATTTGGGAGGCAACAACATGCTCAAGGACTTTGTCGAGGAAAGGGAGGTTGGAGATTGGACTGGAGTTTGCAAGGGCAGAGGGTTCAAGGGTGTTTTTTTTAGGGGAGGTGTGATGACATCAGATTTGAAGGGGAGGGAGTCAGTACCTGAGGAGAGGGAAACGTTAACAATATCAACTAACATGGGGGCCAGGAAGGGGAGTTGGGTATGCTATTATTTAGTTAAACAAAAAAAATAGAAAATCTAGAATTTCTAAACTATAGCCCAGTAGATGGTCTCTGAAATGCTGCCTTTGGGCATGTGTTATAATGAGTACTTCTCTGTTTTTTTCTATTAATGAGGAATCCATAAGTATTCATGTGTTAAACCAGATGCAGCGGGAGCAGGTTATCTAAGTGAGGGCTATTGTATTAAAAGATCTGAGGATTTCATAATAATATAAAGAAAATATAATATAATAAAAATCAATAACTTAACTAACTGATTGAAGAGATAGGGAATAAAGGGTTATTTAAAATATATTCTCCTAAATACAGCACTTTTCTGAATTAAGCACAATTTCAATAGCCTGTGGCGCATTAACTACTGGCTTTTACTTTTAATTATGTCAATATTATTTATATCGCTGCATAGCAAAATTTATATAAAAAAGTAAAAATGATCACATTTAGGCCAGTTCTGAGTACTTCCTAAATCTTTAGAATGCTTTGAAACCATCCTTTAACATCTGTTATGTGAATAAACTTCAGTGTCTGTGCAAAAACTCAACACAAATTACTGGACAGTTGTAAAAATAAAGAAAGTGAACTCCACCCTGTCTTGCATATTCTCAGCTGGGCTCCTTATGCTTTGAAGTACAAACACAACTTTGTCTGCTTCGAACAGCTGCCCGACTTTTATCCTTTTACATGCATTTAGTTATAAGACTGACAAGTTCCGTTATTATTTTCCGTAGTTTGCTTCCCATAATTTGTCTTATCCTTCCCCTATCAAATCCCTTCACTTCTAAGCTGCACCGCTTCAGCAGTGATCTGTGGTCTCCTTCATGGACCAATGCTGCCTCATATTTCAGCCTGCAGGAAGCAGGGTTTCAGTGTCAGTTTTTGCTCCAAGCACTGATTGTAAACCCAGCGGCCTAGTTGAAAACTGATAAAAAAAAGTAAGTAAATCGTGCTTTGATTGGCAGGAAAGAACGTTGGCCAATTTGATTTTGCAAGCAGCTGTGCCTGTGGAATAGGAGCAGAATGGGCACAGGAGGATCAGAAAATTCAGCAAGCAAGCTTCAGGAACACTTTGTGCCCAATTCCTACTGGCATTTTTTCCAGGTTGGCTGCATTTTGTGTGGTACAGTGTTTACACATGTGTCATACCATAACCTCTTTCAGCCCACAGAATGCATGCAAAAATATTTCCTTTTGTTCTTTCTTCCCCTCCCCCTTTCAGTGCTTGTTAAGAATCTGTTCTTTCCGAACACTCTCCAGTTCTGATGAAGGGTTGTTGACCCGAAACGTTAACTCTGTTTTCTCTCTACAGATGCTGCCTGACCCGCTGAGATTTTGTTTTTAATCCAGATTCCAGCATTCGCAGTATTTTGCTTTTGCAAAAGTATTTCATTGAAACCTGGCACAATTTCCTGGCTTGTGTGCTGAGCTGGTGCTTTTAGCTTTCAAAACCTATTTTCAATAGATGCAAGGGAAACACTATGTAGGGGCTAGACTTTCCTCTTCATTTTTGGCGGTTTTCTCGGCGGTACAGCTCTTTTTCGGTGGAAAGCCACCCGGCGAAAGTTTCCACTTCATTTTTAAAAGAGTTCTGCCGACATTTTCAAAATACCGCTGGGGAGCAGACCGCCCACGTGCACCTGTGTACACCACCAAGCAAACCGCCACCATCCAAGTTTTGCCTCAGCGGTGACCTGTAGGTAAGATTTTAAAGAACACCCACAAAAAGCTGCCAGAAACAGGGCGGTAGGTAAGTACCCTGCAAAGAAAGGTAAGTTAAAGGTTTTTTTTAATAAGTATTTTAAAATTCAATCACGATGATTAAGTTATAAAGGGTCTTGAGAATGTTTTCTAAATTACTATTTTTTGTTTCGTTGAAAAAATATTTTTTAAGTTTTCCCCCCTCCCTAGGCCCAACCGCAGCCTCAGTCTAAATTTTGAGTACTTACCACCCATTCTGGTTAAGAACCGCCCATTTTGCCAAGGATCGCGTTTAACCACCAAGAATCTACGTGTAAGATCCATTTTCTCACCGGGCAGTAATTTTTCCCTTTTTTATGGAATTTTTCGGCAGGGTTATTCGAAGAATCTTAGCGGTCTTTTTAGGCGGCAATCCGGCAGTGGGGAGCTTTAGGGAAAGTCTACTAGCCCTATATACTCTTAAAGGGAAAGGTTTTCTGTGGGGTTTTTCACAATGTTTGTAGTACCTTTTTGTTAATGTGTTTTTTAAAAACAGATTTTTTTCAATATTTATGAATTTTTTTACTAATATGTATTTTCAAATAATTTGGAGGGAACAATTTTTAATTACTTACGATGATCACTATTTCTAAATGTCCAAAATATAATCTATAACCCACTAATGATTGAAAAATGGACTATAAGTGAAGCATGTGCAGGAATTCATCAGAAAAGGAACAACTGAAAAAAGAGGGCACATAAGAGGACTTGTTCCAATCAGGATTGGGCCAATGATAAGCCGGCACCTGTTTTGAGATCTTTTTTTGAGTGGTCTCCAGCCCTTTCAGGACTGCTGGCAAAGTGCAAGCTCTGACTAGTATAAATTCATTTATAAATCCAGTTCAGATATGAATGCAGGACCATCACTGAAATGAGACCTGTGCTCATCTCATGTGGCCACCATGACCATCTAAAAAAAGGACTAGACCAATTTTGCAGCGACCCAAATGCCCATTCAGATCAGTTGCAGGTCTCTGTCCTGTTAAATTGGTTATCGATGCTCCAGTTTCACGCCTGTAAAACAGGCGCAATCATGTTGAAATTATGCTCCAATATTTCATGGTTAAAGTGGAACAAGATATAAGAAGGCATGCTAGGCAGATCAGCAGGCATCTGAACTATAGTAGTTGTACCTAACATTATGCCATATCTATCTACCAATGACCAAGGAAAACTGCCTCTGAAAACTCTGAGTCAGCAGGGAGCTAGTTGAAAAGTTTTCCATCTGCTGCACCCACACATACAACCAGCCTACACAGCCATGGGACTGCCAATGGCAGTCAAGGCCATCAAGTCACTCAACTTTTCTGCCTCCAGCTCATTCCAACACTACAGTATCAACTAATAAAACATGGATCAAGCAGCATGGTCAGTACATTCATCTCCTTTCCCATTAAAGAACAGACATAGATGCCCACCATCACGACATTGCTATATTTGAAAAAGTACAGGGAGGCACTGGCAGCAGGATGTCACCATCCAGCCAGCAGGTTCTGGCTCCTCCTCTGCCACCACCATTATTCAAGTTCACTAAGTGCATCCTCTGGGAAGTGTGTAGCTGTGGTTGTGCTTGCAAATATTAACGAGAGAGACGCAAGGTATTCTGTTGCTCTGGCCGTTGCCCTATAATAACAGAAAAGGAACAAATGGTAGAACATTGGCTACAAGAAATATCTTCACCCATAGAGCTTGTTTTGCAAAATACTGTGTCCAATGTTTGTGTGGCCATATGTATGTTTCTGTGTCAGTGAATATTATGAGGATCAAGACCTAAGAGCAGGATGGTATTAGCCTTGATTTTGTTGGAGGCCCATGGTTTCACCTTTGCCTATTATTGCATGCAGGGATGTCCAGAGTGGCCTCCTCCAAGGGCTTCATGGGTGTTTGAGTGATTTTACAGTTTAGGTCTACTCCCTTGTATTATATACCACCTTCTCACACAAGCAGAGAATTATTCCTGAGATGTAAGTAGAAGCACATACACATTAACAGATATGCCCAGCCTACAGCCTATCCGGGATGTCAATAATTGACCATGCTTCATGAAAGCAGATTGGAAGATGCCAATGATTACAATTGTAAATTGCAGCTTTAATCTATGCCCTGATGAAGAAGTACAGTATGTCTGAGATACTACAAAAGAGGTGTTAGGTTTTGTGAGGATGTCCATTTCAGAATTTCTGACTATGCCCCTGTGAAGGCTGGGGGGGGGGGGGGCGGCGGGCAGCATAGTGTAATATTGAGTAAAGCAGAGCTTTCAAGAGGTTAAATTTGCAGGACAGAAAAATTTGAAGTTGTAGGTTGGAGTGTCTGAGCCATCATGCTTCAGACAGCAGAAGTTAGCTTGGACATTTCAGTGAACATTGGCATCTATTGTACTTGAGTTGACTCGATCCTTTTTAGCTCAGTTGCCAGGGATAGTCTGGAGAGATTCTACTTTCTGGGGTCAGAATTTAACAAAGAAAAGAAAGTCCCATGTTCAGGCTCAGTCAGATCTAACGAAGGCTACAAAAGGCAGCTCTTGGCCAGTACCGGTAACTAACATGTAGCAAGTCATTTTTCATCCATCTCATCTTATCAGAGTGTTCATCAGTTCCTTCTACTGAAAGATTGGGGGCATGTGCGGGTTTATGGTATCCAGCTCATATGTCGAGGAGCATGCATTGTAAAACCCTTTGGTTCACCTTTTCATATATTTAGGGCAGTGTGAGTGTCATGTTTCAGGATTTTTTGAAAATTAAACCTTACTTTTAACACTGGGTTTTTAAAAGCAATGCGTATTCTTGTGAGTTTAAAGACAGGTACCAAGGTGAAGGGTGAAGTTGTTTTACCCACAGACTAAACAACAGCTTATTTGAGTAATTGGAAAAACACCTCTCACACATTTTGTTGGAAAACTCTTTGATCTCAGTCTGTGGGGGTTAAAAAGAGAGACACAGTCATCAAAAGGCAGTCTGGCATTTTGGAAAGAGGACACCACAGGCAGTCAGGCAGTAAAAGGCTGCGAAAGACAGCAGACTACAGGGAGAAAGGTTCTACTCTGGACTGTCGGACAGAATGCAGAGAAGTCAGTCTATGTTAAGTAAGATGACACACCAATGTGGAGTAGTTCTAGGCCTTAAAGATAAGTTTTACCGATTGAACTAAATTAATCTGAGCATATCTGTTTCTTTGTATACTCACTTTACTGTGGAATAAAAACAATTAAAAATTTGAACCAAGCCTGATCGCATCTCGAGTAACTCAGTCCACCTTGGGGGAGACTGAAGATGTATACCCGAGCAAGATATGGACATCCAATCCAGATCACAATTGGGGTTTCATTGTTACACTCCTGGGTACAAGTAGGCATAGAACAGTGAGAGCCAACTCCCTTAAAAGTAAGGCACTCAGACTGCCTACAGGAGCAACAACCACTACTGAACCCGAGAAGGTATCGACAGCAGACTCAAAATTTGTAACAGAGATCTTAGCATTGGAGAGCATTAAATATTGAATGGGTTGATATTCTTGCAGTGTCTGTGTTGTGTGCCTCGACGCGTTTATAGTAACTGATTTTTTTGTTTGTTTACCATGCCCCCCTTGGAAAGAGGGTTGCTGGGTTGGAATCTGACAGGGATGATGGGGTGGTGGAGGCATGACTAATGTCTCTTGTAAATAAATTATATCGCCTTCATTGTTTTCATTTTCTACTAACAGTACTTTTTTTGCTGCCGAACTAGATTATCTGTAGATTGTGTACTCAACCCAGAAACTCCTGGTCAGAGTGTGTACTTGCATCAGCGTGGAGAACGAGCCTTCGATGTAGTGGTAGCATTCCCGATGGCCCTGAATCCTGGGTTGACATCCAGCGGAATGCCTTCATCCAGTGGGTATGGGTGACCACAACACCCCACCCTACCCGTCCTTCACCATATGGGTTGTAGCAGCTCATAAAACCTCCTGTCATATCGAGCCACACACGCTATCAACTGGTATAAAGATGGTTCCGGCTTTGGAAAGTGTTAGAAACATAGAAACATAGAAAATAGGTGCAGGAGTAGGCCATTCGGCCCTTCGAGCCTGCACCGCCATTCAATAAGATCATGCCTGATCAGTACCCCTTTCCTGCTTTCTCTCCACACCCCTTGATCCCTTTAGCCGTAAGGGCCATATCTAACTCCCTCTTGAATATATCCAATGAACTGGCATCAATAACTCTCTGCCGTAGGGAATTCCACAGGTTAACAATTCTTTGAGTGAAGAAGGTTCTCCTCATCTCAGTCCTAAATGGCTTACCCCTTATCCTTCGACTATCTCCCCTGGTTCTGAACTTCCCAACATCGGGAACATTCTTCCTGCATCTAATCTGTCCAGTCCCGTCAGAATTTTATATGTTTCTATGAGATCCCCTCTCATCCTTCTAAACTCCAATGAATAAAGGCCCAGTCGATCCAGTCTCTCCTCATGTGTCAGTCCTGCCATCCCGGGAATCAGTCTGGTGAACCTTCGCTGTACTCCCTCAATAGCAAGAACATCCTTCCTCAGATTAGAAGACCAAAACTGAACACAATATTCCAGGTGAGGCCTCACTAAGGCCCTGTACAACTGCAGTAAGACCTCCCTGCTCCTATACTCAAAGCCCCTAGCTATGAAGGCCAACATACCATTTGCCTTCTTCACCGCCTGCTGTACCTGCATGCCAACTTTCCATGACTGATGTACCATGACACCCAGGTCTCATTGCACCTCCCCTTTTCCTAATCTGCCGCCATTCAGCTAATATTCTGCCTTTGTGCTTTTGCCATAAAGTGGATAACCTCACATTTATCCACATTATACTGCATCTGCCATGCGTTTGCCCACTCACCTAACCTGTCCAAGTCACCCTGCAGCCTTTTAGCATCCTCCTCACAGCTCACATTGCCACCCAGCTTAGTGTCATCTGCAAACTTGAAGATATTACATTCAATTCCCTCATCCAAATCATTAATGTATATTGTAAAGAGCTGGGGTCCCAGCACTGATCCTTGCGGCACCCCACTAGTCACTGCCTGGATTCTGAAAAGGACCCGTTTATCCTAACTCTCTGCTTCCTGTCTGCCAAACAGTTCTCTATCCACATCAGTAAATTACCCCCAATACCATGTGCTTTAATTTTGCACACCAATCTCTTGTGTAGGACCTTGTCAAAAGCCTTTTGAAAGTCCAAATACACCACATCCACTGGTTCTCCCTTGTCCACTCTACCAGTTACATCCTCAAAAAATTCCAGAAGATTTGTCAAGCAGCATTTCCCTTTCATAAATCCATGCTCACTTGGACCGATCCCATTACTGCTTTCCAAATGAGCTGCTATTTCATCTTTAATAATTGATTCCAACATTTTCTCCACTACTGATGTCAGGCTAACCAGTCTATAATTAGCCGTTTTCTCTCTCGCTCTTTTCTTAAAAAGTGGTGTTACATTAGCTAACCCCCAGTCCATAGGAACCGATCCAGAGTCGATAGACTGTTAGAAAATGATCACCAATGCATCCACTATTTCTAGGGCTACTTGCTTAAATACTCTGGGATACAGGCTATCAGGCCCCGGGGATTTATCGGCCTTCAATCCCATCAATTTCCCTAACACAATTTCCCGCCTAATAAGGATTTCCTTCAGTTCCTCCTTCTCACTAGACCCTCGGTCCCCTAGTATTTCCAGAAGGTTATTTTGTATTCCTTCGTGAAGGCAGAACCAAAGTATGTGTTTAACTTGTCCGCCATTTTTTTGCTCCCCATTATAAATTCACCTGAATATTTCTGCAAGAGACCTACGTTTGTTTTCACTAATCTTTTTCTCTTCACATATCTATAGAAGCTTTTGCAGTCAGTTTTTATGTTCCCTGCAAGCTTCCCCTCATATTCTATTTTCCTCCTCCTAATTAAACCCTTTGTCCTCCTCTGCTGTATTACAACATTCTCCCAGTCCTCAGGTGTGCTGCTTTTTCTGAGCAATTTATATGCCTCTTCCTTGGATTTAACACTGTCCTTAATTTCCCTTGCTAGCCACGGTTGAGCCACCTTCCTCGTTTTATTTTTACTACAGACAGGGATGTACAATTGTTGAAGTTCATCCATGTGATCTTTAAATATTTGCCATTGCCTATCCACCGTCAACCCTTTAAGTATCACTCGCCAGTCTAATCTAGCCAATTCAGGTCTCATACAATCAAAGTTACCTTTCCTTAAGTTCAGGACCTAGTCTCTGAATTAACTGTGTCACTCTCCATCTTAATGAAGAATTCTACCATATTATGGTCACTCTTCCCCAAGGGGCCTCGCACAACAAGATTGCTAATTAGTCCTTTCTCATTACACATCACCCAGTCTAGGATGGCCAGCCCTCTAGTTGGTTCCTCGACATATTGGTCTAGAAAACCACCCTAATACACTCCAGGAAATTCTCCTCCACTGCATTGCTACCAGTTTGATTAGCCCAATCAATATGTAGATTAAAGTCGCCCATGATGACTGCTGTACCTTTATTGCACGCATCGCTAATTTCTTGTTTGATGCCACCCAGAACCTCACTACTATTGTTTGGTGGTCAGTACACAACTCCCACTAGCGTTTTCTGCCCTTTGGTATTCCGTGCTCCACCCATACCGATTCCACATCATCCAAGCTAATGTCCTTCCTTACTATTGCATTAATTTCCTCTTTAACCAGCAACACCACCCCACCTCTCTTCCCTTTCTGTCTATCCTTCCTAAATGTTGAATACCCCTCATTGAGTTCCCAGCCTTGGTCACCCTGGAGCCATGTCTCCGTGATGCCAATTACATCATATCCATTAATTACTAGCGCAGTTAATTCATCCACCTTATTCTGAATACTCCTCGCATTGAGGCACAGAGCCTTCAGGCTTGTCTTTTTAACACGCTTTTCCCTTTTAGAATTTTGCTGTAATGTGGCCCTTTTTGCTTTTTGCCTTGGGTTTCTCTGCCCTCCACTTTTACTTTTCTTCTTTCTATCTTTTGCTTCTGCCCCCATTCTACTTCCCTCTGTCTCCCTGCATAGGTTCCCATCCCCCTGCCATATTAGTTTAACTCCTCCCCAACAGCACTAGCAAACACTCCCCCGAGGACATTGGTTCTGGTCCTGCCCAGGTGCAGACCGTCCGGTTTGTAATGGTCCCACCTCCCCAGAACCGGTTCCAATGTCCCAGGAATTTGAATCCCTCCCTTCTGCACCACTCCTCAAGCCACGTATTCATCTGAGCTATCCTGCGATTCCTACTCTGACTAGCACGTGGCACTTGTAGCAATCCTGAGATTACTACTTTTGAGGTCCTACTTTTTAATTTAGCTCCTAGCTCCCTAAATTCGTCTTGTAGGACCTCATCCCATTTTTTACCTATATGCATCATGACAACTGGCTGTTCACCCTCCCGCTTCAAAATGTCCTGCACCCGCTCCGAGACATCCTTGACCCTTGCACCAGGGAGGCAACATACCAACCTGGAGTCTCGGTTGCGGCTGCAGAAACATCTATCCATTCCCCTTTCCAATAGAATCCCCTATCACTATAGCTCTCCCACTCTTTTTCCTGCCCTCCTGTGCAGCAGAGTCACCCACGGTGCCATGAACTTGGCTGCTGCTGCTCTCCCCTGATGAGTCATCCCCTGCAACAGTACCCAAAGTGGTGTATCTGTTTTGCAGGGGGATGACTGCAGGGGACCCCTGTACTACCTTCCTTACACTGTTCTTCCTGTTGCTCACCCATCTCTTATCTGGCTGTATACCCTTTACCTGTGGTGTGGTCAACTCACTAAACGTGCTATTCATGGCATCCTCAGCATCACAGATACTCCAGAGTAAATCCACCCGCAGCTCCAGTGCTGCAATGCGGTCTGTCAGGTGCTGCAGGCGGATGCACTTCCCGCACATGTAGTCGTCAGGGATGTGACGTCACCCTTCTATTTCTTTCTACTTCTTTTTTGCCTTCTCTCCCTGATGCAGCTGCACTGGTAGGCCTCCTCGCCGATGACGAACTCCCGCCGACTGATGGGCCTTTTGTAGGCCTCCTCGGACACCCGCTCTGTTCTTCTCCGACGACGAACTCCCGCCAACTGATGGGCCTTTTGTAGGCCTCCCTGGACACCCGCTCCGCCTCGCTCACCAGGGTCCCTCCCGCTGAACTGCTCATGAAAAGGGCACTTAAGACAAGGCTCTCGTTAGTCCACCCTGATCTACACAAACAGGTAGAGAGCAGGCAGCTTCAACAGAATACATATCATGATCGCGCAAATGTGTCACGCGAAATTGAAGTAAATGATCCTGTATTTGTGTTGAACTATGGACAAGGTCCCAAGTAGATTGTTTGCACTGTTTTGGCCAAAGAGGGGAGTAGGGTGTTTGTGGTTAAACTCGCAAATGGACTCATCTGCAGAAAACACTTGGACCAAACCAAACTCAGAATTACGGACTATCCAGAACAACCCACAATAGACTCTACCTTTTTCAACCCTTCAACGCACACACAAGTGGCAACCGACCCAACGGTTGACCACAAAGCAGAACCCATCACCTGCAGCAACCAGCAAGACTCACCACTCCCAGCAGTCCAGCAAGGCCAGCTGTGCAGCAGCCCAGCAACTCACCAACACAGCATTTGAACAGAGATGATCAACCAGGGAAAGGAAGGCCCCAGATCTACTCACATTGTAAATAGTTACCCTACAGCCTCATGAAGAATCTTCTGGCTCCGGTGAAACCCACAGGTAAGTCGCATGAGGAGCTGTGTACACTGGTTCGGGAGCATTTTAACCCGAGGGAGAGCATGCTGACGGTGAGGTAGCAGTTCTACACGTGCCAGCGATCTGAAAGTCAGGAAGTGGCGAGCTACGTCGCCGAGCTAAGGCGACTTGCAGGACAATCTGAGTTTGATGGCTACCTGGAGCAAATGCTCAGAGACTTTTTTGTACTGGGCATTGGCCATGAGAGCATCCAACGAAAACTTTTGACTGCAGAGACACCGACCCTCAGTAAGAGCATTGCAATAGCACAGGCGTTTATGCCCACCAGTGATAACACCAAACAAATCTCTCAGCACACAATCAATGTTCATAAATTAACTGGAACTGTGTTTGCGAGCAGAAATGTACAGGGCAGAAACCACGAGTCTGCAACTGCCAGCAGGCCTCAGATGACCCAGATGACTCAGAGTCCGCAACAAAGGATGAATGCAAGGCAATTCACACTTTGTTGGCATTGTGGAGGCTTCCATTCAGCCTATTTATGCTGCTTCAAAGGGTATGTTTGCAAGAGCTGTGGAACAATAGGGCACCTCCAACGAGCTTGCAGACAAGCTGCAAGCTCTGCAAAACCTGCTAACCACCACGTGGCAGAGGAAGATTGGTCTACGGTGGATCAAAGCAATTTCAAGCCTCAGAGAGAGGAGGCAGATGCTGAAGTACACGGGGTGCACACATTTTCAACGAAATGTCCACCTATAATGCTAAATGTAAAATTGAATGGCTTACCCATAGCCTTGGAACTGGACACTGGCGCAAGCCAATCCATCATGAGTAAAAAGATGTTTGAGAGACTGTGGTGCAACAAGGCACTCAGAACAGCCCTGAGCTCCGTCAATACAAAACTGAGAATGTACACCAAAGAGCTTATCACTGTCCTGGGCAGCGCCATGGTCAAGGTCACCTACGAGGGCACGGTGCACAAACTGCCACTCTGGATTGTCCCAGGCGATGGCCCCACACTGTTTGGAAGGAGCTGGCTGGGCAAAATCTGCTGGAACTGGGATGACAACCGAGCACTATCGCATGTCGATGAGGTCTCATGTACCCAGGTTCTTAAAAAATGTCCTTCCTTTTTGTGCCAGGCATTGGAAACTTTTCCGGGGCGAAGGTGTGGACTGACTTGGTCTTAGAGGCACGACCCATTCACCACAAGGCGCGAGCGGTCCCTCACATGATGATGGAGAGAGTGGAAATCGAACTGGACAGGCTGCAACGCGAGGGCATCATCTCCCCAGTGGAATTCAGCAAGTGGGCCAGCCCGATTGTTCCAGTACTCAAAAGTGATGGCACGGTCAGAATTTGCGGTGAATATAAAGTAACTATTAATCGTTTCTCGCTACAGGACCAATACCTGCTACGTAAGGTAGACGACCAATTTGTGACGCTGGCAGGAGGCAAGATGTTCACCAAGCTCGACCTGATTTCGGTCTACATGATGCAGGAGCTGGAGGATTCTTCGAAGGGCCTCACCTGCATCATCACGCACAAGGTACTGTTCATCTGCAACAGATTCCCGTTTGGAATTCGGTCGGCTGCAGCGATCTTCCAGAGAAACATGGAGAGCCTACTCAAGTCGGTACCATGCACGGTGGTTTTTCAGGATGACATATTGTCACGGGTCGGGACACCGTCGAGCACCTACAAAACCTGGAGGAGATCCTCCAGCGACTGGATCGCGTAGGGCTGCGGCTGAAGAGGTCGAAATGCGTCTTCATGGCAACAGAAATGGAGTTTTTGGGGAGAAAGATCGTGGCGGATGGCATTCGGCCCACAGACGCCAAGACAGCGGCTATCAGGAACGCGCCCAGGCCACAGAATGTCACAGAGCTGCGGTCGTTCCTGGGACTCCTCAACTATTTTGGTAACGTCCTACCGGGGTTAAGCACCCTCTTAGAGCCCCTACATGTGTTATTGCGTAAAGATGAGAACTGGGTATGGGGAAAAAAACAAGTAATTGCTTTTGAGAAAGCCAGAAACATTTTATGCTCCAACAAGCTGCTTGTATTGTATAACCCGTGTAAAAGACTTGTGCTGGCATGTGATGCGTCGTCGTACGGAGTCGGGTGTGTATTATAACAAGCTAACGTTGCGGGGAAATTGCAACCTGTCGCCTATGCCTCCAGGAGATTGTCTAAGGCCGAGAGGGCCTACAGTATGATTGAGAAAGAGGCATTAGCGTGTGTGTTTGGGTGAAGAAAATGCATCAGTACCTGTTTGGCCTCAAATTTGAGCTGGAAACCGATCACAAGCCCCTCATATCCCTGTTCACCGAAAACAAGGGGATAAATACTAATGCCTCGGCCCGCATACAAAAGGTGGGCACTCGCGCTAACAGCGTATAACTATATCATCCGCCACAGGCCAGGCACCGAGAACTGTGCGGATGCTCTCAGTCGACTACCATTGCCCACCATGGGGTGGAAATGGCGCAGCCTGCAAACTTGTTGATGGTGGCACAGCCCGCAGACTTGTTGATGGTCCTGGAAGCGTTTGAAAATGATAAATCACCTGTCACGGCCCGCCAGATTAGGACTTGGACCAGCCAAGATCCTCTGCTGTCCCTAGTAAAAAACTGTGTGCTGCATGGGAGCTGGGCCAGCATCCCCGTTGAAATGCAAGAGCTAATCAAGCCGTTCCAGCGGCGAAAGGACGAGCTGTCCATTCAGGCAGACTGCCTGTTGTGGGGTGACCGCGTAGTGCTACCCAAAAAGGGCAGGGAGACGTTCATCTCGGATCTCCACAGCACACACCCGGGTATAGTAATGATGAAAGCGATAGTCAGATCCCATGTGTGGTGGCCCGGTATCGACTCTGACTTAGAGTCCTGTGTACTGCAATGCAGCGTATGTGCTCAGTTGAGCAATGTACACAGAGAGGCACCACTAAGTTTGTGGTCCTGGCCCTCCAGACCATGGTCGAGGATCCATTTCGACGATGCGGGCCCGTTTCTCGGTGAAATGTTCCTGGTGGTAGTGGATGCTTTTTCAAAATGGATTGAATGTGAAATAATGTCGGGAAGCACCGACACCGCCATCATTGAAAGCCTGAGAGCCATGTTTGCCACCCACAGCCTGCTTGACATGCTGGTCAGTGACAACGGGCCTTGTTTCACCAGTGCCGAATTTAAAGAATTCATGACCCGCAATGCGATCAAACATCTCACCTCGGCCCCGTTTAAACTAGCCTCCAATGGGCAGGCAGAGCGGGCAGTACAAACCATCAAACAGAGCCTCAAACGAGTCACACAAGGTTCACTTCAAACCCGCCTGTCCCAAGTACTGCTCAGCTACCGCATGAGATCCCACTCGCTCACAGGGGTGCCCCCGGCTGAGCTACTCATGAAAACGACACTTAAAACCAGACTCTTGCTAGTTCACCCCAATCTGCATGATCAGGTAGGGAGCAGGCGGCAGCAACAAAATGTAAACGATGGTTGCGCCACTGTGTCACGGGAAATTGATCTGAATGACCCTGTGTATGTGCTAAACTATGGACATGGTCCCAAGTGGATTGCGGGCACGGTGATAGCTAAAGAAGGGAGTAGGGTGTTTGTAGTCAAACTAGACAATGGACAAATTTGCAGAAAGCACCTGGACGAAACGAGGCTGCGGTTCACAGACTGCCCTGAACAACACACGGCAAACACCACCTTTTTCGAGCCCACAACACACACCCAAAGGATCAACGACACCACCCCGGACCAGGAAATTGAACCCATCACACCCAACAGCCCAGCAAGGCCAGGCTCACCCAGCAGCCCTGCAGGGCCAACAACACGCCAGCCCAGCGAGGGCATAGCCAACACACCAGAACAGACATATGTACCAAAGCGGTCCACCAGGGAAAGAAAGGCTCCCGACTGCCTCACCTTGTAAATAGTTTTCACTTCGACTTTGGGGGAGGAGTGATGTTGTGTATCTGTAAAGCATGCACTCCCATGTTCCACCACCAGGAAGCGCATCCCCTGAAGTCCCAAGGGATCCCAGCATCCCTTGGGAGCACTGTATATAAGCCAGCCCCGAAGGCCTGTTCCTCTGGAGTGTCTTAATAAAGACTGAAGTTACTGTTACTTTAACCTCCCTGTGTGCAGTCTCATCTGTGTTAGGAACACAATACTTATGTATTTATATAATTTAATTTTTAACAGTCATGAGTCACTATCAGCAGATGTGAGGTCTTTCACTTTTACCGGCAATGTTGTACTCAAAGCCGGCAGTCACGGTGTACGTCTTTAGGTAAAGAATGATAATTATCATAATAATCATGATTACATCTGTCGGTTATGTGTTAGAAACATAGAAACATAGAAAATAGGTGCAGGAGCAGGCCATTCAGCCCTTCTAGCCTGCACCGCCATTCAATGAGTTCATGGCTGAACATGAAACTTCAGTACCCCATTCCTGCTTTCTCGCCATACCCCTTGATTCCCCCGAGTAGTAAGGACTCCCTTTTGAATATATTTAGTGAATTGGCCCCAACCACTTTCTGTGGCAGAGAATTCCACAGGTTCACCACTCTCTGGGTGAAGAAGTCTCTCCTCATCTCGGTCCTAAATGGCTTACCCCTTATCCTTAGACTGTGACCCCTGGTTCTGGACTTCCCCAACATTGGGAACATTCTTCCTGCATCTAACCTGTCTAAACCCGTCAGGATTTTAAACATTTCTATGAGGTCCCCTCTCATTCTTCTGAACTCCAGTGAATACAAGCCCAGTTGATCCAGTCTTTCTTGATAGGTCAGTCCCACCATCCCGGGAATCAGTCTGGTGAATCTTCGCTGCACTCCCTCAATAGCAAGAATGTCCTTCCTCAAATTAGGAGACCAAAATTGTACACAATACTCCAGGTGTGGCCTCACCAAGGCCCTGTACAACTGTAGCAACACCTCCCTGCCCCTGTACTCAAATCCTCTCGCTATGAAGGCCAACATGCCATTTGCTTTCTTAACTGCCTGCTGTACCTGCATGCCAACCTTCAATGACTGATGTACCATGATACCCAGGTCTCGTTGCACCTTCTCTTTTCCTAATCTGTCACCATTCAGATAATAGTCTGTCTCTCTGTTTTTACCACCAAAGTGGATAACCTCACATTTATCCACATTATACTTCATCTGCCATGCATTTGCCCACTCACCTAACCTATCCAAGTCACTCTGCAGCCTCATAGCATCCTCCTCGCAGCTCACACTGCCACCCAACTTAGTGTCATCCGCAAATTTGGAGATACTACATTTAATCCTCTCGTCTAAATCATTAATGTATAATGTAAACAGCTGGGGCCCCAGCACAGAACCTTGCGGTACCCCACTAGTCACTGCCTGCCATTCTGAAAAGTACCCATTTATTCCTACTCTTTGCTTCCTGTCTGACAACCAGTTCTCAATCCACGTCAGCACACTACCCCCAATCCCATGTGCTTTAACTTTGCATATTAATCTCTTGTGTGGGACCTTGTCGAAAGCCTTCTGAAAGTCCAAATATACCACATCAACTGGTTCTCCTTTGTCCACTTTACTGGAAACATCCTCAAAAAAATTCCAGAAGATTTGTCAAACATGATTTCCCCTTCACAAATCCATGCTGACTTGGACCTATCATGTCACCATTTTCCAAATGCGCTGCTATGACATCCTTAATAATTGATTCCATCATTTTACCCACTACTGAGGTCAGGCTGACCGGTCTATAATTCCCTGTTTTCTCTCTCCCTCCTTTTTTAAAAAGTGGGGTTACATTGGCTACCCTCCACTCCATAGGAACTGATCCAGATTCAATGGAATGTTGGAAAATGACTGTCAATGCATCCGCTATTTCCAAGGCCACCTCCTTAAGTACTCTGGGATGCAGTCCATCAGGCCCTGGGGATTTATCGGCCTTCAATCCCATCAATTTCCCCAACACAATTTCCCGACTAATAAAGATTTCCCTCAGTTCCTCCTCCCTACTAGACCCTCTGACCCCTTTTATATCCGGAAGCTTGTTTGTGTCCTCCTTAGTGAATACCGACCCAAAGTACTTGTTCAATTGGTCTGCCATTTCTTTGTTCCCCGTTATGACTTCCCCTGATTCTGACTGCAGGGGACCGACGTTAGTCTTTACTAACCTTTTTCTCTTTACATACCTATAGAAACTTTTGCAATCTGCCTTAATGTTCCCTGCAAGCTTCATCTCGTACTCCATTTTCCCTGCCCTAATCACACCCTTTGTCCTCCTCTGCTGAGTTCTAAATTTCTCCCAGTCCCCAGGTTCGCTGCTATTTCTGGCCAATTTGTATGCCACTTCCTTGGCTTTAATACTATCCCTGATTTCCCTAGATAGCCACGGTTGAGCCACCGTCCCTTTTTTATTTTTACGCCAGACAGGAATGTACAATTGTTGTAATTCATCCATGCAGTCTCTAAATGTCTGCCATTGCCCATCAACAGTCAACCCCTTAAGTATCATTCGCCAATCTATCCTAGCCAATTCACGCCTCATACCTTCAAAGTTACCCTTCTTTAAGTTCTGGACCATGGTCTCTGAACTAACTGTATCATTCTCCATCCTAATGCAGAATTCCACCATATTATGGTCACTCTTCCCCAAGGGGCCTCGCACAATGAGATTGCTAATTAGTCCTCTCTCATTCCACAACACCCAGTCTAAGATGGCCTCCCCCCCCTAGTTGGTTCCTCGACATATTGGTCTAGAAAACCATCCCTTATGCACTCCAGGAAATCCTCCTCCACCGTATTGCTTCCAGTTTGGCTAGCCCAATCTATGTGCATATTAAAGTCACCCATTATAACTGCTGCACCTTTATTGCATGCACTCCTAATTTCCTGTTTGATGCCCTCCCCAACATCACTACTACTGTTTGGAGGTCTGTACACAACTCCCACTAATGTTTTTTGCCCTTTAGTGTTCTGCAGCTCTACCCATATAGATTCCACACCATCCAAGCTAATGTCTTTCCTAACTATTGCATTAATCTCCTCTTTAACCAGCAATGCTACCCCATCTCCTTTTCCTTTTTTTCTATCCTTTCTGAATGTTGAATACCCCTGGATGTTGAGTTCCCAGCCCTGATCATCCTGGAGCCATGTCTCCGTAATCCCAATCACATCATATTTGTTCACATCTATTTGCACAGTTAATTCATCCACCTTATTGTGGATACTCCTTGCATTAAGACACAAAGCCTTCAGGCTTGTTTTTTTAACACCCTTTGTCCTTTTAGAATTCTGCCGCACAGTGGCCCTTCCTGTTCCCCGCCCCGGGCCTCTCCGCCCCCCCCCCCCCCATCTCCCCTCCGTCTCCTGCCTCTGCCTCCCTTTTGTCTCCCTCTGTCTCCCTGCATTGGTTCCCATCCCCCTGCCATATTAGTTTAACTCCTCCCCAACAGCACTAGCAAACACTCCCCCTAGGACATTGGTTCCGGTCCTGCCCAGGTGCAGACCGTCCGGTTTGTACTGGTCCCACCTCCCCCAGAACCGGTTCCAATGCCCCAGGAATTTGAATCCCTCCCTGCTGCACCACTGCTCAAGCCACGTATTCATCTGCGCTATCCTGCGATTCCTACTCAGACTAGCTCGTGGCACTGGTAGCAATCCCGAGATTACTACTTTTGAGGTCCTACTTTTTAATTTAGCTCCTAGCTCCTTAAATTCGTTTCGTAGGACCTCATCCCTTTTTTTACCTATGTCGTTGGTACCAATGTGCACCACAACAACTGGCTGTTCTCCCTCCCATTTCAGAATGTCCTGCACCTGCTCCGAGACATCCTTGACCCTTACACCAGGGAGGCAACATACCATCCTGGAGTCTCGGTTGCGGCCGCAGAAACGCCTATCTATTCCCATCACAATTGAATCCCCTATCACTATCGCGCTCCCACTCTTTTTCTTGCCCTCCTGTGCAGCAGCGCCAGCCACGGTGCCGTGTTGTATCAGTCTCTGTGACAGTACCAAGCTATGATATCACGCAATGATTTCATGCCATGACGTCCTGTTTTTACAGAAGATGCTATCGATGATGAGGTCCGTGCAGAGGCGAACGGGTGGAGGGGCCACCAGTCCCCAGCGACATCACTGAGATGGAGGAACAGGTGCTCGCACTCGTGGGGAAGCACTCCCGGATGACCACGCAAGGAGCTGCAGACCCCGAAGTGATGCCACGTGAGAAAAGTTTACACCATTGCGTGATGTAAAGTCAATAGATGCCACACCCACTCATAGCTGAAGAATAATATATGATAGATGATTTCTAAAATTGTCCTATAAATAATGCTGGCCTAATGAAAATCATTGCAATGCAGAATGTGTTGATGGTCATGAAATGTGATGTCTGTGATGATTTTGAGAGCAGTGGTGCTTTTGTCGTGCATATGCTGTGTGTAGCGCTGGAATCACTTGGTGACCCTAGCACCCCCTTCTCCTCTAATAACCTCATTTGTGTTTTGCAGCTCAGCCAGCAGCATGGCCCCAGGCAAGACCACAGAGGCCAGAAGGTGGGGGCGTGGGGCCGGACTCGCCGGACGATCCTACATCTGGTGCTGAGGAGCTCCGATTCTCGCCGGTCAATCCGCTGGGTCCGTTCTCTACGGATGAGAGCACGGACTTTGAGGAATCTACATCGCCACGCTCCAGAAGCTATTCCACCCCAAGGCCATCTAGTGCTCCTCCGGTCATTCCCGCCTCCACTCTGGAGGTACCGAGCCCAAGCACCTCACGACAGGGCACCCCATTTGTCCCCAGGATGGCGCCGACCCCGCGGAGGTATTGTGGACGCCGCAGGTCTGTTCCACGAGCACCACATGAGAGCGGAGAGATGGTACAGTTGTCCAGGAGGCCGGTAGACATTGGTTACCAGATCCTTGATGCATTGGGGGGCATATCCTGACAGCTGGCCATCATGACTGAGTACGTTCCGCGGATAGTGGAGGCCCTGGAAGCAATCGCCAGGAACACTGCTGGCACAGGCCTCCCAGTTATCCCGGTGCGCAACACTCCACCCCTAGGTTCTGCACCACCAGTGCCAATGACAGATGAGAGGCAGGACCAAGATCCTGCTTCTGGATCCAAGAATGTTCCCAACTCGGCACCCCCCCGCTCCCGTACCCATGCAACCACCGCCTCTGCCTTCATCCCCCCCAATGAGGCACCGCCTGAGGAGCTCTTCATCCAGGCGGAATGGAGCGAGGAGGGGAAGGGGTAGAGGTGGGGAGAAGAAGGGGAGGGGGGAAGGAAAGTGAGGTGCATGTCTGCAGGTGATGGCTGTGTTATATCTCCATCTGGGTGTATGCAATTTGTTGTAATGTATGGGGGGAGGGGATCACCCTCCTGCTTTGCCTTTGTATTCTGTAAAGCTTGACATTTTGACCATTTGATTGATGTCAATGGTCGAAAAATTGGGGTGGGGATGGGGTGTTATTGGCTGTGATACTTATGATTTCAGACCAATGGTCGCATAAAATGTTTTTTATTAAACATAACCTTGTTGCGCATTGTCTCAGATAGCTAGACCGTTGCACACTGGTGATTCCTTAACATGAAAGGGTTAAATAAAACTTAACTTGAATCAACTTAAACTTTAACTGGCACCAAGGTGTTGCCCACCATTGATGTCTGAGCTGCACACACACAGCAGTGTATCAGCCTTATAAATGCTACTAACGTTCTTTCAGACAAATCGTTCAGTTATGAGCTCCTGACGTAAGAGTCTTGTAGCTATGTAGCCACCAAGGGCCCTTTCCTGCGGTCTGGAGGGGGAACGTGGGCATGGTTGCACAATCAGCCCGATTGTCTGGCCCTAGCTCAGCATCCAGTCCCTCATCCTCCTCTTCCTCTGTCTGCTGAGGTGGATCATCAGTCCCTTCTGGCAATTCTTGTCCCCTCCTGATAGCCAGGTTGTGCAGCATGGAGCAGACGACAATGAATTTAGTTACTGGCTCAGGGTTGTAATGTAGCTCCCCTCGTGAGTGTTCCAGGCATCTCAAGAGCTGCTTAAGCACGGTTATTGTTCACTGGACTTCATTGCGTGAGGCTCTGTGGCTCTCATTGTATTGCTTCTCGGCCTCGGTGTGGGTATCACACAGGGGGGTCACCAGTCAGGTGGCTAGGCCATATCGGTTGTCACCAAGCATCCAGCATTGTCCTTGTGGCTGACTCTTAAACATGTCAGAGACAGCACTCTCCCGCAGGATGTGAACCTCATCGAAGCTGCCCGGACATTTGGCATTCACTGCCAGTATGATCTGGTTGTGGTCGACAACTAGTTGAACCTTCAGGGAATGAAATCGTTTTCTGCTACGAAAAAGCTCTGGATCGTGAGAAGGTGCCCGCATGGCGATGTGAGTGCACTGTATTGCTCCTTGCACCCTGGGGAATTTAGCAATGCGGTAGAATGCTCCAGCCCTGTCAGTCTGAGCTTCCGTGGTCATGGGGAAGTTGATAATTTCCATCCTACGTGAGTACAGGGTCTCTGTGGCCTGTCTAAGGCAGCGATGTGTGGCATGGTGAGACAGAGTGGAAATCTCGACTGCGGAGGCCCGAAAGGAACCGGATGCGTAGAAAGACAGTGCCGCGGTGACCTTGACCTCGACCAACAGTGATGTCCTGATGGCAGGCTGCATATCTGGCCTGATGAGCACACATATTTCAGTGATCACCACCTTGTGGAAGCGCAGTCTCCGAAGCCAGGTGTACTCGGACACATCGAGGTAAGACCTCTTCTCTCTGTAAGTGCGGGGTGTGTATGGTCTGGACCTCCTCCTCATTCTGGCACGTCTTAGATTGGGCACATAATGATGTGCATTAGACATTGTGCCATTTGTACTCTGCAGCATCTGTGTATTAATCGATGCAGGCTGAGAAATGGCTGGCCCCATTCCTATGAAAGCGATTGATCAGAAGCAATAATTTCCACATTAAATTACACCTACAGTAAACCCCAATTGTCCAGTGTCTGAAAATATGTCTGTTGAGATGGTCACTTCACCTGAGAAGAACTCCAGGGTCAATCCAAACTCCCCCGAAGTTGAAGCAGCCTTTTGAATGAAGCAACCTGTGATTTGAAAAATGGTGCCCACACCACTGTGATTCGTTCAGAACAGTTCCACTTTTTCAGAGCGGTGTTTTGAGTGAGCGATATTGTGGGCGAGATGTGTGCGAGGTGGTGAAAGTGAAGCTGGGTGATCTCATGGTCATTAGTTTCGGCAAATGTGATCTTTACGACAAAATAAAGTGGGCGGTCGATATTGTTGCATCTAGGTGCTAATTACGTGTGGAAAGTAATGCGGCCGATATTATGGGCGCTGGTTTTGCCCATTCTGATGATTCTGCCCCAAAAAATTGGGCGGGCGGTATTATTTTTTCCCACGTTACACACATGGGGAAAGTAACGCTCGCCGATAAGTGTCTGAAAATGGGCGTCAAGTTTCCATTTTGTGGCTAAATGGGCGATATCTGGGCGTTATACCTCATTTCAGCGGTAAAATGGGCGTTAAGTGGCCATTATGTATGCAAAATTAATGAAAAATCTAGCCCTTAGTCTCTATCTACCATCTACTCATTTATGGAGTATGTCCTTCCACAGTGACATATGTGGCCAGAAAGTATAGTCATCAGATAAGTTTCAAATAATGGTAGTAGCATATTGACCGAAACTTGAGTCTTATATTTCCCCACAGAATGTATACCACCACATCATTAACTACTGAGCATTTTAGTTTTATCTGTAAATAAAGCATTAGTCATATTTAAAGATTATATATAACCTAAAATTCACTTTGTTATTTTAGTGTATGCATTCTTATCTCATTTGTATGACGAGATGTGAACCTGTTTATTTTAAGCAGGTTGGTCCTCCATTAATTATGTGGTAAACGATTGGCATATGAATGTATTATTGGTTCATGCACTAATAGCAAGTTCAGTCATTTCTAGATTTACATGTACATTTAATTTATACTGTAAATTGTGCAGTCAAGAGACATGTTAGTAATATTTTGTAAATGACATATGCATGGCAGCACTTACATCTATTACAATTAAATATTAAACAGCTGAATTTAACCATTGATGAGAAAAGTCTCAGGATTGAAACCAACCGCCAGTTGTACAAAAGTAAAAGGGCAAAAGTTGAACCAGATCTCATGAGGTGGTCACCATATGGTTGTTTTTGTTGCCTTGCTTATGTGACAATTTGATAGATGCACCTTATCTGTTTGTCCTGTTGTTATCTCTCTTCATATTTATTTTCAATCAACCTCCAGTTAGTTATCTTATTTCCACTAAAAATATCAACCATCATGGCTATCAGTCACTCCTCGAGCAATGTTTTGACAAGTGACATTAATACAAAGGGGACAGGAAATAGTCCTATTCGCCCTCTTCCATGTTTGTTTGGCCACGAATGCATCAGAGCAGGCTGCTGGGTATGATGATCATTGCGAGAGGAAAGTGTGGGTTAATGGAATCAGTTTTTGCCGTAAACATGTTATCGCTGTGTTACAGTGAAGAAATAAAAGAGCTCATTGCACCACAGTGCTGGCAAGTCCAGGTCACAGCATGTGCATTCCATGCATTTTGCCAGTATAGCTGATGTCATGTGCCTTTGTGAGTTCATCTCATCATCTGCATGCTTCCTGTGACAACTGCATGTGCGGAAAAGATATCTGGTGAGCCAATGGTTCTTCAAGGACATCTGCACTGAAGGGCTGCTAACATGTTTTGTTACCCTGCGAGAATGAAGGCCAGAAATAACGAGCAGGAACATGACCAGGACTGCTTCGTTTGAGGCTCTCGAGATGCAGCACCAGATGGTTTACATCTTTGGAGGAAAATGGCATGTCTGTATTGGGGTTAATCAAAAGAATGCCTGTCTCCCACATACAGACATCGGAGTAAATGCATAAAAACATTTATAACTAAAAATTGACATTCTAACTACCCCCAAATTGCTTACTTTAAGTTTATAGCATGCATGGTTCAATTAATTTGCTATCAACTTGGTGCAGCTTTCCTGAGGTAGCATGCAAAACACTCAGGCAATCTTTCAGCTTTCGTGCATGTATAAGAATGCTCATATTGCTGCAGGGCAGACTTCTTTGCTGGCACTTAAATATTCTTCTAATGTTGCACATAAATCTTCCAAGTTGGGACGATCAAGCTACCTGTATGCCAATGTAAGCATGGTCATGGATTCACACAAGGTGACATGTAAGCTGAGCACTTGGGTGATATTATCTATCCTGCTTCAGATTTCAACATATATACATTTTGTGCTTGCTCACAGAAAAAGGCTGCACACTAGAGGTGAGAGTAAACAAGGGTAGGGTGGGACCTTCACAACTACCTTCTGCTGTCTTGATAGGAGGAATTAACCCTACAAATTCCACAACCAGAAAGCATAGAGAGAATGCGGGCAGGTGAGTGCCAAGGTTTCCCCCAAACTCAGGGCTAGCAGTATCCTTGGCTTTTTATTCCTTTTCCCTTTACTGACTCCCTGACACGTAGGCCTGGAACTTGTGGTCAGTGGCAAAGTGACGGTGCTCATCACTGAACTGGAAGAAAACTTATCACAAAGATCTTGTGATCTCTATGGTGAAAACTTTAGCTTTCTCTGTATTAATTTGATTGTAGCGCAGTCTATAGCGGATCTCCAGCATCCAGCAGCAGCGATGTCATCAAGCTGGCCAAGCAGCCAAACACATTGAAGAATTCTCACCAGGAAATAAAAAGCAGCTTTTATTATTCACATAATGATTGAGACATGCACATAAAGTTAAGGTAGAAGCAGAAATATCATAAACAAACTTTTTTAAAAATCAGATATTTCTTACTATTTAAAAAATCTAGTAATTTTTATTATAATGGAGAAATTTGACATTCCACAAATATAAATTAGTTTTTCAGGACCAGAACGATTGTTCAGCAGTTACTCAGAATGTCCTTAAAAAACAGTTGCACCTCATTGAGCAAGACTTAACTTTTTATAGGGTTTTAACAGCGATATTAGAGCGGAAAAGGAGAAATTTTCATCAGTTCAAATGATTTCAATGACTGCCGGTTATGGGGAATTCCATAGCACAGTCGGCATTGGAGCAGAGAATGATAGATTGCAACTTCAGGATTTCCGTGTTTATCTACGTCTAATGATGAAGAACGCTGACAGTTTCGCCATCATTACTACCTCAAAATCTGGGCCATAGTCATGCACTGCACCATGGCAGCATGAATCACAGGGAATCATTTTCAACTTCAATGCCTGGCAGTAATGTGGCAGAGCAAATTGCCTGCCCATTGTAGAACTTGTATGATTTTTATCCCATTGATTTCAATTGGCGAACAATCCGCTCTACTACATTGGTGGAAAGCCTTATAATGGTAGCTTATGCACAATGCCAGACCTTGTCAAAGACTTGCAGGTGTCCTCTAGCATTTACATGACTAAATATGGCTTTCTTATGCCAATGGAAAACTCAGATGCAGTTTTTTTATGGCCATTCATCACATGCCTGGAAAGTGAGTACTTCCAGTCAGGGTCATGGATAATGATGAGGACCAGGAACGTTGGCCAGCCTTTTTCCCCTCCCAAGTTTAGAAACACTGATACCAATTGTAGTACCCTGGCCACCACTCTGCCTGATAATTAGCTAACTCAGCACAGACTAGGGATGTAACTGGAAACCATCTGTTCTGAGTGGCTCAGTTTCATCTTATACGCTGTATTAATCTACTGAGCAATTAGGAAAAAATATTTAATTTTAAATGATTTAAGTACTTTTCCTGAGTTTTTTTTATGAACTGTGAACATTGTGCCTATGAGAGCTGTACCATTAATATTGCTTGTTACAGGTGGAATGGAATCAGCTGTGAGAGAATAGAGTTTTGGCATTTAGTCATGGGCTGATTTGTGTTGTACTTTTAGTAACAAATATAATTATGTAAATGCTGTGCATGTTATCAGATGACATAAGACAGTGCTATCTTTTTTCTGTCCCCTCAAAGCAAAATTATGGTTCAGGATATTATATTACCATATCACAGTGAGATATTTTTCATTCCTTGCTGTAGTGTGATAACATTGATTTGACTGAAAATCTCTGTAGCAATTACATAAAAGTGTTTGTATATTGTATATGTATATTGTTTTTTAATTTCAATTTATGTAACTAAAATATTCACTTACCAGATGTTCAGTTAATTAGAAGCAACTTTATTTAGTGCAAAAAATTAGTAACAATTGAACGGTTAACCCATTGCCCCCACCATCCTAATTGCTCCTTCCAACAGCATTCTGTTTTGGTGGAAAAACAGTCTGGAGAGGGCAGAAGGTTAATCCCACGAGCTTCACTAACTGCAGCAAATGTTGGATTCCCTTCTGAGTTTCTTCTTTGCCTCTTGTTGACATACATAAAGAATATACCTTGTTAACAGAAACATCAGTGTAGATAGTTACTAACATTATTCAGGTTAATAAATATAGTTAATTTGTCAAAACTGGTATAGAATGATAAAAATGAAAAATATTATGTGCCGATTTAGTTATGGCTGAAAGACTTGACCCTATCATCAAGCTGATGTTTAAATACCAAAGCATATGACAACAATGTAGCAATTACAAAGGCTGTTAATCTGAGCTCCTATTACCCCTGCCACACTCCAAACCTGGAGCAGGGCAGCTGGTGTGAGTTCACTGGAGCAGTACTTTCCCACAGTCCTGGGATTTGACACATGGCTCTTACACATTCCTCAGCCTCCAGAAAAAGGCTGTGTTTGGCCTTGAGTCAAGACAGAGTGCTGCAAGCTGGGAGCTGCTGATTAACAGGTCCCGCCCTTGGCAATCTGAAGGACTTGTGTTTAAGACTTGGAAAGGAGGAGGCTGTTTTCATGACTCAGAATCAGTGGTAGTTATTATTGGCACTTATTCGTAACCCTTTAAGGGAAGAATACCACTGTGACAGCTGGTTTTCTAGGATAGTAAACCCAAATAATGCTGAACATAAGAACATAATAGGAGCTGGTGTAGGCCATTAGGCCCTTTGAGCCTGCTCCACCATTCATAAGAACATAACAACATAAGAAATAAGAGCTGGAGCAGGCCATTTGGCCCCTCGAGCCTACTCCACCATTCAACAATATCATGGCTGATCTTCTACCTCAACTCCACCATTCCACACCATCCCCATATCCCTGAATTCCCTTAGTTCCCAAATATGTATCGACCTCTGTCTTGAATATACTCAACGACTTGAGCATCCACAACTTTCTGGGGTAAAGAATTCTAAAGATTCACAACCCTTTGAGTGAAGACATTTCTCCTCATCTCAGTCCTAAATGGCCGACCCCTTATTCTGAACAGTGACCCTGTGTTCTAGATTTCCCAGCAAGGGGAAACATTTTCTCAGCATTAACCCTGTCAAGCCCCTTAAGAATTTTATATGTTTCATAAGAACATAAGAACATAAGAATTAGGAACAGAAGTAGGCCATCTAGCCCCTCGAGCCTGCTCCGCCATTCAACAAGATCATGGCCGATCTGGCCGTGGACTCAGCTCCACTTACCCGCCCGCTCCCCATGACCCTTAATTCCCTTATTGGTTAAAAATCTAGCTATCTGTGATTTGAATACATTCAATGAGCTAGCTTCAATTGCTTCCTTGGGCAGAGAATTCCACAGATTCACAACCCTCTGGGAGAAGAAATTCCTTCTCAACTCGGTTTTAAATTGGCTCCCCCGTATTTTGAGGCTGTGTCCCCTAGTTCTAGTCTCCCCGACCAGTGGAAACAACCTCTCTGCCTCTATCTTGTCTATCCCTTTCATTATTTTAAATGTTTCTATAAGATCACCCCTCATCCTTCTGAACTCCAACGAGTAAAGACCCAGTCTACTCAATCTATCATCATAAGGTAACCCCCTCATCTCCAGAATCAGCCTAGTGAATCGTCTCTGTACCCACTCCAAAGCTAGTATATCCTTCCTTAAGTAAGGTGACCAAAACTGCATGCAGTACTCCAGGTGCGGCCTCAATAATACCCTGTACAGTTGCAGCAGGACGTCCCTGCTTTTGTACTCCATCCCTCTCGCAATGAAGGCCGACATTCCATTCGCCTTCCTGATTACCTGCTGCACCTGCAAACTAACTTTTTGGAATTCATGCACAAGGATCCCCAGGTCCCTCTGCACCGCAGCATGTTGTTATTTCTCCCCATTCAAATAATATTCCCTTTTACTGTTTTTTTTTCCAAGGTGGATGACCTCACATTTTCCGACATTGTATTCCATCTGCCAAACATTAGCCCATTCACTTAGCCTATCTAAATCTCTTTGCAGCCTCTCTGTGTCCTCCACACAACCCGCTTTCCCACTAATCTTTGTGTCATCTGCAAATTTTGTTACACTACACTCTGTCCCCTCTTCCAGGTCATTGATGTATATTGTAAACAGTTGTGGTCCCAGCACCGATCCCTGTGGCACACCACTAACCACCGATTTCCAACCCAAAAAGGACCCATTTATCCTGACTCTCTGCTTTCTGTTAGCCAGCCAATTCTCGATCCATGCTAATACATTTCCTCTGACTCCGCGTATCTTTATCTTCTGCAGTAACCTTTTGTGTGGCACCTTATCGAATGCCTTTTGGAAATCTAAATACACCACATCCATCGGTACACCTCTATCCACCATGCTCGTTATATCCTCAAAGAATTCCAGTAAATTAGTTCAACATGATTTCCCCTTCATGAATCCATGTTGCGTCTGCTTGATTGCACTATTCCTATCTAGATGTCCCGCTATTTCTTCCTTATGATAGCTTCAAGCATTTTCCCCACTACAGATGTTAAACTAACCGGCCTATAGTTACCTGCCTTTTGTCTGCCCCCTTTTTTAAACAGAGGCGTTACATTAGCTACTTTCCAATCCGCTGGTACCTCCCCAGAGTCCAGAGAATTTTGGTAGATTATAACAAATGCATCTGCTATAACTTCCGCCATCTCTTTTAATACCCTGGGATGCATTTCATCAGGACCAGGGGACTTGTCTACCTTGAGTCCCATTAGCCTGTCCAGCACTACCCCCCTAGTGATAGTGATTATCTCAAGGTCCTCCCTTCCCACATTCCCGTGACCAGCAATTTTTGGCATGGTTTTTGTGTCTTCCACTGTGAAGACCGAAGCAAAATAATTAATTAAGGTCTCAGCCATTTCCACATTTCCCATTATTAAATCCCCCTTCTCATCTTCTAAGGGACCAACATTTACTTTAGTCACTCTTTTCCGTTTTATATATCGGTAAACGCTTTTACTATCTGTTTTTATGTTTTGCGCAAGTTTACTTTCGTAATCTATCTTTCCTTTCTTTATTGCTTTCTTAGTCATTCTTTGCTGTTGTTTAAAATTTTCCCAATCTTCCAGTTTCCCACTAACCTTGGCCACCTTATACGCATTGGTTTTTAATTTGATACTCTCCTTTATTTCCTTGGTTATCCACAGCTGGTTATCCCTTCTCTTACCGCCCTTCTTTTTCACTGGAATATATTTTTGTTGAGCACTATGAAAGAGCTCCTTAAAAGTCCTCCACTGTTCCTCAGTTGTGCCACCGTTTAGCTTGTGTTTCCAGTCTACTTTAGCCAACTCTGCCCTCATCCCACTGCAGTCCCCTTTGTTTAAGCATAGTACACTCGTTTGAGACACTACTTCCTCACCCTCAATCTGTATTACATATTCAACCATACTGTGATCACTCATTCCGAGAGGATCTTTTACTCGGAGATCGTTTATTATTCCTGTCTCATTACACAGGACCAGATCTAAGATAGCTTGCTCCCTTGTAGGTTCTGTAACATACTGTTCTAAGAAATAATCCCGTATGCATTCTATGAATTCCTTCTCAAGGCTACCCCGTGCGATTTGATTTGACCAATCGATATGTAGGTTAAAATCCCCCATGATTACTGCCGTTCCTTTTTCACATGCTTCCATTATTCCCTTGATTATTGTCCGCCCCACCGTGAAGTTATTATTTGGGGGCCTATAAACTACGCCCATCAGTGACTTTTTCCGTTTACTATCTCTAATCTCCACCCACAATGATTCAACATTTTGTTCATTAGAGCCGATATCGTCTCTCACAACTGCCCTGATATCATCCTTTAATAACAGAGCTACCCCACCCCCTTTCCATTCTTGTCTATCTTTCCGAATTGTCAGATACCCCTGTATGTTTAATTCCCAGTCTTGGCCACCCTGCAACCACGTTTCTGTAATGGCCACCAAATCATACCCATTTGTAATGACTTATGCCGTGAACTCATTTACTTTATTTCGAATGCTGCGTGCGTTTAGGTAGAGTGTTTTAATACTCGTTATTAAACCATGATTTTTAGTTTTGACCCCTCCTGCAGCTCCTTTATATTCATACATATTGTCCCTTCCTATCACCTTGTGGTTTACACTTACCCCAGTGCTACTCTGCTCTGTTGCCTCCTGCCTTCTGCATTCTTTCTTGGGGTCCTGTTCATCTGAGCTCTCACCCACTCTAACTAGCTCAGAGCCCTCTCCTGGGTTCCGAATATTCCTCACATTGAGGCACCGAGCTTTCATGCTTGCCTTTTTATGACACTTTAACCCTTTAGAATTTTGCTGTACAGTGGTTTTTTTGTTTTTTGCCTTGGGTTTTTCTGCCCTCCACTTTTACTCATCTCCTTTCTTTTTTTTTGCTTCTGTCTCTATTTTGTTTCCCTCTGTCTCCCTGCATTGGTTCCCATCCCCCTGCCATATTAGTTTAACTCCTCCCCAACAGCTCTAGCAAACACTCCCCCTCGGACATTGGTTCCAGTCCTGCCCAGGTGCAGACCGTCCGGTTTGTACTGGTCCCACCTCCCCAGAACTGGTTCCAATGCCCCAGGAATTTGAATCCCTCCCTGCTGCACCACTGCTCAAGCCACGTATTCATCTGAGCTATCCTGCGATTCCTACTCTGACTAGCACATGGCACTGGTAGCAATCCCGAGATTACTACTTTTGAGGTCCTACGTTTTAATTTAGCTCCTAGCTCCTTAAATTCGTCTCATAGGACCTCATCCTTTTTTTACCTATATCGTTAGTACCAATGTGCACCACGGCAACTGGCTGTTCATCCCCCCTTTTCAGAATGTCCTGCACCCGCTCTGAGACATCCTTGACCCTTGCACCAGGGAGGCAACAAAACATCCTGGAGTCTTGGTTGCGGCCGCAGAAACACCTATCTATTCCCCTTACAATTAGATAACCTCTCATTCTTCTAAACTCTAGGGAATATGGGCCTCGTCTGCACAACCTCTTCTCATAGGGCATTCACCTCATCCCAGGACCAGTCTAGTGTACCTTTGTTGCTCTCCCTCTAAGGCAAGTATGTCTTTCCTGAGGTAAAGTAGACCAGAACTGTACACAGTACATAGAAACATAGAAACATAGAAATCTACAGCGTAGAAGGAGGCCATTTAGGCCCATGGTGTCCGCGCCAGTCGACAAAAAGCCATACGGCCCCTGGTCAGCAGCCCTGAAGGTTACATATGAACCATGAACAATGGCAGAAAGGTAAAGAGCATCTGGCCCAACCAGTCCGCCCCACACAACTGCGACATCTCCTCCACCACAACATTCTACACTTCACCCCAACTGGAGCCATATGATCTCCTGGGAGAGGCAAAAAAACAGATAAAAAACCCAGGCCAATTGGGGGAAAAAATCTGTGAAAATTCTTCTCTGACCCATCCAGGCGATCAAAACTAGTCCAGGAGATCACCCTGGCTGTATTTGATTTGCTGCAGTATTTATCATCATATCTGCAGCAGCCAACTAGAGGTTATCCAGTCTAATCCCATTTACCAGCTCTAGGTCTGTAACCCAGCAGGTTACGGCACTTCAAGCACCCATCTAAGCACATTTTAATTATGGTGAGGGTTTCTGCATCCACCACCCTTCCAGGCAGTGAGCTCTAGACCCCCACAACTCTCTGCGTGAAGAAGCCTCCCCTTAAATCCCCTCTAAACCTTCCACCAACCACCTTAAAACTATGCCCTCTCATAATTGACTCCTCCACCAAGGGAAGTTGGCCCTTGCTATCCACTATATCCAAGCACCTCAAAATTTTATACATCTCAATGAGGTCTCCTCTCAGCCTCCTCTGTTCCAATGAGAAAAAAACCCAGCCTATCCAATCTGTCCTCATGGCTAAGATTCTCCATTCCAAGCAGCATCCTATTAAATCTCTTCTACACCCTCTCTAGTGCAATTGCGTCCTTCCTGTAATACAATGACCAGAACTGCATGCAGTACTCCAGCTGTGACCTAACCAAGAGTGTTATACAATTTAAGCATAACCTCCCTGCTCTTGTATTCTATGCCTCGGCCAATAATGCCAAGCATTCCGCATGCCTTCTTAACTACCTTATCCACCTGGCCTGATACTTTTAGGGATCTGTGGACAAGCACTCCAAAGTCCCTTTGTTCATCTACACTTTTAAGTGGCCTACTGCTTAATGCGCATACCCTTTCCTTATTAGCCCTCCCCAAGTGCATTACCTCACACTTCTCCGAATTAAATTCCATTTGCCACTAGTCTGCCCACCTGACCAATAGATTGATATCCTCCTGCAGTCCATGACTTTCCTCTTCATTATCAACCACACAGCCAATTTTAGTGTCGTCTGCAAACTCCAGGTGTGACCTCACAAATGCCCTTTATAATTGTTTATAATTCTTTATAAAAGAAGACTTCTTTACTCTTATACTCTAATCCCTTTGTAACAAAAGCTAACATACTGAATAATCATACTGAATAAGTTACCTGGCCTGCTGAGTGTTTCCAGCATTTTCTGTTTTTGTTTTGGATTCCAGCCTCCACAGTATTTTGCTATTATACTGAATAATTAATATAAGGTCTTCTCTACTTTAGGATGTTCCCTTGAAATGTCACCTCATCTCTAACCTTCCTTTCCTCTCTAAGATCTTTGGACATATCGTTGCTACCAATACCAACATCACCCCTCCTAGCATTCCCTGTTCATATCCCTTCAGTCTGGTTACTATCCTGTGCACAAAACCAAGATTCCCTGTGATACGTTATCCTACCTAGCCTGCTTGACCTACCACAGTATTTGACACAGTTGACCATTACATCCTCGTCTATTGTCTCTCCTCTGTGGTCCACCTCCATCAGACTGCTGTCACTTTGTTCAATTCCTACCTGTCCAAATGTAGCCAGCACATTTCTAGCAATGACTTCTCCTTTCACTCCCGCATGGCCACCTCCGAGGTACCCCAAGGTTCCATACCTGGCACCCTCCTTTCCTTGTTATATGTGGCATCTTGATGACTTTATTAATAGGCATGGAGCCAGCTTCCATGGGTATGCTGACAACACCTAGCTCTGGCTTTCTGCCACAACCTTCAAACTCCATGACCACCACCATTGTACTGCCAGATTGCGTGTTCAACATCACATCATGGATGAGCTCAGAACTTTCTCCAACTTGACATTACTAAGATTGAAACCATCTTGTTCAGTTCCCACCAAAACTCTGTAACTGTGTGCCTTATCCAGGCCTCTCAGTTGTTCATTCAGGCTGAACCATATGGGCACAACATCAATGTCCTGTTCAACTGAGCTGAAGTTCAAATCCCATACCGTAATTCTAAGACCGCTTCTACAACATTATCCTTAACTTATGCTCATTTCTACCTCTAGGCTTGACTTCTCCAATGCCCTCCTCACCAGTCTCTCAAGCTCCATCTTATATTAATTCCAACTCATGCAAAGTCTTGCTGCTCATATTTTGTTCCATAGTAGGTACTACTACCCTTGGCTTTAACCTCCACAGCCTCCCCATCCCCAAATCATTCAATTCAAATCATCGTCCTTGTTTACAAATTTCATTGCCACCTCACTCCACTCTACATCTGCAAACTCCTTCAGCCGAAGCCTTTCAGTTCTGAATCTAGCCTGTTGTGCATTCCACTTCCCTCTACTTCACCATTGGTGCCAGCCATCATCTATGTCCTACTTTTGCCATATTAGGAGATGGCTGAGCTACTGACTGTCAGTTTGATCAAACTGTGAACAGAAATCAAGGTTTCAGTTTCGCCACCTGGGTGGTAAACTGGCGGAGCAGATTGTCTGCCGTTATAGAATCTAAAATCAGTGGAATGAAAATTGTGCGGTTTCTACAACATGTACACGTTCCACTCAGCCTGGTTACCACCCAGGTAGCAAAGTTGAAAATTACCCTCAATAAGTTCCATGTTCAGTGACAATAAGCCAACTTAGAATTGCAGCACTTTCAGCACTGATTCAGAGAGATTCAAAGGGTTTCTAACACAAAGGAGATTCTGCATTTTCTGTTTACTAGCTAATCTAATAAAGATAATGAGCTAAAACTTAACTATTTCCAGAGCCAGACTAGCATCAGCATGTTTAATAAAGTTTAATTAAACTTAATTTATATAAGAGCAGTTTTATTTTCTACCTCCCTTTTAGTCTCACCGTGCCATTAATGTTCCACAGGTGAAAGAAGGGGTAAGAAAAACTCCTCCCAAACCTCTGCCATTGGCATTCAGCCACTGAACAGTGTATAATATTAACTGAGATGACTTTCCCCTCTCTCTCTATGGGCTCAATTTTGGCCGAGCCTGTTTTTCGGCGCACTTACCGGAGTTGCGCCGCTTATGTAGGTTCCCAGATGCGGCGAAAAAAAATGTTGGAACTTTGGCCACTGTCTAGTCGCTTCACTGCAGTCGCGCAGTGTGGCCAGTCGTTCTGCATTGGAAAATGTGCCGGGATGTCTGCACATGCGCAGTGGTGATTCATGATATCCGCGCATGCACAGTAGTGCTGCGAGTCTGCAACAACAGTCCCAATT
The DNA here is from genome assembly GCF_044704955.1 of Pristiophorus japonicus. NCBI lineage: Eukaryota > Metazoa > Chordata > Chondrichthyes > Pristiophoridae > Pristiophorus > Pristiophorus japonicus. The sequence goes on along the minus strand of NC_091982.1, from coordinate 183,963,050 downwards.
GATGAAGGTCTCTGTCAGTTTGAGAGCGTGGCGATGTTCTTCCTGCCTGTGTTGCTGGACTCCTTTAGGTAAAATTCTCTGCATTTATTCTGCCTCCTTTGTTGGGCTAGGAGCGGTCAGGAGAACTGATAGAAATCACCGACAGGCAGGAGCACTATCAGTTCTCCTGCCTGCCCCTAGCCCAGGCCAAGTGGCCTCCCGCACCGGCCCACTGCCTTCTCAGGTCGAGTTTGAAGATGAAGGTAGGACTTCAATTTTTGTATTTCTTATTGAATTGTTAGTTCTTTTTGTTTGCAAACATTGCTAAGGGTAAGGCTTTGTTGGTTTAGGTGGAGGTCCTCTCCGCTTCCCGCCCCTATGCCAGGCCAAATGGCCTCTGATGTACCTACCTGCGCCGATTTCTTTAACTCTCTGCAAGGGTTTTCTGAAGTGGCCGCATACGCTGGCCTAAGTAGAAATGAAGTAACTATTAGCTGGCCAAAGTTGCCTAAATGGGCAGAACTGGTGTAGGTGGCTGGTAACGCCCCCTTCTGAGAAAAAAAAACTAACCTAAAAAAAACATAACTAAGTGAGTTACACTGGTGCAAATTGATTGGGGAAATTGGGGATTTTTAAGTTGCGCCAGAAAAAGCAGCCTACTCCAAAAAAAACAGAGCAACTCCTGGCCAAAATTGAGCCCTATGAAAGTACCTCCATCTTTGCTTGACATCTTCTTTTGATGTCTTGGCTGAGCCTAGGGCACTCAATTTGTGGAGAATTCTGGGCACAGACTACTCCATGACACGACACCACCGCCACCTTAACTTTACACGTATATTTAATTCATAATATTGGAAAAAAGTTGTAATAGTATCTCTCTCCATCTGTTACTTATTTGTGACTGAAATCTTATTGAATTAAAGTTTTACACCTGCTTTAAACAGCAAGAAAGCAACAGTTGATCATCAGATGTTACTCAATGATTACTGTCCACGAAACCACACTACCTTTATGTACCTTGTTTTGTTATAGATTCAGCCAATTTACTGCTAAATTAAAATAAGAAAATAATATTAACAATTTCTAAGACACTGCAGCTAATTTTTTCACTTGATATTTTCTGTAAAGGTTGAAATTGTGCTTTTGTAAACACAGTGGAATTTATATTAAAATCTCATTGTGGAAGATCAAATCCTTTTTCTCGAACTCTAATATTCATCACTTGCACCAGATAGCACTGCATAATGCATGAGAAGGTCATGGATATATTATCCCCCTCCTAGCTCAGTGCTAAAGCAATGGTGGGGCCAAACCTACTGCTCCAGTTTAGGTTAGCTAACTCAGCACAGACGAAGGATAGAATGTAAGGGCTGGATTTTCGGCTTTTTGGATTTCGGGGCATTAATCGTGGCAGAGAGTAAAAGTTTGCACCTGAAAATAGTTTGCCCAAGTTTTGGTGAAAAAGTCATCTGGATGGGTGTTGCCAGTAAGTCAGGCGGTGGTCCTGCAATCCCCATTGGCAATGCCTGGCCCCTCATAGTGACTAGGTTGTGTAGCATGCAGCACAGCACAATCAATTCGGAGATTTGTTGTGGGGAGTATTGAAGGCTGCCTCCAGAGTGGTCCAGGCATCGGAAGCGTTGCTTCAGCACCAATTGTCCATTCGATGATGTTGTGGGTGGCTGCATGGCTGTCATTATAACGCTGCTCGGCTTCTGTGGCAGCGTTCCGGAGGGAAGTCATGAGCCAGGTGGCCAAACCATGTCCTTTGTCCCCGTTCAGCCAGCTCTGGCCTTGTCTTTGTCGCTGTCATGTATGTAACCACAATGTAACACCACTGTATTACTGTGTACACTCAATGATGCACACCTTGACCACAAGAGGTGAACTTGTGGGAGACACTCCTTGCCTGATCACACAGGTATAAAAAGGGAGGTCCCACGCAGGGTCATCGTCTTTGGAGTCCAGTGAATAAAGAGTTAAGGTCATAGAGTGACCTTGTCCCCAGAATGTGCCTCATGTGGTTTCATACTGTAGAGTAAGGACTTTAGATTGACGACGAGAAACCGGAATTTTCGACCCACGAGAATGGCCACCAGTAGCAGAGAGGAACAGTACTGTTTTGGGGACGACTGGGATGATTTTGTCGAGAGGCTTCAGCAAAGCTTCATTACGAAAGAATGGCTGGGGGATGCAGCGGCCGACAAGCGAAGGGCTCATCTTTTGACCAGCTGCGGACCAAAGACTTACGCGCTCATGAAGGACTTACTAACATCCGAAAAGCCAGCGGACAAAACCTTTGAAGAACTTAGCAAATTGATCGGGGAACACCTCAAACCGGCAAGTAGCATACATATGACCCGACACAGATTCTACACCCACCAACATCGTGAAGGACAGAGCATACCTTCATAGCGGACTTCGTAGCTGACCTCCAGCGTTTGGCCAGTCTCTGTAAGTTCACAGACGCCTGCAGGGGGGCAGATGCTAAGGGACTTCTTTATCGAGGGCATCGGTCATGTGGGAATTTTCCACAAATTAATTGAGACCAAGGATTTGACCTTGGAAGCGGCGGCGTTGATAGCTCAAACTTTCATGGCGGGGGAGGAAGAGACGAAAATAATATACGTGTGCAATTCTGCCTCTAATGCAGCAATGGATCAGGGAGTCAACATCATCAATGCGACTCAGAGCCCTGCAGGCAGGCAGGGGCAGTCCGACAATCCCCAGGCAGCAATAGACCCCAGAGTAGGACTTCAACAGAGAAAATGGCAGGCTGAACGGACATTCACGCCATCACAGTGGACAATGCGGCCTGGGATAAGGCCATTGACACCCATTAATAGGGTACTTAAGAGCAGTCAAAGGGACCGTCTGCGTGGAATGCCTGGCTATAGTTCCTTTGTTCCCAACAATGGAAACTTTAACTCATGCTGGAGATGTGGGGGGAAACACTCAGCTAGATCTTGCAGATTTCAACAGTTTGCCTGCAGGAATTGCAATCTCAGTGGCCACTTAGCTCGAATGTGCAGGAAGTCTGCAACCAGACTAATATATGAGGTGGGATGGACCAGAAGAGGGTTCTTTGAGGCAGGATGACTTTTGGGGCAAATCGATGGACGCCGAGGTTCAGCGGGTCCATGTGGCGAATATTCACAGTTCATACACCAAAACGCCACCAATGATGATGAGGGTTTTATTAAATGGTATCCCAGTACGCATGGAGCTGGACACTGGGGCCAGCCAGTCACTCATGGGCGTTCAGCAATTTGAGAAGCTATGGCCACTTAAAGCCAGTAGACCCAAATTAGCACGTATTGAGACACAATTACGGACTTACACTAAAGAAATCATTCCAGTGCTAGGCAGTGCAATGTTGGCTGTCACACACAATGGGTTAGTGAATCGGTTGCCGCTCTGGATTGTCCCGGGCAATGGTCGCGCACTGTTGGGGAGGAGCTGGTTAGCCGAGATGAACTGGAAATGGGGGGATGTTCACGCAATGTCATCTGTGGAGCGAAGTTCGTGTTCACAAGTCCTACAACAATTCGATTCACTATTCCAACCTGGCGTCGGGACTTTCAAAGCCACTAAAGTAGTGATACACATCACCCCGGATGCCAGGCCAGTGCACCACAAAGCCAGAGCGGTGCCGTATGTGATATGGGAAAAGATCGAGAGCGAATTGGACCGGCTGTTGAATTCAGCAACTGGGTGAGCCCCATCGTTCCCATCCTAAAAGCAGATGGCTCTGTCAGGATCTGTGGCGACTACAAGGCCACCATCAATCGGGTGTCCCTATAAGATCAATACCTGCTCCCGAGAGCAGAGGACCTCTTCACCACACTGGCAGGCGGCAAGCTGTTCACCAAGTTGGACCTCACTTCAGCCTATATGACCCAGGAACTGGCTGACGAATCTAAACTACTGACTACCATCACCACGCACAAGGGACTGTTCGTTTATAACAGGTGCCTAACTGGCATTTGATCAGCAGCCGCAATTTTTCAATGAAACATGGAGAGCCTACTTAAATCCATTCCTGGAACTATCGTATTCCAGGATGACATCCTCATCAGGGGTCGAGACACCGAGGAACACCTCCACAACCTGGAGAAGGTGCTACGCCGACTGGACCAGGTAGGCCTGCGACTCAAGAAGTCTAAATGTGCGTTCTTAGTTCCTGAGGTTGAGTTTCCAGGCAGGAGGGTTGCTGCAGATGGGAGTCGGCCCACTGAATCCAAAACAGAGGCGATTCGACGAGCACCCAGGCCCTGCAACATATCGGAGTTGCGTTCATTCCTGGGACTGTTGAACTATTTCGGGAACTTTCTGCCGAACTTGAGCACGTTGGAGCCACTACACGTGCTCCTGCGTAAGGGTTGCGATTGGTTTTGGGGGGACTGTCAGGAACGGGCTTTTGATCAGGCGCGAAACCTACTTTGTTCAAACAAGTTGTTGACCCTGTACGACCCCTGTAAAAAATTGGTTCTGACATGTGATGCGTCGTCCTATGGGGTTGGGTGCGTGTTGCAGCAGGGCAATGCTGAGGGTCAACTATAACCTGTGGCTTATGCCTCCAGGTCGCTCTCTCAAGCAGAACGGGGATACGGGATGGTCGAGAAGGAAGCGCTTGCATGTGTCTATGGTGTAAAAAAATGCATCAGTACCTCTTTGGCAGGAAGTTTGAATTAGAGACAGACCACAAGCCATTAACATCCCTGTTGTCAGACAGCAAGGCTATCAGCTCGCATACAGCGATGGGCTCTCACGCTGGCTGCTTATGACTACTCCATCTAGCACCGGCCCAGCACTGAAAATTGCACTGACGCGCTCAGCAGGCTTCCACTGGCCACCACTGAGGGGGCAGCGGAGCAAAGCGCTGAGATGGTCATGACTGTCGATGCCTTTGACAGTGCAGACTCCCCCATCACAGCCTGCCAGATTAAAATCTGGACCAACAGAGATCCCCTCCTATTCCTGATTAAGAAATGTGTCCTGACTGGGGATTGGGCGCGCGCACACAGAGCATGCCCTGAGGATGCCACAGACGGATGGATGAGCTCTCCATCCAAGCTGACTGCCTACTATGGGGCAGCCGGGTAGTTATGTCCCAGAAGGGCAGGAAGGCATTCATCAGGGAACTCCACAGCGAGCACCCAGGCATTGTGCTGATGAAGGCCATTGCCCGGTCACACGTCTGGTGACCTGGAATTGATTCAGACCCCAGGGAGGCCCCGCTCAGCCCATGGCCCTGGCCCACCAGGCCATGGTCACACATTCACGTTGACTATGCGGGCCCGTTCATGGGAAAGATGTTCCTTATTGTGGTAGATGCGTACACGAAATGGATCGAGTGCATCATTCTGAATTCATGCACGTCATCCACCACCGTGGAAAGCCTACGTGTGATCTTTGCAACCCATGGCTTGCCGGACATCCTGGTTAGTGATAATGGCCCATGTTTCACAAGCTACGAATTCCGAGAATTCATGTCGGGCAATGGCATCAACCACGTCAGGAATGCGTCGTTCAAGCCGGCCTCTAATGGCCAGGCAGAACGTGCGGTCCAAATCATTAAGCAAGGTATGCTCAGGATTCAAGGACCCGCCCTACAATGCCGCCTATCGCGTCTCCTGCTGGCCTATAGATCCTGACCACACTCGCTCACGGGGGTCACGCCCGCAGAGCTACTAATGAAATAGACACTCAAAACTCGGTTGTCCCTCATTCACCCAGTCCTAGTTGAGGGCAAGCGCAAGTCACAGAACGAGTACCATGACTATAATTCGAGAGGGAGATGTATAGAAATAAATGATCCTGTATTCGTCCTCAATCACGTCATGGGGCCCAAATGGCTTGAGGGCACTGTAATTGACAAAGAAGGGAATAGGGTCATCGTGGTAAAACTCAACAATGGTCAGATATGTCGTAAGCATCTGGACCAAGTAAAAAAAAGGGTCAGCATCGACACGGAGGAACCTGAAGAAGACCATGAGATGGACCTCACAACATCACCAGTGAACGAGCAACAAGAGCAATCAGAAGAGTGCCCAGTCCCTGCGGTCAGCCCGGACAGACCGGAATCACCACAGGTGACAGACACTCACGTCAGTGTCCAACAACCAGAGCCCCAACTGCTGCGCTCCACGAGGGAGCGTAGACCACCTGAAAGACTAAGCCTATGATCCTAATAAGACTTTGGGGGAGGGGGAGGTGATGCCATGTATGTAACCACAATGTAACACCACTGTATTACTGTATACACTCAACCTAGATGCACACCTTGACCACAAGGCGTGAACTTGTGGGAGACACTCCTTGCCTGATCACACAGGTATAAAAAGGGAGGTCCCATGCAGGGTCATCGTCTTTGGAGTCCAGTGAATAAAGAGTTAAGGTCATAGAGTGACCTTATCCCCAGAATGTGCCTTGTGTGGTTTCATACTGTAGAGTAAGGACTTTACAGTCACTAAAACATTCGTGACACATTGCTCTCACGCAAGATGAAAGCATCATGTGCACTCACTGGATAGAGGGCATTCACTGTGAGGATGCGCTGCATGTGGTCGCAGACCAGCTGTATGTTTAGGGAGTGGTATCCCTTTCGGTTTCTGAAGGCCTCTGCATTAAGTAATGGTGCTCGCAAGGCGACGTGTGTGCAGTCAGTGGCACCTTGATCCTTGGGGAAGCCTACAAATCGTCCAACTTAAGAGCCCTAGCTGTCCCTGCTCAGGGAATTTTATGGTCTATTCTGCGTGCGTACAGTGCCCTTGTAACCTGGCGAACCTGTGCAGCGTGCTGAGAGATGATGCATATGTCCTCTGCTGCAGCCTGGAAGAAGCCGGAGGCATAGAAGGCCATCACCACAGTCACCTTCACTTCGACAGGCAGCGCAGTCCTGTTGGTGCTGGTAGGCTGTAGATTTGCTGTAGGAGCTGGCATATCAGCACTTCTTTTTGGAAGTGCAGCCTTCTAACGCACTGCACATCAGAGATGTGGAGGTATGAGCGATGTTCCCTGTAAACGCGTGGGTGGGTAATGTCTCCTCCCCATACGTCTGCGACCTATTCGATTCCATGGTCCAACATGGCCAAGAACCCTTCTTCTAGCTTGAAGCCGGCTGTCAATAGCAACCAGCATGATACGCTGGCGAATAAATGTGCCGTTTTAAACACTAGCCTCACGCAACGTTTTGCGCTCAATTGTGGCAGTCACTGACAACTACGATATAAGATCCTCCAGCCTTCCTTTAAATATATCGGCAATAGCGCCTGCTGCAACCTGGGACCGCTTGTTTGTTTCAGTCATTTCCTGGGGCGGTCGTTAAATGATGCATTCGGGCCAAAAGTTCCATACGAGGCGCTTACGCAATTTTGCACGACGATTGATGTCATAATCACGGTCAAAATGAAGGGCGGGACGGAAAGTCTTTGCAATGGTGCTAAATCCAGGATCCCTGTTTCACACCCAGAAACAGCACTGATCGCCCCACCGGTGCGAAACGAGGTGCAAAATAGCTGAAAATCCAGCCCTAGGAGCTTCCTGATTGATATGGCTCAATTCCATCATGGGTACTGCATTTACTAATTAAGCCAACAGGGGTGTTTAAAACTTCTATTCTTACTGCAAGTTTCAAAATGTTGCAGTGAGTAATGTTAATATCATGCATCTGAGGTAACTTTGTGGGATGAAAATAATTGATGAATAATATTTACGTACTTGCTGCTGACTATGTGTTATAATAAAATATGCTATTCATCATATGTCTTTGTGTAGAACAAATAAACCACAATCAGATTGCTCTTATAGTTCATTGCCTTGGGTACAGAACTTCTCAGTGCATCGGGGACAGAGTATTCACTTTTTGCTTGTTTGATTTCTCCAATGTAAAAGTCCATACCATGGACCCTCTACTTTCTGAGTCAGTTTGGGCCATTAGTGGCTATGGCCCCAAGTTTCCACACGCGGCGAAAAAGGCGCACCTCAGAGCTGGGCGCCTGTTTTTCGCGCCGAAAACGGCACCGGAAAAAAAGTGCAGTATTCTCGAGCTCCTTGGAGCTCGATGTCTGCTTGGCGCGGCGCACAGGGGGCGGAACCTACCACTCGCGCCGATTTTGTAAGTAGGAGGGGGCGGGTACAATTGAAATGAGGCTTCTTGGTGTTGGCAACCCTGCGTGTGCGCGTTGGAGCGTTCGCGCACGCGCAGTCTGAAGTAAACATTGGCACTCGGCCATTTTTAAAAGTGCTGCAGAAAAAGTGAAGATTTGTTTCTTGGACCCCTGCAAAGGCTTGTATTTTAATTTTCTTGATATTTCTGTGTGTGAGGGAGTGCTTTTAGCAGCACTGCCGAATAAATCACCTGCTGAAATCCCTGAGTTCAGCTTTTCACTGCTAAACTTGCTGAACCGGTGCCTGCAAATTAAGGACTGTGTGTTTGGAGAAATAAAAGTGCCAATTCAACTTTGCAATGGATCAACTTCCACCAAGAACAAAGAATTTCTTGCATGAGGAAGCAAACCATTGCATAATATGTGGTGCACCCATTCTGCAAATTTAAATATAAAGATGTCGCTGTGGCTGCCTCTCCCTGTCCAAATGGCCTCAGTCAGTCCCCCTCACAGCTCGAAGGCTGCTGCTGCTCTCGACCAGCTACTGACGCCGCTGCAATCCCATGGCCGAATGGCCTCACGTCCGCTCCTGATTCTTCGGCTGCCTTCGAGCCACTGACGCTGCCCCATAAGCGTGGCCGAACGGCCTAAAGAATTTTAAATCTGCAGCTGCGTGTGTCCTGTGTTCATTCTTCGGCTCCCGGCCAGCCACTGACGCCGCTGCAATCCCATGGCCGAATGGCCTCAAGTCCGTCCGGGTGCTGCATCTTCGCAGGGAATGAAGGCCTGCCTCAAGCACCGCAGCTCAGCTCGAAGGCTGCTTGCTGCCTGCCTGCCGTCGAGACACTGACGCCACACCCCTGCCTCAAGCACTGCAGCTCAGCTCGAAGGCTGCTTGCTACCTGCCGCTGCCATCGAGACATTGACGCCACACCGCTGCCTGAAAGGCCTGCCTGAAGCACTTTCACACAGGTCGGAACATGGTTTATTTAATCTTTTCTTTGCTTATAAATTTTTATTCAGGTTGGATTTATTTGTATAATATTTGTATAAGTATAACTAAGGATTGATTGTAGAATTTAATGACTTCCCTTCCCCCCCCTCCCCCCCCCCACCTCGTTCCCTACGCCTAATTTGTAACCTGCGCCTGATTTTTTAAAGTGTAGACAAGGTTTTTTCAAGCGTACAAAAATCTTCACTTACTCCATTCTAAGTTAGTTTGGAGTACGTTTTCACTGTGGAAACTTTCAAATCAGGCGTCAGTGGCCGGACACGCCTCCTTTTGAAAAAAAAATTCTGTTCCAAAGTGAAACTGTTCTACCTGACTAGAACTGCAGAAAACTAAATGTGGAGAATTCCAATTTCTAAGATACTCCGTTCTACACCAGTTGCTCCTAAAAATCAGGAGCAAATCATGTGGAAACTTGGGGCCCAAATGCCTGTCATCAATCCTGTTCCATAATTGACCAGAAGGAAGTGAAATTCAAATGGAATAAATTTGTATAATCTATCAATAAACTTTACCAACTAAAAAAATGACAGGCAGGCTTGACTCGAGCTCAATGCCTTCTGGAAGACAGTTAGATGCTTACCACTTGAGCCAACAGATTATCCCAGGCACTGAATATATTTAACAGCAGATTGTCTAATAATATGTTTCACTTGCAGTTATATAGAGCCTTTAAGATAGATGTCCCAAGGCACTTCATAGAGGCATGAAGCAAAAGTGAGGTTAGGTATCGGTGACAAAAAGCTTGGTCAGTTAAACATGGTCTTAAAGGAGGAAAGGGAGGTGGAGAGGCATGTGGAGAGCCATGAGATTTATGTATAGAATTCCACATAGTGAAACCTAATGGCTGAAGGCCTCATGATGGGATGAAGGTCCATATCAATGCTGCGTGGACATTGCAAAAGTGAAGAGAATGTTTGAATGTATTTCCAGGACAATTAAATACAAAATAAGAAATACTAATCTGTCTTTGCATAGGGTTTGACCATGACTCATCTCGAATACTATGTTCATTTTTGGTCCCCTTACATGGCATTTTACATAGAGGGCATGGAAACAGATCAGAGGAGGGGCACTATTTTGGTACCTGTTTTAAAGACTTCCACGTATTACAATAGGCTTAGAACGTAGGGACATTTTACTCTAGAAAAGCATAGACTTCAAGGAGATTTGATTAAGGTCTTCAAAATAATGAAATGATTATATTTGGTCCATGTGGGTAGACCATTTGAATTAGATAGGTTAGGTAGGACCAGGGGAGCATACGTATAAATTAAGTAAGCATATAATTAGGTTAGATGTTAGGAGGCCCTTCTTTTTATAAGAGTTGTCAACCTCTGGAACAAGTTGTCAGCATGTGCAGATTCACTGCAAGCATCCTAAAGAGAGTTGGACAGGTTCCTGATTGTAGGCAACATAACTGCATGTAGAAGATTAAATGGGTCTTTCAGTCACTACAGTCTCCGAGAACTTGCTTGATCACCTTCTGGGGTCCAAGGGGTATTTCCTAGAGTTTTTTCCTAAATTGGCCTAAAGTTTTTTTCTCTTTTTTGTCCTGCCCAAGGGATTACATGGCTGGTGTGTAGGGGACAGGGGCAGATAGAGGTGATACTGTGTAAAAGTTGAACCATAAGAGTATATCACAGACTGGATGGACCAGCTGATCTTTTTCTGTACTCATTTTTGTTTGTTCTCATTTTCATTTTACTATCAACTTAGAGAAGTTTTTGCTAGACAGCTTAATTACACTTTAATAGCAATGGATAATTCACTTTACCTTCTATTTTTAAAAGAAAAGGAAAGCTTTATTTACTTAGATATACCTACAGGGGTTTTTTTGTAGAACACAAAATATTCAATATGCCTGAAAGCATAGCAACATGTTTTCCTAAATGTGAAGACTTGTTCTCAATTCCTTTTAAGCAAGGCTAAATGCAAGTGAAGTACCAGTGAATTGGTCATGTTCTGACTTTATACATTGCAAATTGGCAATTAGGATTTCCCAGTCAACCTCAAACATCCTTTTTTGTTTAATATCCAAATTACTGGATGATTCTTGGAGCGGATTAGAAAAAAAATCAAAACACTGATAAAAGTGTTGTGCTTTAATCCTGATTCTAGACTAGGAACAATGTACAGAAATCAATACGAAGTGCATGGCTGCCTTCAAAACCCTTGACATTGTCACTTCCTGAGTAATTAAGAGCTACTACAGTTCCATGTCAGTTGCAAGGGCTAAAAATATAAAGACCCTTTTTCTGTAGCTTTAGTCAAGCCCTATTCAGAGAAAAGAAATAGAGGGAGTTTGTTCAGAGGCCAGAGAGGGGAAGATAAAAGGGAAAAGCATTTTTTTTTTAAACTGTGGTCTGTCCATGACATGGGAAAAGTAGGGAGAAGAATAGTGGGCCTGTTCAGTTATTTTCTACCTGACAGATTATTGTGGTGGAAATACTTGAGAAAGGTGAGGAGCACAGGATAGAACGAATAGAAGCCAAAGGAGTGTGTTTGCATATGAAAGTGATGGTGTGTTCCAGAGGGCTGTATCATTTATTGTATGATCTTATCTGGCGCGTGCCTGAGCAGCCCTTTCCCACAGTCTGCATGCTTCATTGCAGAAGCCTTGGCTGGATGAAAGCAGGCTTGAGGCTTAGACTGTCAGCATCGCATTGCTGTGTAGCTATGACATAATGCTCTTAGATAAAGAATACATTTTAGAATTTGACAAGGCCAACATTTACATTTTTAAATACCTGCTTATAGGATTAGGACCCTTTCCCATTGCAAATAAGACCATGAAAACATTCTTGACATATTTTCAAGGGTAAAAGTTTCTTGCACATTAATATCTCAGGAAGTATAGAGGCTTGCCTTCTAATAAGATCTCACTGAAATTGAATTTATATTTGGACAGAAATATTTTGCACTGTACTTGCCTAATATGAACCCATCGCGCCTTGTTTTATTTGGTGCCAATTACCTAGGGTTACAAAAAAGCTGCACAATTTATGTGGCATAAATGTGCATCATGTACTTGTTTGCACATCAATACTCTTTATTGTGCATCAAATGCAAGCATATACTTTGGTTAAGGATTCACACAAGGTATTTTAAGTGGGGCCCTTGTGAATTACATGATGGGTTGCTTTCAGGTTGTAACTTAATTATAATTTGTTTATACCATTTTTGAAAACCACAAAATGTTGTTATTTGCTCCTTCTCTGTTTGGTTCTGACAACTACTGTAACAATGTTTTCTTGATAAAATAATACATGTACTTTCATTTACCACAGAGAATATAGCAAATTGTTTGTTGGAACATTATCAAATGTATCCAGTACCAGCTGGAGCTAAACTCATTGTTTTATTATTTTTAAATGATCTTGGTTCAGGCAGATAAGTCAGGCGATGGCAATAATATTCTTCCTAACTGCAAACAAGAGAAAAAATATCATTGCTATATAACTCGGGGCCATCAGAGATTTAATTTACCATATATTCTAATCGAGGCTTCTAGTCTAAAAGATTTATTTGGCAATAAAACTTTCCACGATATGGACGTGATCTTTTTGCCCTTGAGAAGCTAAACTTTACTCTGATGACCCTGCGGATGATCAAAGCTCAGCTTATGTGAGATTTCAGCCCACTCTGGTGAAGACCCTAAGCTCCCACTTCGGGACATGTCATAACCTTCAGTTGTGTGTCCTGTGGATGTCAAATCAAATTTGTCAACTGTGGCACTCACTCGTCCTTTTCCTTCATCTCACACTGAGATAACTAAAAGGTTATGTAGGTTAAGCAATACAAACTTCTATGAATGTAATTTAATCATTTTGCATGAAATATATGATATCTGGCATATGGCAGCATATTAAGCACAAATCCCTCCCATGGAAGTACTCATAATGTTGGAAGTTTTTTCTGTTTCCAGGTTTATTTGCTGAGTTAGCTGACCTCAGCCTGTGCAGCAGTGGGCGTGCTACCGTTCACCTTCATTTGCGTGGGTCAAGGAGGGGAAAATCAGCCAAGGACCATGCTCCTGGTCGCTATTATAATGACTCCTGCTCGAAAATATGCATGTATAGATGTCAGCTGAGACATCCACTATTCCCATAGAGTAGCTAATGAGTTGGACATATCTACTCAGAAAATAATGAACTTAAATAACACCTGTACATTTCTTATTTAATATTTTAGTCCTAAATTGTTTCACTGATATTTTAATTCCACTCAAGGCACTAGTCTTATTGCTTGCCTTGTGTACAAGTTAATGCACAAAACTGAAAGACAATGTCAGTGGCTGGGAGATAACTATTTTATCGTTATCCACCTTTAGGTCTTTATGACCAACTATTAACATTGGCCCGGAATTTGTGGTTATAATAATGACGAAACTGTTAGCATTCGTTGTCATTACTATGTAAAACTGATTGCAACTTCTGACGTCAGCACATACACAGTTAAACGCGGAAATCTGGAAATTGCTGTCAGTGATACCTTGCCCCTCCACAGGATGCACTGTTGCAGTCTTCGCAGATGCAATCAACACAGTGATTTCACGTGAATTTCAACTTTTTACATACTATTCTCATTGTAAAAACCAATGAAAATGTTAAACCCTGTTGAATGAAGTGTAACTGAGTTTTTAATGGCGTACTAAGTCATAATTACTCTCTGACCATGAACAATTCATTTTATATGTGTGGAGTGTAATTCCCTCAGAATAACATTTTAAAATTCCATGAATTTTAAAATAATAAAAGTTTGTTTTTATTTGAAGTTTTTTTCAGTTTGTTTATGATATCTTAGCTTCTATCTTAATCCCATGTGTATGTCCCAATTATAATCTGTGCTTTTTACTTCCAGGTTTGCTATCTGTGAGAATTCTTCCAGCTGATTAGCTGCTCAGTCTGCTTGATGACATCACTGTCCCTGGACACCACAGATCCCCTATGGATGGCACCAGATTGAAACACACATCGGAATAATGGAAATCGACGCACTAGAGCCTGCTAAATCTTATTGACAACTTTCTTCGAGGTCAGCAGCGAGCACTGTTCCTTTGGCGCTGACCACAAATTCTGGACCATTATAAAAGCTATCTGTTAAAATAACCCAGGATTTGTGTTCTCCCTGATGCTTTGATGGCCAAAAATTTAAATAACATATAGAGAATCATGGACACAGGCTTGTTTTCCAATTCTTCATAACACAACAATTTTGTTTTAGGACAGCTGTGTGTCTGACACATGTGTAAATCTATCATCATGTTTAAGAAGCTCCAAAACAAGCTACTGAGAAATCCATACAGGTCAAGTGTATTTTTTTTGCTCGATGTGGAGTGAACATTCTGTCTCTATAAGAACACGCCCCACTTTTCAGAAAGTTTGGGGCTGACTGATAGAGCTGAGGTTTATGGACCCCTGTGTGTGGACAAGGGTACTATTGGAGCTTAAGTAACTGAAACCATTCCACTTACCAACCCAGACCATCGATAATCTTTCTGCTGCATGTCCTACCAGAACCACCCTACTTGTTAATGGCATTGGCTTGCACAGTTATCTGGAACTGAACAGGAAGAATCCTAGGTCCCAATGACAGACCTACAACTGCGGGTTCCATTAGTGAACTAGGTTGGCTAGTCAGTTATCAACAGTGCCCTGGAGTATCACAGACCTGTGAGGCTCAGGTATCAAATTACTGAGTCTGCTACAAAAGGTTGACTTGATTCCAAACTTCCATCACCAGGCATGTCATCTTGAAGTCACTTTGACGTCAAAGAGGCCCGTACTTGCTTCTCCCCCTCGCCCAAGGAGGATAATTATAGCACGTCGAGGAGATTCACCAATCTTATATCAAAGCACTACCCTGGAAAATAGATTTTCTTTAAAAAGTCATTAATGCAACATTTTAATAAAATCTCCCTCAGGCAGATGAATACAGGTCCAATACATGTGGAGAACTATCAGGGTAGCTTTCACAATCTTACAAAACTAATAAGGCTGAACTGAAGACATCCCTTTCAATTGAAATGATCCAGGATAACTAATCTAATAACCCTTCAAATATACGCTAACATTGAAATACATCTACATTTAATGTGAAGCACTTATGAGAGTTAAACTACAGCATATTTGTTTCTGATCATGTTCTTTATTTGGAAACCAGTAGCTGGTTGGTTGGTGGAAGATTAGATTACATTACAAATCATTTAAACTGCCGCTTTTCAACTGAAACACATTAAAGTCAGGAAAATCTTGAGTCTAATAGTAATGAACGTGGTTTATCTTTTCACAATACCTCTTTGTAACCTTAATTATGAATATGTGCCATACAGCCCAAGGCAACTGTTACTTTCCCAGGATAATTAAAGTCACTTAGTTATTAAAAACTGTGTGTTACTTTTCTATTTTACAAAGTGCCTGTATTGCTGGCTGAATGGATTATGCAGTACACATAGAGTAATTGAACAATCTGTGGGAAAGTCTGCCTCAGTTGTGTGTTCTTTCAGAGTAATCTCTGAAAATCCCTGATGACTGGATGATTTAATAGGCTGCTGAGTCCCTAAATCCTGCCTGTCTGTCTTCCAAAGTAAAAAAGAAACACTGTGTGGCATTTCCTGCCAGACCGGACTTGAACCTGAATTAGGCTGTAAGCCATGGTAAGCCAAGACCTAGTACCACATTCCCATGAATGCCAATGCCCCTCCCCCCTCCTCTCAGGAAAGGAATTCTATCCCATTGAAACAAAAGTAAAAGAAAAAAAATGTTTATTGCTTCTTATATTGTACCATGTTCTTCATTTTGGAGTTTGCTTGCTGCTATGGGTTTCTCAGTCCTTCATTTTAATTAGCCAAATGTGATGCGGGTTGTAGATTTTCATTCAGTCTGTGAAATTGCAGCAAGTTGGAAAACAGGAGCATTCAAAATTTTTGTTTGCAATAATACTGTAAATCAAGGCAAACATAGTGGTTTGAACCAAGGCGCAGTATAATACTATAATTAGTATTACATGGATATTAGATTAAAGTAAGAATGATCAAGGAGCTATGGTGCCACTCAGGTAAGCAGTGCAAGTGTACGGGGAGACACAATGCCACGATGGGGTTGGGGGGAAAGGAATGAAGTGCCAGCATGAGGAGCCAGAGGGATGCAGTACAGCATAAGGAGGGGAATAGACACAGTACAGCACTGAAAGGAGGAGACATACTACCAACATAAGGTGGGAGAGAGACACAGAGCCACTAGAGGGAAAGGAGGAGGCAGGGGGTGAAATTGATCAATGCCAGTACCGCAAGACAGGCTAATAGTGAATTAGCAGCTTGTTTTACACTGCGACAATTTTATTTTTCATTCTTTTCCATAGTGCCAACACAGGGAGGAAAGAAGACACAGTGCCAACATAGGGAGAGGAAAGGAAAACAGTGAAGCATAGGGAGGAGGACAGACACAGTGCCAATATCGGGAGGGAAACAGACACAGTGAAGCATAAGGGGGAGGTGAATGTCAGAGGAAAAATACCTACCTGCCCTTTGTAGGGTTGCCAACCCTCCCGGATTTCCTGCTAGACAGCCGGATCTCCCAGGCATTCCTGCTAGCGAACCGGAAGAAAAGTACTTTTGCATTCTGGTTTGTGGCTCCAATAGCCCGAACTGTCAATTTCCATCCTGTGCCATGCTACCTGCCTCCATGGAACTGGAGACAAAGTCTATCATCAGATTCAGAGTATCCCATAGAATATTCCTTGTGGCTGGCCTCTGGCTCCATCCCCATTGCCCTTAGGTTCACCAGAGAGGGAGCTTGCCGCACTTCCTGTAAAGTTACAGCAGTGGAGTGGGACCAAGTATGAGGAAATTCGCTGTGCCTGCAGCAGTCTGCCTTGCTTGTTTTATTGCTGTGAGCCAGCAGAAGAAGAACAATCTGTACCTGGTGGAAGAGCCAAGTGACAAGGAGGATGTGATCTCTGGCTCCGAAGACGAGTCCGGCAATGATGGATTTGCAAGGTAAGTATCAGACTCTCAGGTTACCAATATAAGAGAATATGCATTGCCATCCTTTAGCTTTAATTTCAGCATGATCATACTCGGGACAATCATTTCAAATTATAGCCTTCATTGGCAGTCATTGGCACCTCAGCACAGATATCAAGCTATTAAGTAAATGCAATACCATTTTCAGAATGCACCAAAGGTTATGTGAGTGCTGGGTGTCCAGAGGCAGCTCACAGGTGAAGAGCATTTAAATTTCGGGTCACTAAGTCGCTCATATTGGAAGATATTGGAAGAGGGATCAAGATGGAGGGGGGAAGAGGGGGCAATCAGGAGCGATGGAGGGGCCCAAACAAGGCTGGGTAATGGTCTTAGTGGAGCTAGGAAGAGCACTCCTGCATCGCCTGGTCCACATTCAGGTGAGTATGTTGAAAATAAACATACCTTTTTGGTGGTGGCCTCGAGCAATCTCTTTGAGAACATATGGAGGCATGTAAAACACATTTTCCTAATGCAGTCGGCCCAGTACCGGCTGTGTTCAGGGCAGCTCAATTTTGCAAAGGGATTATCTGTTTCAGACGTGCACCCTGGTTGCCTCTTTCTGTGCCTTCACCAATATGGCAGCTGGTGCACTAGCAGTGCATAATGAGCGCCAAACCCCATCCATTATATTGAATGCTTTGGCATACATTTTGTGCCTGAAAAACATGTGTGTGGTACCATCAAATTTCTATGTCATCATGATAGCATCACGGCCATGATAGGAGAAGGCATTTGTTCATGACACAGGATCTGTAAATAATCCACTGGGTGACACATGGTGCCTTGAGGAAAACATGTGTTTACAAGACACTGTAAAAAGGGGGGATGCGTACCCATTCCACAGAAAGGCAGAACTATGATGGAGGAATGCTTCAACTATCCTGCCTATGTTACACAAGGCAAGAGGGTGACTTAGGAAGACAGGAAAGTCATTTATCATTTCCAACACACTAGGAATTTGACCTGTTCTGGAGCCTGCTGCTTGTCAAGAAGACTCACAGATGTGACATCAACTTAGAAATGAGCAGCATTCAGTATTGTTGTAGAATTCAGTAAAGCTATCACTGGTGACGGTTCACCCACAAACTGAAAACAGATTATACACCATGGAGAAGTTTGGAATCAGGCAAACTAAGAATGTAGATAACCATGTGCCAATCCCAGAATAAAAAATGGCTTTCTGACTATGTGGGTGTTTTTCTTCCATTGCCCAATGTTAGTGAAATAATTGGCATGAATATATATTGATACAATGTTTTTTCACTAATATTAGAAGAAAATATACACTATATTCCTCATGTTTCCTTCCCGATTAGTCTGTGAAACTCATGTGACCTGATGGGCATTGGTTTTGCACAGGAAAAGAATCAAATTTAAACGGGATATTCAAATAACAGTCGCTTGCCGTTGCATTATTATGAAGCTAATCATATTGCATCTGCTGTACAATAACTCTTAAGGAAACTGTTTGAAATGAGCCCATTTACATTGCTCGGATGTAATGTCCAGCACTCAGCAATGCATTTGTACTTGAAAATAGCAAAAGGGGTTTTACAACTGGCGTAGGACCTTGATCTGCAATTGCTTGCCACCTGTTTTGTCGGGATGCTGAGTAAATATTTACTGGATTGCTGTTTCCCAGCCATTTTTGATTTTGGAATGCTTCATAATCAGGGCAAACAGCAGTGGAAAATCACTCACAACATGACCAAGAAGGAGGGCTGAATGATTAAAATGTGGGACCAAAAATTTAAAGTATTCAAAATTTTGAGTTCCCTCTATCTAGTAAGTCCTTCATTACTGCAGAACACAAGAGTGCACTTTGCTTTTAGAGACATCACCATGATATGAAAAGATTTCTGTGACTACACTGGATCACCTTTTATGAAAATTCTCCATTCTGATGTAATTTACTAAAGATTCATGCAAAAGTCTTGGAAAAGTTCACTTTTTATTACTTCATTTAAAATGTGTGGAAGTTTGCATCTGTTTCTTTTCAACTGTCTTCCACTTACAGACAGCTTTAGAGTTCTGGAATGTTACTGCTTATGCCATCCTGGAGTCATTTAGTCGGAATCTGTGCATAGGATTATACCAGTCAGACAGTTTTAGAGTCTGTGGAGCCACTGGATACCACCTGTTACATACATTTCAGCTAAAAGTATTTGTCAATTG